>NC_090649.1:423945802-424310802 GCF_040937935.1 Hyperolius riggenbachi | reverse complement strand
TTTTTCGATATCCTACTGTTTTATTTAACCTCCCTGGCGGTAAGCCCATGCTGAGCACGGGCTATGCCGCCGGGAGGCACCGCTCAGGCCCCGCTGGGCCGATTTGCATAATTTTTTTTTGCTGCACCTTGCTAGCTGCGTGCAGTGCCCGATCGCCGCCGCTACCCGCCGATCCGCCGCTATACGCGTCGCCGCAGCCCCCCCCTCAGACCCCGTGCGCTGCCTGGCCAATCAGTGCCAGGCAGCGCCGTGGGGTGGATCGGAGTCCCCTTATCCCCCTCTTTGAACGGGATCTCCTGATCTCCGATCGCCGGCGGCTATCAGAGGGGCTGGGGGGATGCCGCTGAGCAGCGGCTATCATGTAGAGAGACCTCGTCTCGCTACATGAAAAAAAAAAAAAAATTTTAAAAACGTATTTGCTGCCCCCTGGCGGATTTTGACAAACCAGAAGGGTTAATATTTAAATCTAGTTTTTAAGTTTTTACGGTTTCATTGTCTCTGCTCAATGACACCTTCATTGCAATATGCTAGAGCTCAAATCTATGAATTGTTGACCCTTTTTATCTCTTCCCTGCTCTTAGAAGCCATTTACTGACAGAAAAGTGTTTTATGGCTGTAATTACTTATCAGTGAGGGTTATGCTATAGTCCGACCCGGTCCTGACCCAGACAGAAGCTGCCACTTACATACCTGATGTTTAACTCCTTCAGGCAGAGAAAGAAAAAAAGGAACACAGCAAAGTTATTTGTGTGCTTGGCACTGTAGATACACATGTCTATCTCATCATGTCACATGTCACCTCGGGTATCCTTTAAGAAGGCAAATTTACATATGTCAGATCAGTCACTCCCAAACAGGGTGTTCGATAAGGAGCTTGTGGGAAGCCTGATCAGACACTTTAAACCCAAGTACTGAAACAGGTTGTATGATTTTTGTAATGACTGTATATCTGTATATAATATACAGTTATGAAGCTCAGCAGGGGCCAACTTGTGAAAGTATATAACCCATGTGACAGATTTTCCACATAACCGCAAAAACCAAACCTCCATTTCCATTAAAAAAGGACACTATATGTCATGCATATATAAATCTTTTTGTAGTATAATTAAAACTACCTTTCCAGTTCAGTCCACGGCCAGCTAAGATTTCCTATACCAGCTGATTTATGCTTTCTTACATACATAACATTCCCATTGTTTTATATTCGTACCAGCTCCAATTTTTTTTCCCTGTCCCATTTTTGTCTGGAGTGAGAGAGTCTCATACGCAGGTTGAACTCCAAGTGCACTACATCACAGATCAGGGCATCATATTTAAAGGGACTCCGAGCACCTCTCATGGGCATGCTTTTAAAGAGACTCCGTAACAAAAATTGCATCCTGTTTTTTATCATCCTACAAGTTCAAAAAGCTATTCTGTGTTCTGGCTTACTGCAGCACTTTATACTATCACTGTCTCTGTAATAAATCAATGTATCTTTCCCCTGTCAGACTTGTCGGCCTGTGTCTGGAAGGCTGCCAAGTTCTTCAGTGTTGTGGTTCTGCTATGAACTCCCCCTTCCAGGCCCCTCCATGCACACTGCCTGTGTGTTATTTAGGATTAGAGCAGCTTCTCTCTTATCTTTTACAAGCTGGATAAATCCTCCTCTGAGCTGGCTGGGCTTTCACATACTGAAGAATTACAGACAAGGGCAAAGCTGTTTGCAGGAAGAAACAAGCAGCCTGAAACTTCAGTGCATGAGAACAGGGGGAAAGAAACACACAAATGATCTCTTGAGATTCAAAAGGAAGGCTGTATACAGCCTGCTTGTGTATGGATGTATTTTCTATGTGTGGACATACTGTACATCAACCTACTTCCTGTTTTGGTGGCCATTTTGTTTGTTTATAAACAAACTTTTTAAAACTGTTTTTAACCACTTTTAATGCGGCGAGGAGCGGCGAAATTGTGTCAGAGGGTAATAGGAGATGTCCCCTAACGCACTGGTATGCTTATTTTTGTGCGATTTTAACAATACAGATTCTCTTTAAGCCAGATGACTTCCAACAAAGTCGTGCTATGACCCCTCTGGAGGAGCCTTTTGCAATGGCCATGCGTGTCACTTCCTCTTCCTGCTTCATTCAGTGATGCACTTCTCTAACAGAGAAGACAGGAGTGACCCGGAAGTTAAAAGCCAAGATGGCAGCCACGATTTTTAAATTTTAAATCGAATGAAAACTATTTGGTGTAGAACGGCGATAAAAATGGAGAGCACAAGCTACAGAAAGGTATGCATCTTTAAGTACTTTGCAGTACTGTTCGGAGTCTTAAAGGCATACCCACGAGAGGTGCTCGGAGTCCCTTTAAGCATACTTAAATACAAGTACACTAAGGAAACGCATTTAGTATAAACAAAAAAGGGTTGTGTACTGCACAAGATATGCTTATTTGCAATCAATACTGATTTGAACGATCTGACTAAAGTCCCATACACACCAAGACCCCCCCCCCCCCCCAGTGGTGCTTAACCCTAAGACCCCCCCGCACCATAGTAATATCGGCCGCCGGAGAGATACAAAGAGGGAGCACTTCTCTTGTGCAGACTGGCCGCGATTGGAGGAAGTTACAGGACGCGGTACCTGAGCTGCGGGCAGCGGAGGACGGCGGAGTGGGAGCGATCTGTGTATATGGGGCTGGTACACTTTAAGAAACATTTATAAGCTAAACTTCCTTCTATGCCAACATCATCTGAACGATTCACTCTTATCTGAGTCTGCTAGAGACGACAGACAGACTAATTGGTAGTCAAATGAGATCTGAGCCTTTCATGACAAGGAAGAAGGGCCAATTCTATGCCATCTCCTCATTAAGTGTGTTTCTAAGCACAAATTTGCATCTCGCCACACTCATTAGCACCGTGCCACTATGGGATATAATGAAACCTATAATTCTTGTATGCAAAATTGGGCAAATTTGCTAAATTACCTTCCAATGGGTTATTCATTAAGCTGGGGACTTGAACATATTCAGAGGATGAAATATTGAAAATAAAGTATTTTTTATGCTGGATATATTAAATTAGTTATGGAACAGAAAATAAATATTATAATGGAAGCTGAAACTTTCATTTTACTCGAATATAGCAATGTAGCATTTCACAAAGTTCGGTCTTCACAAACATGCAATGTAAAAATATGTTGCATGTACTTATGAGGGCGATAAATCTGCTGTATTATCTACAGTTAAACCACTCTATAGTTTTAAACAAATATTTTAGGCTAGGTTCACATTGGGACATTGCTTTGTATTTCTTTTTTTTCACAGGAACACAACGGAACAAAAAAGAAAAAAATCCCAGACATTACGGCTGCGTTACATCACATACAGTGAGGTACAGGGAAGCATACAGACAATGAAGAGTATGCTTCCCTGTACTGGTTAATGTGTGTGTTTAGCAGTAACTCACTGCAGCAGTAAGTTACCATAACGAAACACATTACACCACAACGCCAACGTCGCACTGTGAACGCCGATAGACTTATTGCAGTGTGTTGTTCCGCATTGCAATGCCTCCCTAACATCCCACTGTGAACATAGCCTCATACTTAATGTTCATCTCTAAAGAAAAAGCTGGGAGACAGGTTTTAATTGTATGTATATGCTGTTAAGAAGCTTGCATACTTACAGTTAAAAACAAGTTCTGTTACTAAGTACTTGCATGGGTGTTTACCATACATTTGTACATACAGTTGGGTTTCTATTCCCTTAAAGTGGATCCGAGATAAACTTTTACTCATTGCATAATTGTCTTCCTTTCATATAGTTTATAGGGCATTCCTCAAGCCAAATACTTTTTTTGTTTTGTTTTAATACTCTAATTCCCTATAAACTAAACAAGCCTCGCCCACAGCTCCTTTTGTGCCTTGGCACTGTAGCAGCGGCTTATGGGAGCTCAGTCTGGGCAGGAGGAGGAAGAGGAGGTTACTAGCCGTTGATTTCAGAGGCAGAGGGAAGGAGGAGAGGGGACGGAATTTACACACAGGCAAGCTGATGGCATCTCCAGCCCGCAGCCTGTGACAATGTGACAAACAGAACATGGCTGCCCTCATTGTATCACAGGAATAAATAATCAAACTTATGATGCGGTTTGCAGCTAGATATGCTGTGTAAACTATCTAAAATTTAGATAGAATATATAGACAAGTTACTTGTTATAGTTAGTTTTTCATCTCGGATCCACTTTAAGCTCAAATACAAAACTATCCACTCATTTCTTTTGTATTTAGACATCCAAGTAATTATTAGCCTGACAAGCATCAAATTACAACATTTATTGTGACCCGGAAAAGAACTGTCACGTATTCTGCCTCTTCATTATTTACCGCCTCTTAATGAATGTCATAATAACGTGACCAGTGGTCGGAGAATGCCAGGAATTACGTCATCCCCTGCCCGGCGTAGACACGATAACAATACTCTAATGGATACATACTGTCTTCTCTTGTCAACATTCTTCAGGACACAGAGAAAGCAGAAAAGACAAACTCTCGCTCTTTATGCTTGAAGGAGCTCTGTGTAAAATGTGCTCTCACTTGCATCCACAAGCAATTTGGAAATTGCTTCTTTCTAAACAGTGCTGCTAATAGCTGCTCAATATAATATCCCATTCTAAGAGCAGACAAGGCTGCCTTGCTCAGCCCGTTCTCTTTGCACCATTATGGCTCTCCGGGTCAATCTAGGTTTAAGAGACCGGAGACGGTATGTAGAAATTCAAACAATGTCTGAACAACACATCAACAATGACAAGTAATTTGTGAGGGAAAAAAGTGTGTGCATCCTGTTATGGATTGAGCACTTATCTCCATACATAGCATCAAATTATTGAGGTGAATAACCAACATAAAAAACTGCATTATCAACCTCTCGGACTCAGCAAGCTAAACGCATTATGTGTTCTTTCTCAGAATATGGTTCTTATTAAATGCTGAGCCATGTTACACGGCTATCCTATAGGAAAGTATACAGCGGGCTATTCCAATTTATTTATACACAATCATAAGCAACCACTGATGAGGTAACAGAGGATAATGGATTCAGTCATGTGACAGAGGACTGCCCTTACTCACAGAATGGGAACACAGGAAGTTCTCTCAACAACAGCATATTGCATGTCGCTTTCCTCGCCTTCTAAGTAATGTGTGGATGCCGGTAGCTTTTCTGTAAAGGGGTCATTTCTGATTGGTTGCATTATTTTACATCATCACTCAAGCAAGTCCATTCATTATTATTAATATTATTTACATAGTGCTAACATCTTCCATATTGCTTATAAAATTGTATATTTTATATATCTGGAACTCAGGCAAGTGGAGGTCTCAACTAACCAGCATGCCCGACGGGGATAACGAGGACTGTGTTTTGGGAGGTGTTTGCGGCCTTTTAAATACTCACCAAGCCTCCAGAGACCTTTTGCAGCGCAGAGGCGCTTGGCTAGTAAAGCAGATCCTTTTGTTTTCTCCATTTTTTGCCTGATGAAGCAGGGTTGTGACCTGCGAAACACGTTGCAATTTGGAGCACTAAATAAATATTATTTATTTGAAAATAACTGTTCTTAGTCTGTTTGACTACGAGGGAGGCAAGTCCACCTAAACTTCCCCCTTTTAAATGGATTTTTAGATGTTTTTACTCTATTTGGCGCCTCTGTTACAAAAACTTGCATCCAGTCTAGTCCACCCCTGGTGGAGGGGTATATCCCCATATTTTTCCTATCTACAGAGAGCGACTTCTTAACCTGAGTGGGGTCAGGTCATAATTCTCCCCACCTGCACCATCAGTGGTTGCCTGTGTGGTAACCCACTTTTGTGAGTATAACCCTTGTTGCTTTTATACACTATCCATATAATTGCATTAAATACTACACTATATTGGGCTCTCGGCCTTTTATCTTCCTTATCCAAGAGTCTTTCTCTTGCTCCTAGTAGCTTCTGGATTTTGTGCACGGGGGAAGCTGGAAAGCCGATAAGAGCAACAGGAAGGCTGCAAGACGTTGCTGGAGGTTTGGTGAGTAGGAGTAGAGGTTTGAGCTTTTTAGGCCGGTAGCTCAAGCAACTGGCAAAGCACATGTATCAGGCATAAGGCGATCCCCGCTGGTGCCGGATACCAGAGACTCTGCTGTAGTGGGGAACATAGATACATGCATGAGGCGTTCAAAACTCTGTACAATTGAGAAATCCAGCAAAACCGTACAAATCCATACATTATTGATGTGTGGTTTGAGACATCATCAATACTGTTGCAAGTTCATAAAATAAAGTACAGCAGAACAGGAAACACACGGAGGAAGACAAGGAGGAGGCCCCTGCCCTTGGCAGTTTACAATCTAGTGGGTAGTGGGTTGGAGACATTAGGAAAGGAGACACGAGGTTAGCGGATAAGGCAGTGAGCCTCCAATGTTACCTATAGCAAATTATAGGCCTGTCTAAAAAGGTGCATTTTGAGAGTACATGTCAAGGTTTTCAGGCTTGAAGCATGACAGACAAGCTGTGGGAGAACGTTCCAATGGAGAGGGAATGCTCTCTTTTGAATTATTATCAAGAATAATGACTGTGGCTATGTAAGCAGTAAAAACTTAAGTCCTTTTACATATTTAGTATTTTTTTCAGGACAATCTAGGTTTCTGTGAGTGTCATTTTTTTTCAAAAATGATTTTACTTTATTGGCATTTTTTAAGGGAAAATTGGACATAAATGCAAAAAATACACTTTTTCCCCTTCCAAATTTTCATGACAAGTGCTTTTTCTATTAAAGACCCCCAAATACAGTCTTTAGCTCTTTCTGGTTAAAGAGTAACTGTTAGCCCAAAAAATCAAATTTAAATCTCTATTGCAATGTGTTAAATAGTTTGTAAGGGAGCCAAAAAGGCAATGCTGAAGTTAAAAAGCAATCTAATTTTTTTACTGTATGACTATCATTCAGCCTTTTCCCCAAGCTCCTAAGGAGGACGCAAGGCCGCATACCAGATACTGCAGAGCATTCAGAGCATGCCCATGTCTGCCCGACCCCCCACCCCCCCCCAGGACCAGGTGCCGATGTCTGCCCGACCCCCTCTCCCCCCCCAGGTCCAGGTGCTGATGTCTGTCCGCTCCGCCCCCCCCCCCCCCAAGAGCCGATGTCTGTCCGACCCCCCAGGACCAGGTGCTGATATCTTCTCACCCCAAAAAGCTGACGCGGAGAGAGAGCGGGAGCGGAGTACATCTACACACTTCCAGCGCCACCACCGCAAGTTTGCCTTGTCGCCGTGCATCTCTCTCCTGCTCGTGATTCTCTCACATGTGACTCGTCGGCTGAGCTGCAGTGGCGGCGCTGGAAGTGTGTAGATGTACTCCGCTCCCGCTCTCTCTCCGTGTCAGCTTTTTGGGGTGAGAAGATATCGGCACCTGGTCCTGGGGGGTCGGACAGACATCGGCTCTTGGGGGGGGAGGCGGAGCGGACAGAAATCGGCACCTGGTCCTGGGGGGGGGAGAGGGGGTCGGGCAGACATCGGCACCTGGTCCTGGGGGGGGGGGTCGGGCAGACATGGGCATGCTCTGCATGCTCTGCAGTATCTGGTATGCGGCCTTGCGTCCCCCTTAGGAGCTTGGGGAAAAGGCTGAATGATAGTCATACAGTAAAAAAATTAGATTGCTTTTTAACTTCAGCGTTGCCTTTTTGGCTCCCTTACAAACTATTTAAAGAGACACTGAAGCGAGACTAAATCTCGCTTCAGGTCTTATATATAGCAGGGGCACGTGTGCCCCTGCTAAAACGCCGCTATCCCGCGGCTTAACGGGGGTCCCTTCACCCCCAACCCACCCCCCGCAAACCTGGGTCGGAAAAAGGTCGCTGGAGCTGATCTTCCTGGAGGCAGGGCTAACGGCTGCAGCCCTGCCTCCAGTCGCGTCTATCAGACGCGCATCGCCGC
This sequence comes from Hyperolius riggenbachi, assembly GCF_040937935.1. NCBI lineage: Eukaryota > Metazoa > Chordata > Amphibia > Anura > Hyperoliidae > Hyperolius > Hyperolius riggenbachi. Next base: position 424,302,860 of record NC_090649.1, on the reverse strand, counting down.
CTCTCCCCCGCCCCTCTCAGTGAAGGAAGACTGAGAGGGGCGGGGGAGAGGCGGAGGTACGCGTCTGACAGACGCGCATGGGGCAGGGCTGCGGCGGTTAGCCCTGCCCCAACCAGGAAGCGCACCCCCGCTGCTCGGAGGGGGTTTGGGGGGACAGGGACCCCCGTTAAGCCGCGCTATAGCGGCGTTTTAGCAGGGGCACGCATGCCCCTGCTAGCTATGAGGTCTGAAGCGAGATCTATTCTCGCTTCAGACTCTCTTTAACACATTGCAATAGAGATTTAAATTTGATTTTTTTGGGCCAACAGTTACTCTTTAAAAAGATGCTTCATATGCCTCATTCCATTACTTTCTGGGCAAATAGCAGACCATTAACCAGGGCATGGCCTTGTTTTTAGGCAGACAATTTTATTTTCTAGCGTCACTCTTCCTTTGCAGCTTGAACAGCAAAGAAGCACCACAAGGGACATGATTTAAAAAAAAAAAAAAGTAGACAACCAGGGCTTTACCAGAATGTGTATTTTGTGTCCTTCAAATTTTTTTGTTGTTTTGCTGGAATGTTCCCAAATGGGACCATTATTTTGAAAATTACAGTTTTTTCACATGTGGGATGCAGTTTGCTGATAAACATTAATTGTTTCTGACAGATGTCAGTGCTATAAAACACTGTAAAAGTATTCTTCAGCTTTTCAATGATGTCACATGTCTTAATTCATTGATAATTGAGCATGTAGCAGGTATTATGACTATTAGGCAAAGTTGATAGGCACTCCAGTGAGGATAGACGTGTGCTAGGCTGATATAGTGCTGCAGTCCAACAGCACCCCAAACAGGAAGAGCAGAGATCAACAGCACCATGTAGATGTATTTAAAGCGCTTTATTGCATGAAAGATATAAAGCCCAGGTACCGCGATAGACGCTGTTTCGGAGGTATGATCCTTTCTCAAGCTGCTTGAGGAAGGAGTATACCTCCGAAACAGAGTCTGTCGCTGTCCCTGGGCTTTATCTCTTTTATGCAATTAAGAGCTTTAAAGGAATACTATCGATGTATGCATTTATTTTTAAATGCTGTATGTTGTAGCACACATTAGGGCAAGTACTAGGAGCAATTTGATTCCTGACACAGCTGTTCCTCTCAGCTGTAAAATCCTCCGTCAGTTTTGGCGTCAGTGTTGGATACAAAATGTATCTAATACTGAGCTCCCAGAGGACTAGACCATGTCTCTGCAAAGGAGAGTTGCTATCAACTCCTCAGTTTATTGTTTAATTATCACCTTGCTGAAAGAATCTTGTTGATATGGTGGTAAGGGGTTAAAGATTCTAGCAATGTGTGTTTATTATCTTTGCTTCTCTTTACTGATAAAGATACTAATAATCCTAATTGTAAACAGTGGTCTGCCCCTCTCAGCAGCTTGTAAAGTGGATGCAGCCTGGAGTGAATCACCTCAAGCAGGCAGCCAGTCTGAGTGTAAACACAGACTAGTGTTATAGCTTGTTATATTCCAGCAATACTACAGCTCATTTAGTTACCTATTACCACCTCAGATCAGCCTATTTCTCCTCATGTCTGCTGCATGCTGTGAGTGACACAGTGAAATATATTTGTGAGCTGTATGACAGAGTAACCAAGCAGCTCAGGGTGACCCAAACTACTATGAGCTGTGTGAGAAATGAATTTTTAAGCAGGGATAGCGAGAGAGAGACCTGGGTGGATAAATAAAGTGCCCCTAGCACTAGTGGTAATGTGTACACTAATATAGAGTATTAAAAAAAAAAGTCGTTTCAATCGATAGTATTCCTTTAAGTACATCTACGTGGTGCTGCTGATCTCTGCTCTGCAGGTATTATGCCTGGCATGCACGTTTGGATTTTAACATGGCAGTTTTTTTCTATTTTATTTTCTAGCATCATTCTTTCTTTGCAGAGTCCTAAATGTTTTTGAACAGCAAAGAAGCACCACAAGTCACACCATTTGTCACTTTTTTTCTGCATATATATGCTTTTCTTGGAGTAGGTGAAAAGGTTCTCTCAAATCTCAATATCCTCACAAACAGATTGGCCAGTGTTTTGAGGCGTTCCACCAGTTTCCAGGATGAAGGACGTTGTAATTTGCTTCTGGCAGCTCAGAAACATGCCGCTGTTGCCAGCCTTTTTGAAAATGACGTACAGGTTGTACACTGCCAGCTGCAAAAGGTAGATCCCAACCTTTTTATACAACGACTTGGTTTTTCTCAGCACCAAATATGTAGCAAGCATTTGGTCAGGAAGATCTGCTGCACTCATGCTTATGCTTATTGTAGTCAACAATGGCCACCGGTTTCTGTGACTCTTGCCTGTTAGAATTGTGGTCATCATCACAGCATCCCTCTTGTGCCTGTACTTCAGAACCAGGAGTTTGCTGCTTTGTCGACTTCCTCCAATTCTTTTTTTTCAACCTTGTCCAGAAGGGCTTTTTTGTTTCACCTCATTGTCCCGCAGGCCACAGTATGAGCTTCAAAAAGGAATTTGAATAGCGACACACTCAAATAAAAATGAGCAAGGTATAGGTGGTACCCTTGATTCAGTAAGGAACTCATGAGATGCACAACAATTCTTCATTAATGCCAATGTATTCTGGATGCCTCTCAGGTTTTAGTAGGTAGGTAGATAGTCTCCCCCCTTATACATGCGACACACGTGTGTAGCCTGCGGCGCTTTCGTACAGTTCCAGAAAATAAGCAGCCTAGGCTAATACATAGCAATATATATCTACAGGAAGTGTTTCTGATGCTGAAACTTACTGTAAACGTGGGAATACTGTATAGTTAACTGCATTCCACTACATGTCATTACGGTTCCTTTTTAATGAATCTACATAATTTTATGAAAAAAAAATTACTTCTTACAGGTTTGTCTACTTGTTCAGAGCCACCTCTCCACCTTTCCCAAGCACAGCCTTGGCAGTGGCTGTGGCAGACACTTACCAGAAACAAGAGAATCTTGGCCCTTATAGACAGAACTGGGAAGCTCATTCTGAGAAATTCATTTATAGAATAGATCACTGACATGAACTGCAGATTACAGTCATTAATTTAAATAACAGTAAAAAAAAAAAAAAAAAGTAAAGTAGTAGACCTTAGCTTTCTCCTGGAAAGTGTGCAGTCTGTGCCATGATATCCTGAAATAACCACCTTGTATAAACCTAAACAAGACTGCATCTTAAAATATATTTTCTGTACCATTCCCATGACAGCACCTTCAACTAAAACATGCTGGGCGGCAGCTGTAAGCTTCCAAAACAGACTGCTGAAATCTGTGACAACTTCATCAAGATAAAAGGAAAAACACTAGAAAAGGGTGAAGAAAGACTACATAGGCATTACACCATAATAGAAATACATTTTAGGGGTTGGGGGGGCACGGGGCATAACTTAAAAAAAGGCTTCAGGTAATTTGGGCACCAGGGGAAGCTACAAGCAGAATATAGGCAAGACTGCTGATATTCTACTACTGCTTTCACACCTACTGTACAGGATCTTCTCAAAAAATTAGCATATTGTGATAAAGTTCATTATTTTCTGTAATGTACTGATAAACATTAGACTTTCATAGATTTTAGATTCAAATACACACAACTGAAGTAGTTCAAGCCTTTTATTGTTTTAATATTGATGATTTTGGCATACAGCTCATGAAAACCCAAAATTCCTATCTCAAAAAATTAGCATATTTCATCCGACCAATAATAGAAAAGTGTTTTTAAAACAAACAAAAAAAAGTCAGCCTTCAAATAATTATGTTCAGTTATGCACTCAATACTTGGTCGGGAATCATTTTGCAGAAATGATTGCTTCAATGCGGCGTGGCATGGAGGCAATCAACCTGTGGCACTGCTCAGGTGTTATGGAGGCCCAGGATGCTTCAATAGCAACCTTAAAGAGAATCTGTATTGTTAGAATCGCACAAAAGTAAACATACCAGTGCGCTAGGGGACATCTCCTATTACCCTCTGTCACAATTTCACCGCTCCTCGCCACATTAAAAGTGGTTAAAAACAGTTTTAAAAAGTTTGTTTATAAACAAACAAAATGGCCACCAAAACAGGAAGTAGGTTGATGTACAGTATGTCCACACATAGAAAATACATTCATACACAAGCAGGCTGTATACACCCTTCCTTTTGAATCTCAAGAGATAATTTGTGTGTTTCTTTCCCCCTGCAGCTATCTTCCACAGAAGTGTCAGGCTGTTTCTTCCTGCAGAGTGCAGACAGCTCTGCCTGTATGTAATTCCTCAGTATGTGAAAGCCCAGCCAGCTCAGAGGAGGATTTATCCAGCTTGTAAAAGATAATAGAGCAGAGAGAAGCTGCTCTAATCTAAATAATACACAGGCAGTGTGCAGAGAGGGGCCTGGAGGGGGAGATGCATCACAGAACCACAACACTGAAGAACTTGGCAGCCTTCCAGACACAGGCTGACAAGTCTGACAAGAGAGAGATAAGTTGATTTATTACAGAGATGGTGATAGTAGAACGTGCTGCAGTAAGCCAGAACACATTAGAATAGCTTTTGGAACTTGTAGGATGATAAAAAACAGGATGCAATTTTTGTTACGGAGTCTCTTTAAGCTCATCCAGAGTGTTGGGTCTTGCGTCTCAACTTTTTCTTCACAATATCCCACAGATTCTCTATGGGATTCAGGTCAGGAGAGTTGGCAGGTCAATTGAGCACAGTAATACCATGGTCAGTAAACCATTTACAAGTGGTTTGGGCACTGTGAGCAGGTGCCAGGTCATGCTGAAAAATGAAATCTTCATCTCCATAAAGCTTTTCAGCAGATGGAAGCATGAACCCACTTTTGAACCAGAAACAGCGGCAGAAGCGCCTGATCTGGGCTACAGAGAAGCAGCACTGGACTGTTGCTCAGTGGTCCAAAGTACTTTTTTTCGGATGAAAGCAACTTTTACATGTCATTCGGAAATCAAGGTGCCAGAGTATGGAGGAAGACTGGGGAAAGGGAAATGCCAAAATGCCTGAAGTCCAGTGTCAAGTACCCACAGTCAGTGATGGTCTGGGGTGCCATGTCAGCTGCTGGTGTTGGTCCACTGTGTTTTATCAAGGGCAGGGATAATGCAGCTAGCTATCAGGAGATTTTGGAGCACTTCACGCTTCCATCTGCTGAAAAGCTTTATGGAGATGAAGATTTCATTTTTTTCAGCATGACCTGGCACCTGCTCACAACTGGTAAATGGTTTACTGACCATGGTATTATTGTGCTTAATTGGCCTGCCAACTCTCCTGACCTGAAACCCATAGAGAATCTGTGGGATATTGTGAAGAGAACGTTGAGAGACGCAAGACCCAACACTCTGGATGAGCTTAAGGGCTGGTTCAGACGGGCGTTTTTTGTGGCGTTTAACGCAGCGTTTCAGACGCAGCGTTTTTTGGGATCTACTGCCATCCCATGCAAGTGAATGGAAGCGTTTAGAGCTGGCTTTTGCAGGCTTTCATGAAAGCCTGGCAGTAGATCCCAGCGTTGTGTCTAGTCTCAAAAGCAACATGCTGCTTTCAGAGGCAGTAAACGCGAGGAAACAATAGCAGAGACCAGAACTGCTAGCCTTGAACGCTTTTCAAAAGCTTTCAAAAGCTAGCTTTTAAACGCTGGCGTTTAAACGCTGGCGTTTGAAAGCAATGCCAAGCAAAAGCTCAGCAGACGCCCGTGTGAACCAGCCCTAAGGCCGCTATCGAAGCATCCTGGGCCTCCATAACACCTGAGCAGTGCCACAGGCTGATTGCCTCCATACCACGCCGTAGTGAAGCAGTCATTTCTGCAAAAGGATTCCCGACCAAGTATTGAGTGCATAACTGAACATAATTATTTGAAGGCTGACTTTTTTTTTTGTTTTAAAAACAGTTTTCTTTTATTGGTCGGATGAAATATGCTAATTTTTTGAGATAGGAGTTTTGGGTTTTCATGAGCTATATGCCAAAATCATCAATATTAAAACAATAAAAGGCTTGAACTACTTCAGTTGTGTGTATTTGAATCTAAAATCTATGAAAGTCTATGAATCTATGAAAATAATGAACTTTATCACAATATGCAAATTTTTTGAGAAGATCCTGTAGCCCTATACTAATTCTCTAACCATAGCTATTTCCTAATCTAGCACCTACTGTAAATCCTATGCCTAAAGGTGGGCATACATCAGGAGACTTGTCAGCCGATCGACCATCCGATTCGATTATTATAATTGAATCGAATGAAAATTGGTACCGCCATGTGCATGCCCAATCGACATTGCGACCAGTTTTGTGCCGAGTATGTCGTTCGGACATGGAGCAAGATCTCGGGCCATTGTCGATCGCGTGTGAAGTGGTAACGGCAAGCCATAAACGTGACAAAACCCCTGGTGCTGTTTCTTGTGTGCATGGATACATTACCTGTCTTGTGTCGCGGTGCCCATCAGTCTTCCGAATCCACCACTCTTCCATTACCCCTTACACGCCACCGGTGACGTCACGCACAAGCTACGCCGGTGGGGTATCTAGGGGCTAAGGGAAGAATGGCGGATTTGGAAGTCGGATGGGCACCCCTACAAAGGAAAGGCAATGTATAAATGCACACATACCTGAGAAATTTCATGCTGAAACTGATGGGGATCTGCCTGTGGTGTATGGCCAGCTGACAGATCTCTCTCTGAGCAAATTCAATTCAGATTCAGAGAGAGTTTTGTCTCTTGGTCAATCTGCCCATCACTAAACACATCACTTAATACCACCAGTTTATTTGGGCTTCGGCTATTGCAGGCACTCACATGCAGCCCCCCAATTCCCTGCTTCGGCCACAGAAGCTATGGGTCTCCTGTAAACTCTACACATTAGAAACTTAAAGGACACTGAAGTGAGAAGAGAATGGAGTTTGCCATATTTATTTCCTTCCAAACTATACCAGTTGCCTGGCAGCACCGCTGATCTGTTTGGCTGCAGCAGTGTCTGCATTACACCAGAAACAAGCATGCAGCTAATAATGTCAGAAACACACGATCGGCTGCATGCTTGTTCAGGGTCTATGGCTTCATGTATTAGGGGCAGAGAATCAGCAGGACTGCCAGGAAACTGGTATTGCTTAAAAGGATATAAATATGACAGCCTCCATATACCCCTCAATTCAGTTGTCCTTTAACTCAAATTCTAAAATCAAAATGATTAAAAACTGCCCTCAATAGACAAGTAACTGATAAGTTCGCTATGTAAAAATAACCAAAGAAATGGAAGTTTGGAATCGTTAAAAAAAAAAATTGCAAAATATGATCAGTCTAAAGTGTACATACAAAACTGACTTGACAGGACAGGACAGGACCAGTAATATACACCTTTTATGTGTGAACCAAGCCATTGGAAACTTATATAAAACTGTAAAAAAAAGCAGACAGGACAGGACTGGGCACCTATTATGTGTGAAACCAGCCTCACAGTAAAAGGGGAGTTGCATTCCCGTCACAGCAGGAACGCAGCACAACAGGATTGCAATGCCGCATGTTACCCACCCGTTGCGTCGCTTACAGTGAAACATACAGTAAAACAAAAAACTATGCTTCACTGTACTGTTAGCACAAGCGTTCTGCTACAAGCCCACTGCATGCAGTGCGCTGTGATACCGAGCTCTGTCAGACCCCACCACAGCGGCCGTACTGTGAACATTCCGCCTTACAATGCGGCCATTATGACACACCGCAAGTCTCAACTGTGAACCCGGCCTAAAGCTCAACTCAAACCAAAACTAAAGTTAATAAAATGCGGACCCGCACACAGGTTGTTAAGTGCAAATTACAAGTACTGATGTAGACACAGCATTTTCAGTGTTAGAAATAAGTTTCTAACAGAACCTGAGGTAGTGCGGCAGGGGGGCAATAGGACATAGAGGCATGTTCCCTGCCTCATGATATGCCTCTGTGTCCCCACACCGCTGCTCTCTGACCCCTCCCCCACACTATAACACCATGAAATTGGCGACAATTTTTGAGAGCGATTCCCTGCTCAAAACGCCCACTGGGGGCTTTCCTGCAGACTTTCTCAGCTGACTCTGCTTGGCCGCACCCCCTACCGCTCCCCCTCCTCCCTGCACGCTGAGAGAATCTCTCTCCTTCCAGGGTCGTGACCCCAGAGGTCACAAAAAAGAAAGTGGGCCCTAGCAGGCCAACGGAGCGGCTCAGAGCGGCATGTATGGCGGCTACCTGCTCCGCCCAGCCCCCCGGATCAGGTAGCCTAGTTTTTTTTTTTATTTTATGTGCCCACCTCGGGCGCTCTTTAAAGTTTTGCTTGCCAACTACCAATACAGACAAGTCCCCCTGCATTAGCAGTTTTTCATGAAAAACTTGAATTTCATGCACATTTTCTGCATTCCCATTAAAGAGAAACTCCAACCTAGAATTGAACTTTATCCCAATCAGTAGCTGATACCCCCTTTTACATGAGAAAAATAATGCTTTTCACAAACAGACTATCAGGGGGTGCTGTATGACTGATTTTGTGCTGAAACCCCTCCCACAAGAAGCTCTGAGTACCGCGGTACTCTGGGCAAACTGCCACAATGTAACAATGTTCACAGACAGGAATTAGCTGTTTACAGCTGTCTCTAATGCTGGGTACACACGATGAGATTTCCCGTTCGATTTGCGGATCGATTCGATTAAATCAAACATGTTCGATTGGATTTCGATCGTTTTTTTCATGATAGGTATGCAAAAACGACGGAAAAAACGATCAAAATCCAATCGAACATGTTTGATTTAATCGAATCGATCCGCAAATCGAACGGGAAATCTCATCGTGTGTACCCAGCATAACAGCCAAAACAGCTAGGAGCAGCTACATAACCTGCCCACAGTAAAAATGTCACCATGTAATAAATGTCAGATTGTAAATCGGGGAGAGGAATGATTTTACAATGAGCAAACACTGACTAAATCATTTATACATAATTATGGTAAAAAATGAAGCACTTTTTTTACTACATTATTTTCACTGGAGTTCTTCTCTAAGTTGTATTGAAACACAAATCGCACATCTCAGGGGGAAAAAAACAAAACAAAACAGACCTGTTGTCTGAATTTCAAACACAGCAAATTTACAAACGCAAATTTGCACAAAATCACAAATACAAATGTAATGTCACTGAGATACGTTACATCTGTGGCACGGGTGTTTTCACAATTTCTCGAACTGCACACAAATTTTAATCCTGCCTAAGCGAATATGTTTACAGGTTGATCAGCTTTTACTGTATGTTATGCTTCAAAACATGCCAATAATGTAAGAATTGCAATTGATAAAATTAAGAAAAAACAACAGACATAAATATGGCACTCCTATACGTCATCCGTTAGAAGTCACTACCGTGCAGACAGGTGAGGCCTATGGCCGGCCATCATGTGCCACTACCAGCTATTGATGATCCACTTCTCGCCATCTGCTGATGAAGGTTATCAGCACACACTGAAGACATAAGAGATGTGGATCTCATCTGACAAGTGTGGCTGCACTTACAATCTGACAGCTTCCCAGATACTGGTGTGAAAACAACTTGTCTAACAACACCGTACATTTCACAGCGCAGGGAAAATGCCAGACATTATGACACTTCAACACTGACTGTATATATGAATACCTAAATACTTATTTTAAAAGGAGGGAGAGGGAGGACAATTGCCTCAGCTTGAGGCCTCTTGCACACAACATGCGATTCCGATTTTTTATCTGTCTATGGGCCGCAGGAAAAAACGCATATAAAAACGCATACCTGCGTTTTTAAAAACGTTGGTTTTGTTGCATAATATTCGGACGCATGAAAAACGCACATAATGAAAATCAATGAGAACGCAATGGTATGCGTTTTTATATGCGTTTTTCCCCAAAAATATTTTAATTTTATTGCTGTATTTCCGCTTCCTGTTGTCTTCCTAGTGATCTGCATACATGGAAATATAAAAACGCATGGAAAATGTATATGCGTTTTGTATATATGCGAACCGCAAACGCATTAAACAGCACGCAAAACGCACCAAAAATGCACAAAAACACACACGTCACACAATGTTATGTGTGCTTCCAGCCTCAAAATGAACCAATCAAATGCATTGGTCCATTTCCAGCACGCATAAATTTGCATAAAATGTGTTGCAATTATTAGCATCTCTTTGGCCACCCTACATGGCACATGGAAAGCGATACATATATGTTCAGTACAAAAACTGCAAACCAGCAAGCTACATTTGGAGCAACATTATATGGTATGGATATGCAGCCCCACCTCCAGAATACATGCATTAGATACACAACCTACTTCAGGGATGTGGCCTATCAGAAGCCAGTCTCACCTTTGTGATATAGGTACACAACATTCATTCTGAAATGAGTGGTATGGGTATATAGCCCAACCTCTGGACAAGTACTGTGCCCCTCCTCCGGAATAGATGCCACAGGCATAGAGTACTTGTAGAGTGGGTGGGATGGGTATGTGACTCCACTTTTGGAATAGGCTGCGAGGATCAATAGTCCCACCTCTGGCATGGGTAGCATGATATACAATCCCTGACTCTGTAATAGGTGGCATAGGTAACAGACCCCAACTCTGTAATGGGTGGCATAGGTACAAGATACCACCTCCTACATCTCTGCAAAGAGTTGCATCCGGACATCTGAAATAGGTGGAATGAGTATGTAGTCCCACCTTTGGACTGGATGTTAAGGATACACAGCTCCATCTATGAAATGAGTAACAATGGTACATTCCCACCTCTTGAATGAGTGGCTTGGGACAAGATCCCACTTTAAAAGTAGGTGGCATGGGTATATGATCTCACTTTTGAAATTGATGATATGGATGATGATGACGGACAATATATTCAATATTTAAATAAATATGTCAGTCTTACCTTTAATATGTTTTGGGTCTCATTCCATTTGTTGGTCCATTCCTTAGTCAGCTCTTCAACCTAGAAGAAGTGCATCCAGTTTCATTAACAGAAATGGCAGATTTAACATATTCTACATCAAAAGAAACACCAAAAAAGTGGAAAGCACCACAATGGTACAGTGAGTAAATAAAATGTCTATATTATTTACTTTTGAGTACAACAGATCACAAAAGTCTTCACATCCACCTGTCTCATGCTTCCTTAGTCGCTGTCAGGGCATCTGTGATCTATTGCAGCAGCAACTTTTTTTTTTTTTTTTTACAAAGTTTTTGCAACCTTAAAAACAATACTTTTCAAAGCATTAAAAAGTTAACTAGGGCTATTGAAATACTATATGATATGCTGATTTCCTAGGGCTAGTGTAATAACCGGCAAAAAACAAAATGGTTGCAGACAAAGTGCAATACCGCCCATTCACTTTTTAATGAGCGGGCAGTAACTGCAAAAAGCTGAAACAGGAAATAATGGCAAAACTACTGTAACACCTCTGTAATGCTTGAACTGTAAAGAAATCCTCCAGACACCAATCAAGTTCTTTTTAAGAAATATTTGTATTAAATTATAAGGATAACAAGTTCAATGACAAAACATATTCATAAACTTAAGTAGAACTCTGTGTCTAACAGTCCTCAGTCTCTCCTGGGAAAACATCTATTGACCCCAACAGACACAGAAGGAAAGTACTTTCTGCAAAGAAGGTCCTGCTAGTTGATGGAAACTCACTGCACTTTGTCCATTTGATGTGGTTCTAATCAGTTCTCAGTCTATCCTGGGATTTATCTAACATACACAGTGAGCTTCTACTTTGTTGGCCAGAATCTGTAGCTTACTCTGAATACTTATTTTTGACTCCATGGCAAACTTTGTAAATCCAGTAATTGTAATCTACATATGTCTCTTGCCTCTTCTCTTTTTGTTGCCGATAGACAATCTTTGTGAAGGTAATTTCCAATGCCGTGTATACAGATGTTAGACGATAACCATACTTTGTTTATACAGGTTCTCTTTAAATCATTTGTATAGGTAAATACAGTTCTGTCATTGATTGCATATAAACAGGGACAATGCTGCAGGGAGGATTTAGACCTTACTCTTTATCATCAGACAAGGGATATTATTGTGAAACAGTTCAGAAATATGCTCACCAAGTTTATCAATAAAGCTGCGTGTCTTTTCTCTTAATTGTATTTCTTCTCCAGCTTCCTTTTTATTAAAGCTGTCTTTGCTCTTTAGCTAAATACTTCCGTCTCTCTTTGCCTTTTCTTCCTCACTGCTCTGTATACTTTATGCGGTTTGCAGGCACTGCTATGTAACGCTAGCTCTTCAGTTTCCTGGTAAATCTTTTTGCTCTCTCAGCTCTATATTGTTCTCACCTCTCTGTGTTAGGCCTGGTGCACACCAGAGGAGATTTTCTGAGCGTTTTGAGTTTTTAAATCTGCTGCTAATGTTATCCTATGTGTCTGTGCACACTGGAGCAATAAGGTTTTGTAAAAAACCCCATAGCATTACATTGGGAAGAGCTTTTGAAACCTCTAAAAGCTTTTCCCAATGTAATGCTATGGGGTTTTTTACAAAACCTCATTGCTCCAGTGTGCACAGACACATAGGATAACATTAGCAGCAGATTTAAAAACTCAAAACGCTCAGAAAAACTCCTCTGGTGTGCACCAGGCCTCACAGGTAATTTTTACTTTCTGGGTCTTTCTTTCTTATTGCTTACTGTTTCTCTTTTGGTTTATCTCTCAAGTATTACTGCTCTTTATTGGCCTGTAGCTGTGTCTGGTCTCTTTGCTCTCCTGAATGTCTGCAGCTCTCTTTTTCTTCCTTACTTTAGTTTTCAGTAGTTCTCTCTTGTCTGTGCCTCTGCCTTGCTCAGACTGTCTCACCAATGGCTGGTCTCTTGTTTTGTACCTTTGCTCTATATAACCTCCACATTACATTCATTTCTTGCTGCATCATCAACTCAGGCTCAACCTCTTCCAAGGCTCCTCCCCCTCACTACTCTTCAACTGCCAAAACTCAACTGTTACTTCCCCTCTGCACATGACTAACTTCCCTCTCCTCTTTTCTGCTAATGGGCTCCCCCTGGTGGCACCTGCTGGCTCCCTTTACAGCAGCACTGTCCACAAAAAGTAAATGCATATTTAACCCTTGGTGTGTGTGTGTCTGTTGCAATGACACACACACACACACACACACACACACACACACACACACACACACTACTTAAAGGGATTCTTAAGCCTATTCAAAAAAATCATTTTTACTCACCTGGAACTTCTACCAGCCCCCTGCAGCAGTCCTGTGCCCGTGAAATCACTCTCGGATCCTCATATCCCCCGCTGCCAGCTACTTTCGATTCCTGCCAACAGGCTCACTGCGCTTGCGCAGGCCTGGCCACGCATCTCGCGTTCCCGTCCGTAATATCGATATTGTGGACAGGAACAAATAGACAACCGCGTCACCAGGCCTGTCGGTGAATCAAAAGTAGCTGGCGGCGGAGGACAGGAGGATGCGAGAGTGACTGCGAGGGTACCGGATGGCTGCAGGGGGCTGGTAGAAGCCCCAAGTGAGTAAAAATTATTTTTTTTTTTTAATAAATTTAAGAATCCCTTTAATGTAGCAACCTGGCATCGGTAAGCAAATGAAAAAAAAAAAAGTCTGACTACACAAACTGAATACTCTTTAAAGGGAACCTGAACTGAGAGGGATATGGAGGGTGACATATTTGTTTCCTTTTAAACAATGCACATTACTTGGCTGTCCTGCTGATCCTCTGCCTCTAATACTTTTTCCATAGAACCTGAACAAGCTTGCTTGAAACAAAATTAGCTGCATGCTTGTTTCAGGTGTTTGATTAAGACACTACTGACACCAGAATGATCAGCAGGATTGCCAGGCACCTGGTATAGTTTTTAAGGAAAGAAATGTGACAGCTACCCTATGTCTCTCACTTCAGGTTCCCTTTAAATATGTAAGAAAATTCACATACTGTAGATGATGTGAAATCTTGCGCTATCTAAACGAGTGGTGTCAGCAAGCAGGGTGATAAGTTAGCACTTCTAGTGGCTCCCTATTGCCTGGCTGTTAGGCAAGCTTTATTCCATAAACTGCGCAATAAAAGATACAATTACTACGTGTAAAAACAACCTGGACCTGATGAAGGCGTGGAGACACCGAAACACGCTGCAACTAGAGATGGTGGCGAACTGCTCGCCGCGAAGCTCTGAGCAGCCTGGTCCCTGTACTACTTCCAGGTGACAATGACCCGCAGTAGTACGCATGCCCTGAGCTGGACGCCTTCGTTAGTATGCATGCCTGGCCCGGCGGTGCGTGTCCTTGATTGCACGCCTGTGGCCGGGCACGCTTCATGATGTCACGCTCTGTACACAGAGCGTGTGTGCCCGGCCGCAGGCACTCAATCTAGGACGTGCACCGCCAAAGGCATGCGTACTAATGAACGCGTCCAGGCCAGGGCATGCGTACTACTGTGGGTCATTGCGACCCGGAAGTAGTACAGGGACCAGGCTTGCCCAGAGCTTCACGGTGAGCAGTTCGCTTGCAAACATCACTAGCTGCAACGTTACCAGCACACAGATACCCGACAGAGCAACCACCTGTGTCCCTTCCACCTGGACCAAGACTGCTGAAGGCCACGGCGGTCCAACAGGCGACTCCCCTGAGGTCACACTGAGAGGGCAATGCCCAACTACATGTTGCTTATACACAGTGTACTGTATGTTGTACATTCTATGGAATAAAGCCTTGTTACACTATGGAACGTCCTGCTCTTCCATTCACATACTGTAGATCAATCAACATTCACTGAAATTTTAAGATTAAAATGTGTTAGAGCCGCAACGCAGAAGTTGAAGTTACAAATAAGTTATTGCGGCTGTACTAAAGGCATAAAGATAATGAAGACAGAACTCGGCATTCTCTGTCTGCCAGATGATGATGTAAAAATGCAGGTATTTCTATTCTAACAGGATGCAAGCAGACGCCTGCTGTATAATGGATGTCAATAATCACACATTACAATGAGAAGCCAGCATGTGACCAGCCTCATCTCACGCTATATCTAGCCGAGACTTATAAATAAATATGCCATTTTATGCTACTAATGGCTGTTACCATTCCTAGCTGTGGGATGGCATCTCATTGTGCAGTCCTGTTACAGAAAGAGTTTACTTGTAAATGTCCATCATTTTACTGCTTTGCCCAAAATTAATACTTTATTTCTCCAGAGTAATGCTCTCGACCTTTGAAGCTTCCATAGCATCAGCTATTCACCTTTAATACCACTTCCACACATAATAATTTTCAACATCCGGAGTCTTATACTAGAGTTCAAAAGCTGTACTGTATAAATAATGAATGGATTTCTGAACGAGAAGAAAGCAGGAGGAGACGTTCTTCAAAACACTTACACGAGCTTCGTTCTGCTGCAGTTTTTCTTCCATGCTTAAAGCGGTTGGCGAGTCCAAAAGTGCAATCTGAAAAATGAAAGGAAGGAGCAACATGAGAGTAGTACAAACACTTACACGCGTGCAAGTCAGGGCTAGTGCACACGTAGGGCTTGATTCGCTGAACCGTGATAACTCATATCACGGCAGTTTTTGCGCCCATTTTCACGTTTGCGCATTATCGTGCGCAATCATGAATTTTAGGACAGAAATGCGCGCAAAAACGGCCGTGATATGAGTTATCACGGTTTAGTGAATCAAGCCCGTAGAGCGCTTCTGAGCGCTTTTTAAAACGTATTTTGAAAAGCACTTGGCTAATGTATTTGAATGGGATGGATCACATCAGAGCGATGCGATTTTTTCCCAAACGTAATGGTGGGTCCTGCAGCATATCTGAGGCGATTCAACCTTGATGTTAAGGAGACACTGAAGCGAAAAAAAATTATGATATAATGATTTGTATTTGTAGTACAGCTAAGAAACAAAACATTAGGAGCAGAGATATTAGTCTAATATTGTTTCCAGCACAGGAAGAGTTAAGAAACTCCAGCTGTTATCTATGCAAAAGAGTCATTGAGCTCCACGACTCGCAGAGAGCTAAGGTGCGTACACACATGCGACTATAGTCGTTTGTAACGATCGTTCCCCGATCTTTACCAACGACGATCGTTACAAAAAACGAACGACCGACTATTAAGGCAAACGACGAACGAGCCAAATCGCTACAAAAGAAAGTTCTGTCTCGGCGGATTTTAACCAACGACGATCGTTTGCAAAAGTAGTACATCGTTGGAAACGATCGTTCGTACTAGGCTTGACATGCGCATTTCACTATTTCTCCATGGAACTTCTCATTTTTATGCGCAGGCGCAATAGTTGCTTTCTGTGATGTAACGTTCGTTCTAACGATCAGATCGTTACACACATTTTAAAACTACCTTTACTTAGGTCGTTCTTTCATCAATTAAAAGTTCGTTCGTCGTTCTTAACGAACGATCGTTGTCGCATGTGTGTACGTAGCACTAGTCTTCTGAAGCTTGTTATCTCAACTGTCAGTCATTGTATCTTCTTTTTCTTTGCAGGGAAAGGTTTAAAAGTTCACTAGCCTGCTCTGCAAAATCATTTAGAATGTCGAGTAGTGTGTAAACTGCAAATATCAGAGAATGATGCAATGTTATAAAAACAATACTATATAACTGAAAATAAAAATATGAGAATATTTTCTTTGCTACTAATGTTCTAGTAATTATCCGTACTACACATACAATTCATGATATCATTTGTTTTAGTTTTTTTGCTTCAGTGTATCTTTTAGTATAGGGAAGTGGAAAATCACTCTAAAAAGCGCTAGAACAGAGCGATTTTCCAAGCTATTTTTTTTTTTTTTTTTTCTTTTTACAGACACTGTACACTTGCAGCTCTACTGTAAAAAAAAAAAATTCTTACACCAAATCGCTACAAAAATCGCTAGGCATATCTAGAAAATCGCTACACACATGCCTAGCATCACTTCGAAAAATCACTTCTAAAAACGCTGAGCATTTGCGATTACACTAGCGCTTTTAGATGTGCACCAGCCTTCAAGCTCACTAGCCACTTTACTAGGTACATCTCAGTTGCCTATTAACATGAATAGCTAATCAGCCAATCACATGGCAGCAACTCAATGCATTTAGGCATCTACTAGACATGGTGATGACAACTTGCTTAAAGCGGATCCAAACCAAACATTTTTTTTAATTCAAAATATTTGGTTGCGCCACTCTGACACATACAGAGATAAATAAACACTCCGTCAAGCCTATGAGCATTTCAGTGCATGCTTCTCACCCTTCTCTTTTCATAACTAGGGTTATACAGGTGGCAGCCATTACTTCTGAGCTTAGTAGGAGGTTTTAGATCAGGGGTCTCAAACTCAATTTACCTGGGGGGCCGCAGGAGGCAAAGTCAGGATGAGGCTGGGCCGCATAAGGAATTTCACAATCGCAGCGCATCGCCGCCTCTGCCCGCCCCTCTCACTCTTTCTTCACAGAGAGGGGCGGGGAGAGGCAGCGATCCGTGCGGCGATTGACGTCAGGAGGGGCAGAGCTGAAGCTGAAAGCTCTGCCCCTTCCAGGAAATGCCGGCTGATTGCCCCCTGGCGATTTGGGGGCTCCGCAGCCATCGTTTAGCGGCGGGGATGTGGCGGATTACTTGGGAGCACTGAAGCGAACTATAAGGAAGCTTTTGCCGGCGAGGGCCACAAAATATTGTATCGAGGGCCACAAATGGCCCGCGGGCCGCGAGTTTGAGGCCCCTGTGTTAGATCATGAGTGTGTTTGTTATCAGCTACCCTCCCTCACAGGGGCATCGTCTATGTGAAATCTCAAACAACCTGAGATCACCTCGCATGACATCATCAGTAGCAGCCTGTGTTTGTTTTTTGTTTTTTATCTCCTTCACCAGTCTGCCGGATTCTGTCCCGGCAATATGAAAGAAAGGGAGGAGTTCCTCTAACAAATGTAAAATATTTTATATTTGTCGTCATGCAGCTGAAAAAAGGCTGCTATTTATTATAATAAGTTAGAAAATAGATTTTATTTCTGAAATCTTGTATTTTTAATTTGGGTCGACTTTAAAGTATCCCTGAAGTGAGAGGGGGTTTGATTGAAATAGGTGCCTTAGAGTGAATGGTGCTGTGACATATGTCACAGCACCATTCTTTCAGTTCAGTGCTCCCAGGGGTCCCCGTTCTAGTCAGTCTGCCGAAATCTTCGACTGACTACAATGTCGAATATGAACGGGGAGGAAATGGCAGTTATCCTCCCCGACCACGCCCCCTTGTACCGCTGACATTTTGAGACGTGCAAAAAAAAAAAAAAAAACGCCACACAACTCACCTACTCCTGGATCACTTCGCTGCCTTTTTTGCCCTGTCACAACTCCCATCTCCACTGCTATGGTGCTGACCTGGAGGTACTTTCGAGTTACTTCCAGGTCAGTGCCATAGCAGTGTTGAAATAAACACTGCGCCACAATCTATATATTGCACGTATGTCTAATGTCCACAATCCATATATTGCACAAATATCTACTGTCCAACAAGTATTGGGATCGCTGCAGGAAGTCCAATTTGGATAAAACGGTTTGTTGAAACTGCTGCGCTCTCCAACCTATAATAACACATAAACTCCACATAGGGTAATATTGTATAGTCAATGCAGATGCTCCACACCAATAGTGACTTGTGCTCCCCAGATGAAAAAATTTAGTACTCCCACTCCCCCTTTTCCTAGATGCTCACCAGATATATACCACCCCAGCTTTCAGGTGGATCTTGGGTAATAATTATTAATCGGCTTTCTTGGCTCTGTAGGGGAAATGAAAGGAACTCCACATAGGGTAATACAGTTCAAAAACAGAAGCAGGATAACTTAAAACAGCACTCCCTTCAATTCCCACAGTGTCACCAGGTGAATGTGTCACTCCACACTGCAAGCCACACTTCTCACCAGATGCAGCCCACCTCTCAACTCAGGTGGAAAATGCGTTTAGTTTACTTCCAATGACGCCACGAATGATGCCTCTTTAAGATATTTCTTTTAATCCAGAATAAAAATCTCCGGATCAAGGGTTTTTCCGCCGTGCACCAAAGTTTAGACCGGCCGGTCCGCTTCCTGGTGTATGTACGACGTCAGACGTAGCTCCGCGGAGCTACGTCTGACGTCGTACGCACACCAGGAAGCGGACCGGCCGGTCTAAACTTTGGTGCACGGCGGAAAAACCCTTGATCCGGGGAAGGTATCGGAGCGGGACTGCGCGGACAGCTGAGGGCGCGGGTACCTGAGCAGCACACCGGACTGCGGATGGGCATTGGAATGCTTATATTGTGACACGCTGATACAAACTCTGGACGCGTAAGTGAGATGCATTGAACGCGCAGAGGCTATTTTATATAACAATATTACGCTATGTGTTTTTCTATTGTTTTTTATCGTTTTATGGAGATTTTTATTCTGGATTAAAAGAAATATCTTAAAGAGGCATCATTCGTGGCGTCATTGGAAGTAAACTAAACGCATTTTCCACCTGAGTTGAGAGGTGGGCTGCATCTGGTGAGGAGTGTGGCTTGCAGTGTGGAGTGACACATTCACCTGGTGACACTGTGGGAATTGAAGGGAGTGCTGTTTTAAGTTATCCTGCTTCTGTTTTTGAACTGTATTACCCTATGTGGAGTTCCTTTCATTTCCCCTACAGAGCCAAGAAAGCCGATTAATAATTATTACCCAAGATCCACCTGAAAGCTGGGGTGGTATATATCTGGTGAGCATCTAGGAAAAGGGGGAGTAGGAGTACTAAATTTTTTCATCTGGGGAGCACAAGTCACTATTGGTGTGGAGCATCTGCATTGACTATACAATATTACCCTATGTGGAGTTTATGTGTTATTATAGGTTGGAGAGCGCAGCAGTTTCAACAAACCGTCAGTGCCATAGCAGTGAAGATGCCGGCAGATACGAGGAACACAGCGGCAGAATGGAAGACCTGACAAGGAGGAAAAGCCAGTGAAGGGATCCAGAAGTAGGTGAGTTGTTCGGTGGCGCTTTTTGTTGCAGGTCTCTCGATATTGGTACATGTATACATGTATATGTATCTGTGATCTGTTGCCTGCTTAGGAGTGTGAATAGGACTCTCTACCATCCACTGTCTATGCCTAGATCACACCCAACATGCAGATGGCTAATAAAAGATATGGGAATCAGATTGCAATTAGGTAAGTAATGTATATAATCTCATATAAAGAATACAAAGGGCAGAAGGAGCGGAGCAGAGCTTTTCAGCGCAGCAAGATTTGGGCGCAGCCGGCGCCACCATAGACTGTAATAGGAATTACATCTATAGCGGCGCTCAGTGAGTAATGTCGGCGCCATCAGAAGACGGAGCTGTCTTTTACAACACAATAATTCGGCCTCCAGCAATAGCTGGAAGCAGAATTATTTAATTCCCCACCATCCATGGCGGCCTGGAGGGGAAATAGTAATTAACATGGCCGGGACTTGTGCAGCCGAAGGATCAGCCATATACATGCTGTATCCTGCGCCCAAGTCTCCCGGCGCCTATTTCAAATGTATGTAGGAGAGGGGACGAAGCTAGCCACAGTCACAGCACTCCCTTCGATGCTTGCACAAACTGCTGGTAATGGGGTCCTACCCATAAAACATTAAAAGCCGGGGTCCTTCGATTCCTTCAAGGGAGGAAAATCCATCATGGAGTATAACTGCATAATTGATCAGGAGCAGAGCAGGGTTGATTTAGAACAAGTATCCAATTATCCCTTAAAGAAAAACTCCATAAAATGTCATTGGATCGGATTTTTAATGTGAACACATGAGGAAAGTCCCTGCCCACTGTCGGAAGTATCAACATGATTACTTAACCACTTCCAGACCACGCGGCTCTGACCCCTTGAGGGCCACAGCCATACCTCCCAACTTTTTGAGATGAGAAAAAAAACTTATGCCACACCCCTGATCACGCCCCTGCCACAGCCCTAGTCACGCATACCATAAAGATTTCATAGGAAAAATATGTTGTTTTATAATTCAAACCACACTGGTCCTTTCTATCCTGGTTCATTTTCCTTCATATTAATATTTTAAAGAGACTCTGTAACAAAATTTTGAGCCTTATTTCTTCTATCCTATAAGTTCCTATGCCTGTTCTAATGTGGTCTGTCTTACTGCAGCCTTTCCTAGTTGCACTGTCTCTGTAATAAATCTTATCTTTCCTCTGTCATCTCTGTCGGGCTTAAGGCTCATACACACATCAGACTATAGTCTTTGGAAAATGAAAGTTCACAGACCAATCTTACCACCCTTCATGTAGTATGAGAGCCATACCGTCACAGTATTTTCTATGGAGCTGAACTCCCCATCAGAAAAAAATCTTTGCAAGATGCTGCACACACAGATGCTGTACAGACACAAAAGATCAGTATCTGCAAAAGATCTGTTCCTGCCAAAAATCCATTCCTGCAAATTGCAATGATAGTCTATGAGATCTGCAGATTATCATACACACATGATTTAACTGACATTCATCTGCAGATCAAGCAATCATCTGCAGATCTGAAAATCCATCCTGGTGGATCTGATCTGCAGATGAATGTCAGTTAAATCATGTGTGTATGATGATCGGCAGATCTCATAGACTATCATAGCAATTTGCAGGAATGGATGTTTGGCAGGAACAGATCTTTTGCAGACACTGATCTTTTGTGTCTGTACAGGATCTGTGTGTTCAGCATCTTGCAAAGATTTTTTTCTGATGTGGAGTTCAGCTCCATAGAAAAGACTGTGTAGAGTATGGCTCTCATACTACATGAAGGGTGGTAAGATTGGTCTGTGATCTTTCATTTTCAAAAGACTATGGTCTGCTGTGTGTATGGGGCCTTAGGCTGGAATGTGTGGAATGTGCAGCACTGCTTGTCATTGGCAGAAGCTATACACACCCTCTCCGAGCTCTGCATGAGTCACACAGTAAGCTGTTCTCAGCGTATCATACTCTGGTTAGAAGCCATGTTTTTTGTTTGTAAACACTGCATAAAAATGGCAATTACAAGCCAGGATTGCAGCAGGGAGTGGCAGAAACAGCACAGAGGAGTCCAGGAGAACATAAGGTATAGAATGGTATGCTTTTTATTGTAAGAATTTTAGAGTACAGATTCTCTTTAAAATTAGTAATATATCAATAAAGGATGGGAATAAAGTTTAGATCAATCAAACATTTTTTAGTAGAGAAATATATATATTTACATAGAAAGAGGGACAAAGTCCTGAAAGAGGGACAAATGAGGAGGAAAGAGGGACAGGGCTCCAAAAGATAGACAGTTGGGAGCTATGCCACAGCCTTTTTTTTCTGAAATCGAGCTGTGATCACTATAATTGGCTCACAGTGATCACAGGGTCAGGAGTTAATGAAATGGTTTCCTGATGTGTGCATGGAGCTGTCAGAGCCGCACAGCCATGAGCAGGAATGTAGCTTTCACCCTACCACTGTACAGAAAGGGTTAAAGAGACACTGAAGTGAATAAATGTTGCCCTTTTTACCTTATTATTCGCTTTAGTAGTCTCAGCACAACTAATCCCTGCCGCAAAACAAGGGCTGCAGAGCCCCAAATCCCAGTGCAAACATCCACGACCAACTTGGTTGTGGATTTTGCTGCACTGAGAGGTAGAGCTTTCTGCTGTAGCTCTGCCTCTCCTGACATCAATTGCCGCACGGATCGACGCCTCTCCCCGCTCCCCTCTGTAAAGGAAGAGTGAGAGGGTCGGGGAGAGGCGGCAATCCACTGTGATTGACATCAGGAGACGCAGAGCTAAAGCTGAAAGCTCTGCCTCTTTGTGGAAATGCCGGCCAGATTGCCCCCCTGGGATTTGGGGGCTCTGCAGCCCTCGTTTTGTAGCGGGGATGCGGCGGTTTACTTGTGCTGAGGGCACTGAAGAGAATTAGAAGGTAAAAAGGGCAAAATTAATTCGCTTCAGTGTATCTTTAAACTGCAGTATAGTAAAAAAAAACAACCAAAAGATGGCACTGTGTATGTAAAGTGTTTTAATGATCTCTATGATATTGTGATTTCCTGTATTCATTCTGTGTTCCTCTCTGTACTAAGTAAGCTGCATTACCTCATAGTGGCATATAATTTATCTCTGCAAGAGCTCTAACTTCTTATACTGAGTGCCTATCTCCGTGTACAGATCACTCTGCTCCATCATTCACTACGTGGAATGCAGCATTTTCAATAGCATACATTCTGTTTTTGGCAGTCTTTCAAACATCTTATACAGAAGAAAGGCTGTATTAAAACAAATCTTAAGACGGGGACATGGTTATTTGGAATACTCCAGAGTCCTCTTTTAAAGAGAACCCGAGGCGGATTTTTAAAATCTAAATAGGACAGAGGCATGAGGCATGTTCCGTGCACAATGACATGTCTGTGTCCTTCTGATGCCATCGCCAGTTGCACCCCACACCCCCCCCAAATAGCCCCAAGCTAGCGTCAAGCAGAGTACTTTCTGGGTCGCGGTTTAGCTTAGCAGCTTAGCGACAAGCAGATTGCGCAAGGCTAGCGGCAAGCAGGGTACTTCCTAGGTCGCGGCATAGCTTCCGATTGGAGGAAGCTGGCGGAGGTGGAGAGCGGCAGGGAGAGCCATGTAATGGAGGAGATACTGACCGACACATGCCAGGTAAACAGCAGGCTAGCAACAAGCAGATTGTCGCTAGGCCAGCCGCTATTGTCAGGGGGGACAGCAAAGCCCGGGGGTGGGGGGGACTGGCAGCGGCAGCAGAAGGACACAGAGACATGTCATTGTGCACAGAACATGTCTCTGTGTCCTTTTAAGATTTGAAAAAATTGCCTTTGGTTCTCTTTAAGCCTCTAGGGCATAAGTCTGCAGGGGACACAATACAGTTCTACCACCAGATCACAGGCAGCCACCACTGTACATGGGTTTAGGGATGGTCAGAAATGCCCATTTTCAATTTGACAGAAATTCTGATTTTCAGCAATGCCAATTTCCGATTTTCCCATTTCCGGAGTACTTTAGTTATCATTTTTCACATCAGAGAATGCAAAAAAATGACAAAAATAAAATCGGAAAAAAGGAAAAGCAGTCTTGGGATTGGTCTAAAATTACCACAGTAATCCAATTTTTGCAAAAAAAATTCTACATTCTCTGATTGGTCCAATGCTTCCAAGTTTTTTGATTGGGCTGAAAGTACTGAGTTGCGGTAAATCAGATTTCTGCAGAATTCCAATTTCTATTTTCCGGTTTCTAAACTGAAATTTCGATTCCATGGAAACTGAATTAGCACCCCTACCTGTCTTTTCACAGACTGTTTACGCCTTTGGAACAAAAGAGAAATTGAAGAGGCTGTCTGCTTTACACCTTCCCCTTCCATAAATTTCAAGTGATGCTCTTATGGCCTGTCGTTCTACAAGACTGTGTGCGCCATTATGAAATTTTTAACCTTGTTATAAATCTCTGAAGCTGATAAAACCCTCTTTAACATCTCTTAAAGCACTGCAGTACATTGTCTTGGTTGTCTTGCGCTATTGAGTGCTTCACAAATAATGTTCTACAGCGATTTATAATCACAATGCTGCATATTGTTGACACATTATATGAAGGACTTATAACCCGCCTGATGTAATGTGTCACTATACAGAGGCAGACATTCACGTCCCCTTATTCTTCTTAGACTGCTTTGTTGTATATAATTGAGGCTGCATTGTTACTTACACGCTTTATAGCTGTTCTTTGATTTACAGGTTTTGTTTAATAATGGCAGCTTAAAGGCTGTCTAAACTGAAATCTATGGAACAATCTCATATGCGTTCAGGCTTCTGAACCCAGTAATAACTTTATGGAACACTTAGGATTTGTTTGGATGAAGTCATGCTTATAGTTATAGCAGCATCCTTCATGTGATATAGCCTGTCAGGGGATATTGATTGAGGAAAGAGAGGGCATCTTGTTAATCCGTGGATATACAAGTGCACACTGCCACCATAGGCCAATTGTATTGTAAACGACATCTTGTTAAATCGTGGATATACAGGTGCACACTGCCACCATAGGCCAATTCTATTGGCGACGAAACCTTAGTACCCTTTCCTGGACCAACGCAGTACAAATTTACGTCCAGCAGGTGGTGCTGCGGCCCTGACTGGTCGTAGATTCTACGTCGTATTGACCATGCGTCCCCACCGTTACCGCCGATCTCGCCACTCTGTCCCCGCCGCAGTTCGCTCGTCCTGCTGTCTCTATGACGGCAGAGCTCTGTGAGCAGGTCAGGAGTCGTTTTCATTGGCTCCTGGCCCTGTCATCACTGTAAGCCAATCCCATTGAGCGCAGAGAGCTCTGCCATCATAGAGAAGGCAGAGAGAGGAGCCTGCGGCGGAGACAGAACTGCGTGACCGGTGAGAGTGGCGGATTTTGCGGCGATTTGTCGGGAAGCAGCGTTTTACTGTACCAGCAGCCTAACTAGACGAATAGAGCTGTTCGGCCGTGCTCACTCCCATGTGCATCATTGGGAGCTTACTGTGCAGGCGCAGTACAGGAAACATTCGTACTGCATCTGAACAGTAAGCTCCTGATGCCACGGCCATGCAGCCGCAGTTCTATTCGTCTAGTTAAGAAAATAACTACACTGGTGCCGGCGGCGGGGAACGGAGCATCGGAGGCTGATGGCGCGGGACATGACAGCTGCAGAGGGCAGTTAGAGGCCCCAGGTAAGTGTCAGTTTTTGTTTTTCAAAACATGCAAGAGAACCCCTTTAAGTCGAGTCGCATGTTGTACATGGTGAAACGTGGATAAAAGATTTAATTTTGAACTCTGGATTTGGACATATAGCATAAACAATGTTTTTTGGTTGTTTTCAATGTTCATTTTATTTGTTTTAAACTACTTACAACAGTCTATACTAGAGTTTTTTGGAACCCCAGGGTTCCTTGAGGTCTTTACAGGAGATTCCCTAGTATGTTCTCCTACTTTGACAATGGCGGTCTGAGAAAGTTTTGAAGAGTACCTATTTGGCTCTTCTGTGTCCTCTACACTCATTGTATGCTTGCCCTGAATACTTCATTCAGGGCAAGCATAGGATGAGTAAAAAGGACACAAAAGAGTTGCTTTTCAAAACCTTCTCAGAGCACCACTGTGGAGTATAATAGAGTACTCTATAATAGGTGGTACTGTATAAAGAAACACTAAATTGGAGGTCAAAAATACCTAGGAGCACATCAATAAAAAGCATTCAAATAGGGAGGCAGTATAATGAGCAGTACCATAACAATAATTATTTTTTAGTATTTATAATAAGGCGTAATGTTATGAAGAGTTCTGCTACAGGAGAGCAATATAATACAACCACACTCACTATAGAAGACCAAGCATCCTGCAAAATAATTCCTCACTCATCCGCTAATGCAGAGGTTCCTGGAGATCAAAAATTACTTGAATGGCTCTCCCCCAGGGTGAAAAGGTTGAAAGGCTGGTCTGCACAATACTATCACATATTACCACAAACCTTTATGTTATAACAAAAACAGTACAGTATATTTTGTACATGGAGACAGCTTTGTATTTATGAAATGTCACTCGAAGTGTGTACGTGGGGGGACTGCCTTGACTATGAAAGGTAGTTTTTATATTATCCTGAAACCTTTCTCTCTGGGGGTAATTCATTTAATTCATTTCTAAAGAAAAAGAATAGGTTGACCTTTTGTCTTTTGTCTCTATATGCCATGAAAGTGATACTTAATAAATGGAAAAACGCCAGGGCCCGTCTGTTCAAAGATTAGGTCAAGAAAGTTAACAAAGACCTAAAAGACCTAAGCATTTATAAAGCTCTCTCTCTGAACAGAAGCTGTCCTTGTCACTTTGAAAAGGCAAGGTCAAAAATACATCTCCTTTTTGAAGACTAAAATGGTTTAGTGTTAGGTCAAATGTTTTGAGACGCATCTGTAGGAGTAATATGTATGTGAGGTGGAAGGCTTGGAATTTGAGCAATAGTTGTTTGCTACACTCAAATATTTAGGTTTTGGCTTTGTGGCCTAATGTTATTTAACTGACTCGGGACCAATGATAGTTAAACTAGGTCGCACTTGTGGCTACCCAAAACTGATGCATGTAGTTTTAACACCGTCGGCTCCCATGCACGGGACGCAACAGTGCTTTCCCGCCAACACAGGCCTCCACTGTTCTAAAGGCAGCAGAGCAATGTACATTGGCCCGGGAGCCCCAGGTATGTATAAAAAGTTTTATTTAATGCAGCTCTGGTACACTTTAACCACTTCAGGATTCTGCGTACGCTTAACTACGCCCCTGAATCCTGAAGTTGTTTCCATGGAAACGGCCGCTCATATGAGCGGCCGTTCCATGTCAGTTCACGGAGGGCGTCTCCGTGAAGACCCTGCGAGCCGCCGATCGCGGCTCGCAGGGTAAATGTAAACACGCGGGGAAGATCTTCCCCGGTGTTTACATATATACGGCGCTGCTGCGCAGCAGCGCCGTAGAGGAGATCGGCGATCCCCGGCCTCTGATTGGCCGGGGATCGCCGGCATCTGATAGGCTAAAGCCTATCCTATCCGGCGCAGGACGGCTTTCCGTCCTGCGCCGCACACAGGGGACGGGAGAGGGAGGGAAGGAGGCAGAGGGAGGACTAGTGCTGCGGAGGGGGGCTTTGAGGAGCGCCCCCCCGCTAGGCACAGCAGCGCGGCGGCGATCAGAACCCCCCAGCAGGACATCCCCCTAGTGGGGAAAAAAGGGGGGAGGTCTGATCGCCCTGCCTGATTTCTGATCTGTGCTGCGGGCTGAAGAGCCCCCGCAGCACAGATCAGCCAAACCACCCGGAATCCGGAAGTGGTTAAGGTACAGAGGCTTTTTTTTTTTCCATTTCCTCCCTTCCTGATCTCTGTGATTGGCTCGCAGTGATCAGGCGGTCAGAAGCCCCATACCCACAGATCGCTCCCACCCCACCGTCCTTCGCTGCCCGCTGCTTCGGTACCAGGACCCCACATTGCCGTCAGTCGGGGACAGTCTGACATAAGGGAAATGCACTTCTCCTACATAGAGGGTGCACTTCTCCTACATAGACTGGCCCGACTGGCTGAAGTGACGTGTCCCAGTATTAGAGCTGCGGGAAGATTGAAGACGGCGACGTGGGAGCGATCCGTGGGTATGGGGCTGGAGGAAGCCCCAGGTATGTATAAAAAGTTTTATTTAATTCAGCTCTGAGTCCCTTTAAGGGGACCAAAGGCTCCCATCCCAAACGAGTTAATAAACACACTGGGCGTTATTTGCAAGGGTTGATTACACATTAAAATACTTCTTAAGAACACTATGGCCCCTATTTAATTAAGTGATCTTTTTACACCTTGTCAATAAAATGCCTTTTAAGCCTCCAGCTGGTCCTTAAAAGACCAGAGCATGTTAGTCTCAAATGGGTTGAACAACTGTAAGGCCTCTTGCACACTGCAAGCGATTCAGATTCAGATTCCGCTTTTTAATCAGTTTTTACATCCGATTCAGATTCCGCTTTGCAGTGTGCAGGGAGCAAACTGCAAATCTGAATCTGAATCTGAATCTGAATCTGAATCGGAAGTAAAATCCGATTAAAAAGCGGAATCTGAATCTGAATCGCTTGCAGTGTGCAAGAGGCCTAAAAGGGAATAAAATGTAAACATTAGAAAGTGGATTTGGTGGAGTCACCTGTTACAGGCGCTGCGGTGATGGACACAGAAGGAGGCCAGGACACACGTTAGCAGACAGCTGAGCCTCACTAAGAACATAGTGGACAGCCCCGGGTAAGTATCAAATCTGTATGTATCGCTGTCGATGGTACACTTTAATAAGATTAGTACTATAGATTCACTTCAGAGTCGTGCTAAAGTCACTTGTTAAATTTATAATATCGTCAGACAAAGAGTGCAGCTTTCTGGTTTCCTCTCCCAAATGTTATCACATGAGCATAATCTACGTATGCATTTAATGAGCTGGGCTCTGGGCAATGCATTTCATGCACACATTAATTTGGTCTTCAGCTAAAAAAAAAAAAAAGGGGCACCGACAGGCCAGAAATCTACAGTAAGCGGTGCAAGCCGCCTTGTCACTTGTTCATATCTGGAGGTGGCAGATGTTTACTCCAACCCAAATACATTTAATGAAAGAGATAATGATCATATTAAGACCTTGAAATAGATGCCATTAGTCAAAGAAAGTTAATTATAAGTTGAGAATAAAAAGCACTAACCTGATTCCCCTGAGCTAGCAAGGCTTTCAGGCGAGCTATTTCAGCTCGAAGCTCGCGGATTAGTTTGACATTAGCATCCTCATTAATGGTGGGCTTGTTGATAATATTTTTGGCTCTATTTGCATAGCGAAGTGTACTTAAGGTTTCTCCATAATTGATATCAGCAGGTGAAATAGCTGTGAAGAAAAAAAAAAGAAAAGTCAAATTATTCAAAGCCTTCAGCTTCACTGAACAAGAAGGTGGTTTTCAATCTGAAAGTTAAATAGGTTTGTGCTATTACTTGGTGTGCGTACTTGCCTAGTTTTCTTACATTTTAGTATGTTCTAGTTGAAGAGGTGGAAATCTTCTGATAAAAGCATAAAGATGATGTGCCGCTAGATTGCAGAGAAGTATAGCCTTTCATCTGCATGCTCCATGCATGCTAGCTCTACATACTCTGGCACTCTCATTGGCCTGAGGAAGTGGGCTTAGACCAGTGAAACGCGTTGCCTGTGCAAAAATAAAATTCTCTTTTTTTCCCTATGAGAATGTCCTTATTGAGGTAAGCCACCTCATTTATCGTTTTTACTGTTGTTTTTAACTCAGTTTTATAAACCCCTGGGCGCTTCTTTACTCTCATTGTGCTTAGTCACCCCCCCCCCCCCACACACCTGTTGTGGGTGGGGTTCAAAAACGGACCATGTTTGAAGCGGTTCTCGTCTTATAAAGAAGAAGCGACCACCACCAGTCCCAGTCTGGGACACCCCGAGTGGAGATGGGTTCATTATCTCCACCTGCTTCCTGTGGTCGGTTGCCCCCAGCAACCCACCTTTGTAGGTAGCCCTTTTATGATTGTATTGTTTTCAGTGTTACTGACATACTACACCATTTGTGCTCCCGATTTTTGTTTTCTCTTCTTTCCAGGGTGTCTCGACACCGCATCCACTGCGTTTCATCTGTACTGTTCATATGCTGAAGCTTTACGTCTCCTCCCATTATTCCAGCCTGCTCATTGGACCACAAATCTGCCTCACCAGGTGAGGTTCTCCCTATGCACTCTGCTCTCCTCTACATCTGCACTATATAAAATACAGTGGTAATACATACAGGCATTTGGTATTGCCTGTTGCTCCCCCCTCCGCCAGTTAATGCAGAAAACCATGCAGTGGAAACCACTTACCAGAGCTCAAGGCGCCGGTACTCTTCACTTCTACAGCTGCTGGCTTCAGCCACTGTACAGCTCCCAACGTGTGCATGTGACCCGATCCGGGTCAGGTGACACAATGGGAGCCACACGGAGGATGCAGCAGACAGCTATAGGAGTTAAGAGGGCCAGCGCAGAGCTCTGGTAAGTGGTTTCCGCGCGTGCCACAATCGGAGCCGCACGGAGGATGCAGCAGACAGCTGTAGGAGTTAAAGGGAACCAGAGATGAACGTTTCACACAAAATAAACATATCAGTCAATAGCTTGTAAAGAATAAATGCTCTACTTGATAATTTCGCCGCTCTAGTGTGCTTTTTTAGTGTTTTTCATCCATTATTGCTCCAGGAAAAATCAAATATGGCCACCGGCTCATATCCCTTCTGCTTCCGGGTTATGAGTTGTTCTGGATGTGCTGTCTAGGCTATATGAGACTAGGCTGCTATCTAGGCTTTATGAGAAAGGCTGCTGCAGCCTTTCATCTGTGTGCTTTCATTTCGGTATGATGTGCAGCTGCCTGTAGGAAGTCTCTCTCATAGGAATGAAACTGCAGTCATCATCATTATCTATGCAGAGAGTGCACACAGGGATCATATTGCAGCCACAGAGCTTCTCTCTCAGCAGGAGCAGCCCCTCCCATGTCATCACAGCTCTCAGTATGCAAAGCAGGAAATCTGTGCCAGGAGGTGGCAGGCTTGGGCTTGAAAAGATTCCACAGAAGAGCGACTCAGCTAGAATGATTCCAGGTCAAACCTAGACTGAGCCAGTCAGGGATTCTTATCACAGCTGATAATAGACTAATTAAGCAGATAAGAATGAAACTAAAAGTAGGTGTTTACTTTCATGTTCCCACTGATAAATGTAATAAAATACATGAGGGTGCTTTGTCTCTGGTTCTCTTTAAGAGGGCCAGCGCAGAGCTCTGGTAAGACAAGAAGAGAGGCACGTCCCCATGGCTCCCCCCATTTACTGCCTGTTGGTTGAGACTAACGGTTAGTTAACCGGGACTCTACTGTAATACACAGCCTTTACATAGCCACAAGCTAAGGCTTTACATAGTTGGCTCACAGAGCTGACATTCTCTACCCCCAATCTCTGTTGTGCTAAGTAGCGGCTATTCGGACTGACCTTAGCCCTTTGTGAAATTAAGGGAGGTTCTCTTATACTGACCTGTAATACGCCTACAGGCATGAGATGGTACAGCCAGAGCTGATAATTGTTCAGTTAACTATAAGAAAAGCTAGTATGAGTGTTTCTAGAACAATCTGGATGCTGTAGTAACCACATGGAGAAATAATACAAGTGCTGCAATAGTTGAAGTAAGAGTTCCTGTATATTCAATTCCACAAATGTTGAAGAATCAGTTGGTGGATTCTAGAATTTAAGCCAATATATTTATTCCACCTTGACCTCCACATGCATGACTTTCATGAACAGTTATCTTTAAAGCGCATCCGAGATTAAAAACTAACTATAACAAGTAAGTAACTTGTCTATTTATCTTATCTAAAGTTTACATCGTTTACACAGCAAATCTAACTGTAAACAGCTTCAATAGTTTATGATTATTTATTCCTGTGAAACAATGAGGGAAGACATGTTCTGTTTGTCAGCATCTCCAGCCCTCAGCCTGTGAAAAGTTAACTCCCCTCCTTCCTTCTGCCTCTGAAATCTCTGGATAGTAACCTTCTCCTCCTCTTGCCCAGACTGAGCTCCCATAAGACCTTGCTACATAAGTCTGAAAGTGCCAAGGCACTGGAGAAGCTGTTGGCGAGTCTTGTTTCGTTTATAAGGAATTAGAGTGTTAAAACAAAACAAAAAGGTATTTGGCTTGAGGAATGCCCTATAAACTATATGAAAGGAGCACAATTATGCAATGAGTAAATGTTTATCTCGGATCCACTTTAAACCCAGCTTGAGTCTAGAGACAATTATTTTATTTTTTGTCAATAGTAATCCAAGATTTGACACTCAACCATGACTCTATCTGCATGAAGATTGTATATTCTCCCTCATTCTACACCGGTTCTTCTGGGTACTCTAGTGTCCTCCCACATTGCCTAAACATACTGGTAAGTAAATTTGCCTATCACCAAGACTGCGAAGGGGCACATGAGCCCTTTCAGTGAAAACGGCACCACCATAACCGCCTATAATAAAAGCTGCATTTTGCAGCATGTTCGGAAAATTTGGGCCACTGGCGCTGGCTGTTAGCAGGCGCCTCAGGGCGCTGAATTTTACCTTCTTTGCTGCAAATCGCAGCTTTTAGAATAGCTGCGTTATGCAGCTATGAAAGTAAAATTCTGCACCTGATTAGCAGCAAGAGGGGTAATTTCCGCAGAGCGTCTTGCGGGAAAAAAAACTGCTTAGCGGATAACTTTTTGTTATCCACAACCCTTTGCGGGAAAAAAAATGGTCTTGCAGATACATTTTTTTTCCTGCAAGCCTGTTTGTGAAAACTGCCATAGTTCAACGCCGTTTAAACATCCGTGTGAACTGGCCCTTATGCAGGGATTGAGCGAAACGGAGGTACCAATATCTCAGAATCTGTCCACACACTTTTAGACTTTCAGCATCTTTAACAAGAGAAATACGGCAAATAGTATAAAGTGCAGCGGAACAAGTAAAGCAGTGCATTAAAAAACAGAGGAGTACTAAAAGCTTACTGGCAATCATTATAGTTTTAGCATTTCCTCCCAGGCTATCTTTTAACAGCCAAGTCAGAACGGAATCCCGGTAAGGCACGAACACTTGCTTTTTCTTCGCAAGATGGTTGGCTGCGTCCTGAGATAAATCAGCTGCGAAGGAAGAAGAAAAGGAGCAAATAATTGTGAAAAATAGACTCTCTTCCTCCAGGATATTCTCTGCATTTTTACACTTATAAAGCTGACAGCATATTTTACTCTCTTAAATGGATCACGGCGAGATTTAATATATGTCACGGCTGCAAAATAGCGGAGGAGACAATAACAGTGAAATGGTAATCATGTGAGACCACGTCAGGAATAAGCAGGAGGAGGGTTGTGCTGCATACCTAAGGCAGAAATGACATTTCCCAGAGTTACTAGAGATTTATTAATGTTTCCTCCTTCTTTGAGCCGCACGCCGGTCGCGCCCGTGGCATCCGCTCGCTCGCTGCCGGCCAGATCCACCAAATGAATCTTGCTGACTGTCTCGCAGGGCATTTCAGCATCAAATTTAGCCTGGCGGAAAACAAGGGATTAAACAAACAAAAAGTATGAGCCGTCAGTAAGGAAAGTCACACAAGTACATGCATTTCAACTCTAGACACAGAGCTAAAAAAACTCTAAAAAGGAAAAAAATAAAATAAAGAATGGTTATGGGACTAGCATCTTGCAGCTAAACATTCTGTCTTAAAGGATACCTGAAGTGACGAGTGACATGATGAGATAGACATGGGTATGTATAGTGCCAAGCACACTAATAACTATGCTGTGTTCCTTTTTTGTTTCTCTGCCTGAAAGAGTTGAATATCAGGTATGTAAGTGGCTGACTCAGTCCTGACTCAGACAGGAAGTGACTACAGTGTGACACACACTGATAAGAAATTCCAACTATAAAACACTTTCCTAGCAGAAAATGGCTTCTGAGAGCAGGAAAGAGATAAAAAAAAGGTCAATAGTTCATAGATTTTAGCTCTGGCATACTTCAAGGAATGTGTCATTGAGCAAAAACAATAAAACAGTTAAAACTTAAAAAGTAGATTTAAACATAAAATAAAACTGTGGAATATCTTAAAAAGTCATTTTTAGGAGAAGGAAGATAGATACAATTGTTTATTTCACTACTTTATTTTCGCTTCGGGTGTCCTTTAAAATCCAAAATGGAGATTGGGTAATGGCATAGTCCCCTAGTCTCCTTTCCTAACAATGAAAAAGATGGAAGGGAGAACCAAGAACTTTAAAAACATTTGTAATTAGTAGGCGTATTGGAATCTGTCTCCTGTATTAATCTGCCTAAAGCTCAACTTTAAAGTAAGCTGCCATATAAATTGAACTGGGGCTTACCGGTAATTAGTAATGAGCAATAAAATACTCTTCCTTTTAGTGTTGGTAGGAAAGGGTTAGAGTCCTGGTCCGATATTTATTGCTGTCTTGCCTCCATTTTCTGTTCCAGTAACAAAGCTTACAGTTTCCAGTCGGTCAGCAGCAGAATCCACTTGCAATAAGCATAGGATACAATAGTTTGTCGATCGATAGTAAATATTGGATGGTGTGTACAGTAGGGATGGTAATGAGATGCAAATAGTTCAAAATTGATGAAGGCTTATGCAAATTTATGCAGCTCGAAAATGGACCAATCAAATTCCCCCTAGGCAGGATTTGATGCCTTTGGTTTGATGGATTTTGTGCATTTTCAAGCTGCTTCACATTTGCAGACAAAATTTGCATAAACCTGAATGAGCTCAGAAGAATTTCCATCTCATTGACCATCGCTAATGTACAGGCCTTTAGTGCTGAAACAAATTTTGTCAGTAGGTTTAAAGAGAATCTGTACTCTAAAATTTTTACAGCAAAAAGCATACCATTCTATTCATTATGTTCTCCTGGGCCCCTCTGTGCTGTTTCTGCCACTCTCTGCTGCAATCCTGGCCGGTAATTGCCAGTTTTAGGCAGTGTTTACAAACAAACTAACCAGCTTGTGATAGGCTCAAATAAGCAGAGTGTGTGAGTCATACAGAGCCTGCAGGGGGCCTGCAGAGGGTGTGTATCGCTTCTATCCAATCACAAGCAGCCCTGCACATTCCACACATTCCAGCCTTAGCCTGACTGTGCAGACAGAAGAAAACAGATTAGATCATATAACAGAGATAACACAGCCACTATGCAATTAGGAAAGGCTGCAGTAAGCCAGAGCACATTAGAACAGGCAAAGGAACTTATAGGATAGAAGAACTAAGGCTGAAAATTTTGTTACAGAGTCTCTTTAAGTCTATTTTAAAACTTGGCAGACATTCTGTCCCTCTTTATTCATTGAAAAATGTATATATGTACAGTAAGTAGGCATTATACCTGTTTAGTTTATGTCGAATGCTTTTCAGTGGAAGTCTACTTTACCAATTTGAAGCAGCCTTTGGTGACAGGATTTCACGTGCCTGTACTTTGCATAGTATCGCTACATCCTGGCACCACTATATTAAAGCACACTTGAAGTAAAAGGAATATGGAGGAAGACATTTATTTCCTTTTAAACAATGCAAATTGCCTGGTCGTCCTGCTGATCATCGGCCTCTCTACCTCCAGCCATAGACTCTGAACAAGCATGCAGATCAGATGTTCTGACTGAAGTCTGGCTAAATTAGCCACGTGCCTGTTTCAGGTGTGATTCAGACACTACTAAGACCAGAAAGATCAGTAGGGCTGCCGGGCAACTGGTATTGTTCAACAGAATCTCACTTTGGGTGCCCTTTAACCCTTTAGCAGCCAATTTATTTAGAGGCTTGCAAGTGCTCAAAGCCTATTTATTTTTTTATTTCCTTGCTACCGATTAGTACTGCTGTAATGTGTATTTATTGCCCCTTGTCACTAGGGGCAGTGTGAGACAATAACAGACGACGTCTGCTTTCAGTTTCTACATCCTCTGCTAGTAGAGAGACATCAAAGCATTCCAAGAATTTACAGCACAACACGTTCAGCTGGCTATAGTCAAAAGCAG
The DNA here is from genome assembly GCF_040937935.1 of Hyperolius riggenbachi. NCBI lineage: Eukaryota > Metazoa > Chordata > Amphibia > Anura > Hyperoliidae > Hyperolius > Hyperolius riggenbachi. Next base: position 424,266,788 of record NC_090649.1, on the reverse strand, counting down.
TGCACTATCTCAAACGAGATAACTATTGAAGCTACTAATGGGTTAAATAGGCCTGCACCTTTTAAATAGGAGAAAAAGTTGGATGAAGACTCCTCCCTATGGCTACAGCATGGAGTAGTGCAATACGGCTGTGTCCCCTATCCAATGAGACAAACATGCCTGCTTATGAAAAGGAGGCAGTCCTGCATCATGCCTACCTGAGTGAAGTTGATGGTAAAGATGGCATGCGATCGACTGCTCACATCATTCATTCCGGTGGCAGCTGTGGTTCTATTAATGTTCCCGGCATCCATTAACTCCTCCACGTCACTGTAATTCTGAACTAAGTGCTTTGACAAGTCTGCAAATATGACAGGAAAAAAAGAAGAAAAAAAACAGGCTAGTCAGCCTCCACACAGTTCTGTACTGTTTATAGTTTAATCAGAGCCAAACAATTGCCTGAGTGGCATGCTTTCATAATACTTCAGAGAGCTCCACATATTCAAGGACGAGGCGTATTAGCACAAATACAAGTGAAGAGCAACAGAAATAACAGACCTTGCTTAACGTCTCCATAAAGGTTCCAGATTTCAAACGTGGTTAAAATAGAACCGCTAGTTGGTTTAATAAAAGAAAAATACTATAAATGTATCGGTGCTGCACACACATCTTAAAGGACAACCTAATCACTAGCAATTGCCCCCTCCCCCCATCTCCTGGATTTACCCCCACCTCTCTCGCCAGGGTAATAACCGCGTGTCACCAGGCTGCCTATCTGCTGGGGAGGGAGCTGCTGCTGATCGGGCAACAATATCCAGGAGGAAGTACCCGGTCCAAGTGAGAGTTCTTTTACAAAGCGACACCACAAGCGAATAAGCTGGTCTTCACAGGGTCAGCCTGGATATCTGGTGAGCGCTTAAGTGTTTTCACTTTTGTTCAGCACGGGCTGCATGTGGTTGCACTAACACGGAGGCAAATAATATACATTTTGAGGGCTCTCACTGGTGGAGGAAGTGTTCATGACAGTTGCGTCCAAACTGTATTACGCTATGTGTCTTCCGTTCTTCTGAGTTGTATACAGGGGGAAGCCTGTCGGGAAAGCTGATACCTGCATATGAGCGATCTTGCTGATATTCCTGCTATCAGCCCTTGGACATTTGTGAGAGTATAATTGGCAAACTGTGGTATTTATATCCGTGGAACTTTTGGAAGTATTAAACTCTGACTGTGTGACACATCTGAGGAGGCAGTTGGACTACTACTAGCGGGATTACAACCAGCAGCATTGTTCTGGACTTTATGTCAGAGATACAAAGACGTGGATTGTATATGTTTTATCTATTTAGGGGCATTTTCACTGGACAATTGCCACATACAGCTAGTCATACTTGATACAGAGTGAGAGCGCTGTACACATTTACATTCATCTTAAAGGACAACTGAAGTGAGAGGGATGTGGAGGTTGCCATATTTATTTCCTTTTAACCTTCCTGGCGGTATGGACGAGCTCAACTCGTCCATAGCCGCCGAGGCTGATATCTCTGGCCCTGCTGGGCCAATTTCCTCCAAATAAAGTGCACCACACGCAGCTAAAACTTTGCTAGCTGCGTGTGGTCTTCGATTGCCGCCACTCAGCTGCGATCCACGGCCTGCAGTGGCGGAAGAGGGCCCCCCCTCCCCGCCAGAGCCCTGCGCTGCCTGGACCAAGCACTTTCAGGCAGCGCAAAGGGCTGGATCAGAGGCGTCTGACGTCAGGACGTCGGCTGACGTCCATAACGTCATCCCGATCGTCGCCATGGCGACGGTGTAAGCCTAACAAGAAATCCCGCTCTTCGCGGGATGTCTTGTTACTTGTGATCGCCGACAGCGATCAGAAGGGTGCACCATGTGCGCCCTCTAGTGGCCTTTCACGCTGCCAACTTTCAGTTAGCAGCATGGGGGAAAAAATGACGAAAAAAAAACCTACCGCCGCCACCCTGGCAATTTAAACAGAACGCCAGGGTGGTTAAGCAACACCAGTTGCCTGGCTGTCCTGCTGATCCTCTGCCTCTAATACGTTTAGCTATAGACCCTGAACAAGCATGCAGCAGATCAGGTGTTTCTGACAAGATTATCTGCATGCTGGTTTCTGGTGTGATTCAGACACTACTTCAGCCAAATAGATCAGCAAGGCTGCCAGGCACTGGTATTGTTTAAAAGTAAATAAAAATGACAGCCCCCATATCCCTCTTATAAAATTGGTCCAGGTCTCTGGAGGTCCCTTCACAATGGGAGTGGAGATCCTTCGGCCTGTAAAAAGGGGAGAGACCGGGATCCCAATAGTGCAGTAACATCTGGTATTAAACGGTGGGGGATTGTGGGTATTTTATACTCACAAGGATGGGTTGCAGTCCTGCAACCACCATATAGGCATGTGGAAAAGAACCGTTCCCGCTCGGTATCCCGGAACCTTCTGGAACAGGGTGGTCGCTCTCCTCACGTCAACTTTTCCACTGGTATAATGGATATACAAGTGGGAAGTGCTAACACCCCTTTTGGGGGTGTGGGTAACAACTGTTAAAACGGTTTGGGGGAGGCGCCTAAGTTCTTTGCTAGTGGGGCTGAGTTATAATTATTGTACGGTATTACGTCCAAAGAATACTCACGCGGATCTAAGTCTTTATTACCAAGTGGTTGATTGTAGACAATGCGTTTCACGGGTCTCAGCCCGCTTCCTCAGGTCCGTAACAAGTAACCTTAAATAGAAGTCTTGTGGGGAACGGGCGCCTTTTTCCCAAAAAAATCTATCGTACACACAATAGATTTTCCGCTAAAAGTCAGTCATGACCAGAAGTGAGGGGCTCCTGTACACACGATATATTCTCCGCTCAGGGGGTCCTCAAAGAGGAAGTTTAACCCAGGATTGAACTTCAGCCCAATAATTAGGGACGTCCATGTGGATGATATTGTGGTGAGACCCCTCCCACAGTGTGATGTCAGGGCCATGGCTATTTATGTATATGTATGGTTAGTGTTAGGTGTAGGTAGAGAGGAGGTTAGTGTTAGGTGTAGGTTACATTAACATTAGGTGTAGGTAATGCTAGGCGTGTTAATGCTAGGGGGTTAGTGCTAGGGGGTTAGTGCTAGGCGTATGTGGGGGGTTAGTGAGCAAGGCATAGGTGGGGCTTCACAAAGTACTTCCACTGGTGTAATGTCAACAATGCAGAGTACTGCATGAGCGGAAGCTGTGCTCTGTTAACTCACTTGCATGCCAGAGTCCACCGATGCGTCCACCTGTCAGCGCTCAGTTTTCCCCCTGCCATGACTTCCTGCATCACATGCTGAGCTCAGCTCTTCCCCTAGTGCTGGCATCACGAGTGCAGAAAGAGATGCCAGCACTAGAGGAAGTGCTGAGCGGTGACAGGAGGTCAGGTACCACTGGACTCCAGTGTGCAGGTGAGATGCACGGATCCGCTCGTGCAATACTCTGCATTGCTCCAGCTGGGTAAGCGCAGGCACAGCGGACACAAGCAGCCTGCACAGGACTCTAGTGTAACCCCCTGCTATGGTCATCATGGAGCGGCTCACCGCTGCTGCTTTCCCCTAGGTACGCTACTGGATAAGACATGTAGGAAATTATTTATTCAATCAGTCAATCTGATGGGAAACTGCTTCATGTGTACCAGGCATAATAGCCATCTCGACTAGTTTCTAGCTAGTGTACACAGCCTAACATGATATAAAAGTAGTGTGTTAAAGGTCTTGGTTTTCCCTGGAAAGTTATCAGCTCAACTCTGATAGTAAACCTGCATAATGAGTCTAATCTAAAAGCTCCCTACAGCAGGAAACAGTACACTGTATTCCGATACAAGAGAAGCGAGTGGAGCTGAGTCATACAACAGCCTATATTCTGGTGGCTCAGATCATTAAAGAAGCTACAAGTAGTGAACAATTAAACAGAAGATTAAAAAACCCTCTCACTTCTCAGAAATGAAATTTCAACACAAGAAAGTATTAAAAAGCAGCTCCAAGCAGCAATTAAAATCCGTCAATGAGCTGCAAGAGCTTTATGTACACCTGTTACAAAGCTTGGCAATAAAGACAGATAATAAAAAAAATACATAATTAGAAGTTCACTTCACTGAAAACTGTATGTCAATATAATCAGTAAATCCAGGTTTATCAGTTTTGGAAGTAATATGCAAATGTAAAGGGAATCTGTAATTTCGCTAAGAAGCCCCCTTGGCTTTGTACCTGTTTTGTTACATTACAATCTGTAATTTGAATGTTTCTTAATCATATTTTATGTGGTGGATCTGCACAAAATAGTCTAAGTTGGTAAAGTTAAATGAGAAAAATGTATACAAAAACTAATTTTTAACAAAGAATAGACTGAGAACTGGCATGTGCATATGTATTCACCGCCTTTGCGATGAAGCCCCTAAAATATCCTGGTACCTTCAATTACCTTCAAGAGTCACATGATTCGTGAAATGAAGTCCACCTGTGTGCAATCTGTCACATTATCTGTCAGTATAAACATCTTTTCAGAGTGGGCTTCAACACCACTAAGCAAGAGGCACACAGCATGAAGATGAGGAGCACTCCAAATACGGTAAGTCAGGAACAAAGTTGTTGAGAAGTACAAGTCAGGGCTGGGTTAAAAATATTCAAAGTTTTAAATATAATCCAGAGCACCATTTCAATGGAAAGAACATGGTACCACCACAACAAGCCTGCCAAGTGAGGGCCACCCACCAAAACTCAAAGACCAAGCAAGGAGAGCATTCATCAGAGAGGCAGCACAGAGGCCAAAGGTAACCCTGCAGGAGTTGCAGAGTTCCACACCAGAGACTAGAGTATTTGTCTATAGGGCCACAATAAGCCATTCGATAGAACTGGGCTTTATAATGCAAAGGTATTTTGGACTATATTTGCAACTATTACAAAACATATTCATGTGCTCTTGCTATAGAGTTTAACTACTTCCGGACCAGGCTAATTGTAATCCAAGCCCCTGTTTGGGACCCGTTTATCCCTGCCAGGACGTGGATTTCAATTACCATGCAGCTCTCCCCCTGCTGCAGCCCAGAACTCGGTGAGCCTGTCAGGAGCAGATTTCACTGGCTCCTGACTGGTGATCACAGGGTCAGGAGCCAATAAAAACGGCTCCTGGCAGGCTTACAGAGCTCTGCTGACATACCAGCAGTAGAGCAAGTGGGCTTCAGCGATGGGAGAGTGGCGCAGATGGCTAGAGAGACATAGGTCCGTGCGGCATGACATCGGTAAACTCCTTTTTTTCACCCAGCCGATAGAGGATCAAGAATGGGTGAACACCTGTTCCATATTACGCATTGATAGGATTTATTCATAAGATTTATATAGTGTTTTCAACTTTGTTGTCTGTTAATGTTAAACAGGCTTGACCATTCTTCTGTCACACTTATGTCCACTCTCCAGGAATGCCAGTGTCGTACTTCCTGTCCAGCAAGGGGCAGCACTATGCATATGATCCTGTCAGAGTTTCTGCCACAGGGTCTAAGGTTTGTTATTTTGTGCATAGTGGTGCGATGCGGCAGGGGAGGCAAAACGCAAACACACACTTCAAGTGCAAAACCGGCTTTAAAGGGAACCTAAACTGCGAAAGATATGGATTTTTCCTTTTAAAATAATACCAGTTGCCTGACTCTCCTGCTGATCATGTGTCTCTAATACTTTTAGCCACAGCCCCTCAACAAGCATGCAGATCAGGTGCTCTGACGGAAGTCAGACTGGATTAGCTGCATGCTTGTTTCAGGTGTGTGATTCAGCCACTACTGCAGCCAAAGAGATCAGCAGGACTGCCAGGCAACTGGTACTGTATTGTTTAAAAGGAAACATTCATATCCCTCTCAGTTTAGGTTCCCTTTAAAGGACAACTGAAGTGAGAGGTATATGGAAGCTGCCATATTTATATCCCTTTAAGAAATACCAGTTGCGTTGCCTGGCTGTCCTGCTGTTCCTCTGCCTCTAATATTTTAGCCATGGATCCTGAACAAGCATGTGCAGAGCATGTGTTTCTGATATTGGGCTCTATTCACATAGTAACCATGCGGAATCCGTGCGGAAAAAGTGGCATAAAAAAAACTTGTACAAAAAATATACATCACAGCGCTCCAGACTACATTTAAGTCAATAGGAAGCGAAATATATCACCCAGTACCAGTGGGTGATTAAAAAAAATCAATAGTTAAGTCAGAAATAATGCGACCCTTTTTGTGTGTGAATTTTGATTTGTTTTGCGGGAATTAATGACTTTTGCGGGCTTTTACCGCACTTTTTGTGCATGCGGGTAAATAATGCGTACAATTTTACGCATGCGGAAAATGATCATGCATAAAATTTTGTGAATGTCAAGATGGCCCTAATTCAGTCGGGAATTTACTGCAAGTGCATTTCCGCATGTGGAAAATGATTGTGAATAGAGCCCATTATTGTAAAATCTGACAAGATTAACTGTATGTTTGTTTCTGGTTTGATTCACACACTACTGCAGCCAAATAGATCAGCAGGGCTCCCAGGCAACCGGTATTGTTAAGAGGAAATATACAGTATATGGCAGCCTCCATATCCCTCTCACTTATTTGCCCTTTTACAAAACTGAGCAAGTCAAATTTGCACAATTTCATGTATAATTAGCTACCTTCAACATAAGGACCTTCTTTGGGATGTTCTCGAACCCGTAAATTAAATGTTTTCGATGACTTTCTTCTCAGCAGATCTCTCACCCTCTCGTTGTAAATTTCTAGGTAGCTGAAAGGGAAGAAGATACTCAATAGAACTTCACAGTGGAGAGAGGTCCAAACATCAAGCAGAGTACAGAGAAGGAAACCCAAAAATGAGGCCCACAAAGGCTATCAAACCCCCAAGGTTTGCCTTATTTTTCCACATTGTCATTTGCTTAAAGCTGCACTCTGCTTTCACACATCAGAGTAAAAAATTATGTAGCACATTTGCTCTAACGGTCAGGTATTTCTTTTAAAGCTTATTGCAAAAAAGCCATCATGGTCCAGCTATCCCTTACATCAAACGCTGGACATCTTGTTTTCACAGCATAATAGTAACTCAGTAGCTACACAATAGTAGCTCATCAGCCGTATCTTGTAACACAAGTACCGTATTTTTCTGACTGTAAGACAATTTTTCTCACTCCCAAAAGTGGGGAGAAAAAGTCACTGCGTCTTATAGTCTGAATAATACAATCCAGACTTGCAGAGTGCAGCGGGGACACACACCTAACCCATGAAGTCCGAGGAGATCAGAGACCACTCCTCTTCCTCACTGTTTCTTTAGTGCCGGATTGCAATCATTACACCTGACCGGCACAGGGGGAACAGTCAGGAAGAGAAGAGACCTCTGATCACCATGGGCTCCATGGATTAGGTGAGAGCTGGCTGATACTATCCAGGTGGGAGGGGGGAGAAGCAGTGGGGGACACGGGGAGATGGAGGATAAGGAGTGGGGGGATGAAGGTGGACACAGGGGGGATGAAGGTGGACACGGGGGGGGGGGGGGGGACAAAGTGGGACAAAGGAGGACACAGTGGTACATAAAGGGTAAGGAAGGAAAACACAAGGGGACAATAGAGGACAACTGATTACACAAAGGGGTATAGAGGAAGACACAATGGAGACAGAGGAAGACACAAGAGGGATAGAGGCAGAAACATGGGGGACAGAGGATGACCGATATAGGAGACAGAAGAGGACACATGGGGGACAGAAGAAGTACAAGGGGGACATAATGATTGAAGGAGAAAAGATCTACAAGACGCTCCTGCACCATAGATGCACCAGGTTTAGTATTTTTTTCCCCGTTTTTTGTCCTCTAAACCTAGGTGTGTCTTGTGGTCATGTGCGTATTACAGTCTGAAAAATACGGTATATCAGAAGAAACCATAAATTACAGTAGACTAACCTGACTTCTGTACGAAATGAGGCATCACCCCTCCTCGTAGCTTCAGCAATCCTACTGAACAGTCCTTCACAAATGCGAGGTATCAGCCCAGAGTCACCCTGCAGTACAAGCAAAACGCACAGGAATTAAGAAAGAACTCTAAAATAAATATGAGGTTAAAAAAACACAACCTAACAATTATCATATCATTCAGGGCACTCCGCAGCCGAAGATTATTACAGTTTACAGAGTGTTAAGAAACACTGGAAATAAAGTCTAAATGAGGATGGTGACTAAGCATAAAAGACTTAAAGGGATACTTAAGTCAAAAATAAAAAATGATTTTTACTCACCTGGGGCATCCCTCAGCCCCCTGAAGCTGTATGGTGCCCTCGCAGCCTGGCTCCGATCCTCCTGTCCCCGCCGGCGGCTACTTCCGGGTTTGGCGATAGCCGCCGACAGGCTGGGAACGCGAGTGATTCTCCGTGTTCCCAGCCGCTATATCACCCTCTATGCTGCTATAGCATATCACATATACGCTATAGCAGCATAGAGAATTATATAGCGGCTGGAAACACGGAGAATCACTCGCGTTCCCAGCCTGTCGGCGGCTGTCGCCAAACCCGGAAGTAGCCGCCCGTGGGGGACAGGAGGATCGGAGCCAGGCTGCGAGGGCACCATACAGCTTCAGGGGGCTGAGGGATGCCCCAGGTGAGTAAAAATCATTTTTTTATTTTTGACTTAAGTATCCCTTTAACAGCTACAAATCAAAACAAACTTTCTGTCAAATATTTTTTAAAGGTGGAAATTAAAAACTTTCTGATACGTGTGTGCGTGTGTGCGTGCGTGCGTGTGCGTGTGTGATTTGCGCTCACTTGTTCCAACAAGCATACACTCTACATTAGGTCACTTCCACTTTGTCCTAAAACCAAGTTGCACTCCTGCTAGATATCCTAAAACACTGCCTCTAGGTATTTATTATTTATTTATTGTATTTATAAAGTGCCTACATATTACACAGCGCTGGACATTAGTTTAGGTTACAGACAATATTTAGGGGTGACATACAGCAATATGACAATACAGGAATACAAGAAAACCAGATCACACAGCACAGTATGAGTAAAAGGTAATGCTTAGTCAGTCACTGGGAGGGGAGCATGGAGATAGGCAAGTTAGGTTCACTCAGATGCATAGCATGGGTTCACAGTAATGGAGGTGCATGATCAGGTAGGACACAAAAGGAGGAGGACCCTGCCCAAAGGCTTACAATCTAGAGGAGGTATGTTTATTGTATACTACCCCACCTCTTGTTTCCTCCCTATTCATTTAGGGTAAGCTCGAAAGGACAGGGCTCTTTCACCTTTTGTGTCTTGGATTTGATTCATTGTGTTATTTTTGTCACGGTCATTACCAATTGTATTTTTGTATCGATTCTGTATTTTGTCATCAATTTTGTATATTGGTGTATACCATTTGTCTGTATAATTATGTACCCCTTGTTCATTTCTTACTTTGTACAAAACCACAGAATATGTTGGCGCTTTATAAATTAATAATAATAATAATAACAACAATACTATATCTCAGGTTTTTAGCATATAAGATGCTCCAGACTAGGTTTAGAGGGCAAAACCCAGGAAGAAAAATTGTACCTCATGCGTCCCCATGTGCCCTCCATATGTTCCCTTCTGTCCCATTCTGTCCTCCGCTGCTACCCGATTAGATGTAAGCAGCGGCAGCAAGGCTCACCTCATTCATTGGCTCCAGTGGTGATCAGAAGCCTCTCCTCTCCCTCAGTGCTCCCCAAGTACCGGCTTCTTCTGATGACACGATCAGCAAAAGCCGGCACTAGGGGAGCAGTGAGGGAAAGGAGAGGTCTCTGATCGCCCTGGAGCAGATGGATGAGGTGAGCCATGCTGCTTCTAACTATACACGGGGAGCGGAGGGGTACATGGTGGGAGCGGAAAAGACATGGGGTACAATATCAGCAGCCTGCAACATTGCGGCGGTTCGTATGGGCGGGGATTCCCAAGTTGCGGGCTCCCTGTATTTGGCATATAAGACACAATGACTTTTTCTCTCCATTTTGGTAGAAGAAAAAGTGTGTCTTATATGCCAAAAAATATGGTATATAATGTATACACACGCAGAATTAAAACCAGATTTTCACTCAACTAAAGCACTTATTGATCACTAATATAAATTATGCGCTTCCAATAGTCGTTACATTTACAAAGACGTTTCCTAGTTAACAACCTATATATGGGCACTGATAGAAATCTATCCATCATCCTAGACTGCTTTCAAATGACAACTAAATAGATTACTTCATCACCAATAAGCCTCTGTAGACCTTAAAAAAAAAAGAAAAAAAAAAAAAAAAGATATGGAATATTTTCTGCATACAAAGTATTTTTTCTTCCACTGACCTGCCCATTAGCACTAGATTGTCAGGCAGACAGAGTTATGCTTTAAGAGAGAAAAGTAGTAACGCTTCATTGGAATGGATTTCTTATTGTTTTACATAAGTACTCAGCCGGGAGAGCAATTATTCCGCAGCAGTTTAATACAATTCTCAGTGCCATTTCTGGCAAATGTGCATTGTACTACATAGAAGCCCATATGCTCATTACCCCCAGCCAACGCTTGACTGAGAAAGCGGAAGGCAGAATGTGGAAGCCTATGGGATAAGCGGAGGCTTCCTGGAAGGATGGTGGCGTTTTATTACAGCCCTCTGCTGGGTACATTTACCATGCAAGCGAAGCTGCACCAAGCCGTTAAATTACAGTAACCGTTAATGATCCAAAAGTTACGGCGGGGAACTTTCTATATTAATAGAGTGACTACAGAGGAAGCCGCATGGCAGACTGCGCCCTATATAGAAACAGATTTAAATGATTATTTTCATTAATTGGCTTGAATAAGGATGATTAGGAAATACAGTAAACGCTGAAATCGCTGATAGTAAGGCAATAGCATTACAGCAAACCAGTGGCAACATAAAGCTAATTCAATTTACATTTATACGGTCAATCCAAAGGCATGAAAAGTTGGAAAGTACTGGCAACTTTGGCAATTCTGGAAAGTCAAATTTTCTTCAAGAACACAAAAAGGAGAAGAAGCACCCAAGGGTATGTAAAACTAGGTTAAAAACACTAATATTGAAAAAGGGGAAGTGGCTTACCTCAATAATGACAGTCACATACGTCAATAATATTCACTAAGTGCATGCAATGCTTTTCGTGGGTCTAAGCCCACTTCCTCAGGCCAAGTACAGTGCCAAAAGGTTAATGAGTCGGTTAATGAGTCGGAGTATTGAGGTGTTATGCTTGATAAATATTGACATATATGACTGTCGTTATTGAGGTAAGCCACCTTCCCTTTTTTGGTTTTAGTTGTTTTTAACCTAGTTTTATATATCCTCAGGCGCCTCTTCTCCCTTGTGTGTTGAAAATAACTCTCCAACCTATGAGGTTTGGAGTGGTAGTGTCTTAGACCTACATGGTTCACATCATTATGTAGGCTGCAGAGTGTTTTTTTCCTTAAGAGTGCAACCGCATTCAGTCCAGGTTCGACACCCCGAGTGGAGTTGGGTAAAGATCTGGGCCCCTCATGCAATCTACATTTGTGAGTAGTATTCTATTACACTTACAATTACATCCCTTTGAAGCCACATATTGCGCTATTTGGCTTTTGTTGTCTCCGTTATTTTTTAAGGTACCAAGACACCCCACACTCCTACTCTTCAAGGACAACCATATCAAGACATTCATGTGTACCTTTTTATCCAGAGTAAAATGCTCTATTAAGTACTTTTTTTCTGTGTACCTGCCACTTACACTAAATCTTATTAATTTGACAGCTGTGAAATTCTTACGATCAGGTTTGGAACAGAAGACGGCCATCAGAGGACAGCTGTGACAAAAATAATTAATTGGGCAGGTTTGAAAGCCATATTCAAATTCACTGTAGTCCTGCTTTAACAGATTAGCGCTATTGTATGGCTATAGTATATAGCGCTATAGCAGCGCTCTAGTATTGCTATATAGTGCTAACCACTGTGGCAGGATGGTGGTGCAGTGGTTAGCGCTCTCGCCTTGCAGCGCTGGGACCCCAGTTTGAATCTCAGCCAGGGCACTATCTGCACAGAGGTTGTATGTTCTACCCCGTGTCTGTGTGGGTTTCCTCCAGGCACTTTGGTTTCCTCCCACATCCCAAAAACATACAGAGAAGTTAATTGGCTTCCCCCTTAAATTGGCCCTGGACTACGATACGTACACTACACAATACATACATAGACATAAGACTATGGCAGGGAGTAGATTGTGAGCCCCTCTGAGTAACAGATAAGCGACGAGACAATATACTCAATATACTCTGCACATCGCTGCAGACTATGTCGGCACTTTATAAATACTAAATAATAACAGTATGAAATTCATTTCAGACCATTTCAGTAATATAATACTCATACAAAAAAAATCTATATGCTCACTATATACACTTAAGAGACTTTGAGGAAATAATACAGAGCTCAATGCCAAGATATTTTGTTTCTAAAATTAGTTTATATGTAGACCTTCATGGAATTTCTTTGGCTCCATCCTAGCCATCAATGCAATGTAGTCCAATCCCAGACAAAGAAAAGGGAGGTGGTTGATTGACACAGAGGCTAGCCCAGGCATGGGCAAACTTGCCCCTCCAGCTGTTGAGGAACTACAAGTCCCACAATGCATTGCAGGAGTCTGACAGCCACAGTCATGACTCAAAGGCAAATGCATTGTAGGATTTGTAGTTCCTTAACAGCTGGAGGGCCAAGTTTGCCCATTCCTGGGCTAGCCATTAGTGCGTAAGAGCCCTTTTCCACTGAGATTTTCCACAAGCATACTTTGTTTTTTACCCAAATGCAATCCTCAGGCCTGCAGGATTCTAGCGACCATCACGTTTCATTCTCGGCAGCGCAATTGCGGCAAGTGGAAAAAGCAGCTTGGGTGATCACAAACGCAGCGTGATTATGCTTGCGATCGCGCATGCTAGTGCAAAAGGGCCTGGGGGAGGGGGAGGTTTTTCATTCAGGTAACAAGCTTCCTGAACATCTGGATAAAAATAAAAGAATAAATAAAACATGCAGCAAATAAAGATAATTAAAACCATCATACCGGGTTTCCCATCATAGTATAAGATTTCCCAGACCCAGTCTGTCCATAGGCAAAGACGCATGCGTTATAACCTTCAAATGCCGACTTTAGAACCTCTGTGCCAAGATCCCTGAACACCTAGAAAGGAAAAAAAAAAAAAAAAAAAAGATTGTAATAATAGTGATTCTGTATGCAGCATCATAGTCAAGTTAAAGAGAACCAGAGACGAAGCACCCTCATGTATTTTATTACATTTATCAGTGGGAACATGACAGTAAACACCTACCCTGCTTTTAGTTTTATTCTTCTCAGTCTAATCTATCTGTTATCAACTGTGATAAGAATCCACCGACTATTCAGTCGAGGTTTGACCTGGAATCATTATAGCTGAGTCACTCTTCTGTGAAGTCTTTTCAAGCCCAAGCCTTCCCCCTCCTGGCTCAAATTTCATGCTTTACATACTGAGAGCTGTGATGATATGGGAGGGGCTGATGCTGCAGGAAAAATCTCGGTCTAACAGACAAGTGTGGCTGTGTGATCTGTGTGCTCTGTGTGTGCAGCCTGTCATTATTATCTACTGTATACATTTTTATTACTATGAGAGACACTTCCTACAGGCAGCCACAAAGCATACCAGAATAATAAAGTTGAAAGCACACAGATGAAAGCCTACAGCAGCCCTTCTTGTCTATAGTCTCATATAGCCTATACAGCACATCCAGAACAACTCATATAACCTGGAAGCACAATGAATATGAGCCGGCGGCCATATTGGATATTTCCTGGAGGAATAATGGATAAAAAGCACTCAAGTGGCGAAATTATCGGGTAGAGCATTTATTCTTTACAAGCTATCAACTGATATGTTTATTTTGTGTGAATCGTTCATCTCTGGTTCCCTTTAAACATCAAAATATGATTTTGAGTAGTAATTACAAATGTTATCAAAAGCCAGTAAATGTTTTGTTTTAATGTTCTTCTCTAGACAAACTTGTTTGTTTGTTATTTGTTTTTTAAACAAAAGTCCCTGTTATCTGGAATACAGCCAACCGGAAGTCTCCACTAACCGGCATGCCTAAAGGATAACAGAGAGTTTTAAAAGCCTTTAAAATACTTACCGAGCCTTCCTGCATCATCTAGTGGCTTCCGTTATCCGTGTACGCAAGTTGGCGTGTCACGTGACCCAATCCGGGTCAGGTGACACTCTGGCCTCCATGCATGGAGGAAGCCGGAAAGCCGCTAGATGTCTGCCAGGTGCAAAAGGAAGGCTGCTAGACATCACTAGAGGCTCGGGAGGTATTCAGAGCATAAGGAAGGGGATGATGTGTACCGCTGCAAAACTACTCCCACCCGCTGGGTACACATCGCTGGACGCAAGTGTTTAGAGGTCTCCCATTAACCCTACAGGAGCTTGTTTACAGCGGCAGACAGATGTTTGCCCTCAGGCAAATTGTGCCTTCACAAAGGGGTCCTACGTTGCTCTGAAACGTTGGCTATATGTTTTATATGAAACTAATAAAGATTCATCTTGGATGTGCCAGCTCTTTTTTGATTGACCATTTAAATCCATGCCATGAACTGATGAGGATCAACCAACCTGAAACAGTCTGTAAGCATGTTGGATTAGTTTGGCTCTGTAATATTAACAAGGTGACAAATTTATTGCATTCCAGCAGTTCTAGAGGTGTGATTAGCTATCAGGGACACCAAAGAGATGATTTGCATATTCAGCAGAGATGCATCGTGGGAGATATATGCTCACTCCAACCTTAATAATTGCAAATACCTTTTGTTTTAAGAAGGCAAGGTTCTGTTTTGCATAGCATTATAGTAAGGAGGATTCTTAATCTCTTTGAGGCCTCGTTCACATAAAAAAACCCAAATGTTTTGGTGCGCTTTTTTAGTGCCTCCCGGCACTCTACTGTGCACTGCGTTTTTTGTTAAAAGCGCTTTTCTAAGCGCGTTTTTTTTTTCATTTACTCCCTGACGCAAGTCAGGAAGAGAACTCTTTGACCCGGAAAATAATAAATACAATGTATTTATTCTTAAAAATGTGAACGCAATCGCTACACAAATCGATTTTGTGAGAGTTTTGCGTTTTTTCCTATACCTTCCATTATAGCAAAAACACCCAAAAATGGTACAGGGACCGCTTTGCGCACTCTGATATGAACCTTCTCGTAGAGATTCATTGCACAAGCATTTTGTGGCCAATTTTGAAAATCGCCTGTGCTTGAAAAAAGGGCAAAAACACGCTTAGTGTGAACGAGCCCTTAGTCCCCCTTACACACTCCTGGTTCACCATGAGCTTGGTGGGAAATCTAAATCTTCAGTGGAGATGGTATGTCTTCTGGAAGAGGTGGTCAGTGGCTAAATTTCAATCACCATCTCTCTGGAACTGTCACACAAACTCCTTCCTGTAGAGTCAAGAGTGGATAGAGTTTAGGACAGCGGGGTGGCGGGGGGGGGGGGGGGGCTTGGTCCAGGCTGTAAATGCAGTGATGAGGAGCAACAATTCCGAAACAGCTGGACACGTTAGATTAGTGTGGCTCTGTAAAATAACTATACTACAGGCACACTGTAAACCAGTGGTTATTGATCTGTGTCTGGATGTTGGAGTAAAGGGATGAATTGCATATTCAAAAGTGATCTATCATGGGAACTCTTTCTTGCTCATATAATTGTAAATACCTTCCGTTATAAGAAGGTACATTTATATTAAGCATAGCTTTCTTAAGGGGGAACTCCAGTGAAAATAATGTAATAAAAAGTACTTAATTTTTACAATAATTATGTACAGGGAGTGCAGAATTATTAGGCAAATGAGTATTTTGACCACATCATCCTCTTTATGCATGTTGTCTTACTCCAAGCTGTATAGGCTCGAAAGCCTACTACCAATTAAGCATATTAGATGATGTGCATCTCTGTAATGAGAAGGGGTGTGGTCTAATGACATCAACACCCTATATCAAGTGTGCATAATTATTAGGCAACTTCCTTTCCTTTGGCAAAATGGGTCAAAAGAAGGACTTGACAGGCTCAGAAAAGTCAAAAATAGTGAGATATCTTGCAGAGGGATGCAGCACTCTTAAAATTGCAAAGCTTCTGAAGCGTGATCATCGAACAATCAAGAGTTTCATTCAAAATAGTCAACAGGGTCGCAAGAAGCGTGTGGAAAAATTAAGGCGCAAAATAACTGCCCATGAACTGAGAAAAGTCAAGCGTGCAGCTGCCAAGATGCCACTTGCCACCAGTTTGGCCATATTTCAGAGCTGCAACATCACTGGAGTGCCCAAAAGCACAAGGTGTGCAATACTCAGAGACATGGCCAAGGTAAGAAAGGCTGAAAGATGACCCCCACTGAACAAGACACACAAGCTGAAACGTCAAGACTGGGCCAAGAAGTATCTCAAGACTGATTTTTCTAAGGTTTTATGGACTGATGAAATGAGAGTGAGTCTTGATGGGCCAGATGGATGGGCCCGTGGCTGGATTGGTAAAGGGCAGAGAGCTCCAGTCCGACTCAGACGCCAGCAAGGTGGAGGTGGAGTACTGGTTTGGGCTGGTATCATCAAAGATGAGCTTGTGGGGCCTTTTCGGGTTGAGGATGGAGTCAAGCTCAACTCCCAGTCCTATTGCCAGTTTCTGGAAGACACCTTCTTCAAGCAGTGGTACAGGAAGAAGTCTGCATCCTTCAAGAAAAATATGATTTTCATGCAGGACAATGCTCCATTACACGCATCCAAGTACTCCACAGCGTGGCTGGCAAGAAAGGGTATAAAAGAAGAAAAACTAATGACATGGCCTCCTTGTTCACCAGATCTGAACCCCATTGAGAACCTGTCGTCCATCATAAAATGTGAGATTTACAAGGAGGGAAAACAGTACACCTCTCTGAACAGTGTCTGGGAGGCTGTGGTTGCTGCTGCACGCAATGTTGATGGTGAACAGATCAAAACACTGACAGAATCCATGGATGGCAGACTTTTGAGTGTCCTTGCAAAGAAAGGTGGATATATTGGTCACTGATTTGTTTTTGTTTTGTTTTTGAATGTCAGAAATGTATATTTGTGAATATTGAGATGTTATATTGGTTTCACTGGGAAAAATAAATAATTGAAATGGGTATATATTTGTTTTTTGTTAAGTTGCCTAATAATTATGCACAGTAATAGTCACCTGCACACACAGATATCCCCCTAAAATAGCTAAAACTGAATACAAACTAAAAACTACTTTCAAAAATATTCAGCTTTGATATTAAATGAGTTTTTTGGGTTCATTGAGAACATGGTTGTTGTTCAATAATAAAATTATTCCTCAAAAATACAACTTGCCTAATAATTCTGCACTCCCTGTATAAATGATTTAGTCAGTGTTTGCACATTGTAAAATCTTTCCTCTCCCTGATTTATATTCTGATATTTATTACATGGTGATATTTTTACTGCTGGCAGGTGATGTCAGTGAAAGGAGAAGCTGCTTGCTTTTTTGGCAGTTGGAAACAGCTGTAAACAGCTATTTCCCACAATGCAACAAGGCTCCCACAGTGTGATGTCAGAACCATGGTCCGGATATCACACTGGGAGGGGTTTCACCACAATACAGAGCCCCTTGATGATCCGTTTGTGAAAAGGAACAGTTTTCTCATGGGAAAGGGGGTATCAGCTACTGATTGGGATGAAGCTCAATTCCTGGTTACGGTTTCCTTTATAATATCTTTGTAGTTCTGGGTCACTATGTGCAATCTGGGTACACTGTACTTCTTGCCAAAAAGTGGCAAAGGAATGTTCCAAATACAGCAAAGTCCCCGTTATCCGGAACTCAAGCATCCGGAAGTCTCAACTAACTGGCATACCTGAGGGTATCCTAGGACTGTGTTTTGGAGGGGTTTGCAGGTGGTTTTGCAGGGCTTTAACTACACAGAGGCGCTGAAGAGCCGCTAAGAGCTACAAGAAGGCTATAAGACAGTTCTGGAGGTTCGTTAACTATTTAATGCTGCACAGGAGGGGAGGTTTGTGCGTTTTAGGTCGGTTGCTCAAGCAACTGGCAAGCACGTGTATTGGGCATTAGACGATTGCTGCCAGTGCCGAATACTGGGGACTTTGCTGTAACTGCCTTTTGTCAGCCACCAGGGCTGTATTACATTTGCTTAATCTGCACAAATATAATGAACCAAAAGGGAAGAAAATTAGTGCCTTTTCTGAGTAAAAGCTTAGCATTAAATAAATCATTCTTTAAGAAACAGAGGTCACAAAAAGTTAAACTACAGACAACATTATCAGTCATCAAAAAACACACATAATTTTGCATGCACCGCCCACCAGCAGTCCCCAAAGGGCCTCGGATGGGGGGGCTCCCAAAAACCGGAAACACAGATCAAATGCACAGTTCATTGGGTATAGAAGCAATGCTTATAATGTATATCTCACAATGTCCAGGATCAAGCCATAGGTATACTATGAGACCCTTCTGTGATCATCAGCATTGGCAGTGGGATACAGGAAGCAGTAAGCTATTCCTATTTGCCGTGGATGAGTGTATAACTTCTGCACAAAAATCATCCAACTCCTCAGTATATGAAAACACAGACTCGATTCCAGGTACCCAAAATTGCTTTGACTCCTCAGCCCTGTCAGGACTATAAAGTAGGTACAAAAATCATCCGACTCAAACTCTAACTCAGACTCATCAGTTTATGAAACCACTAACTCAGACTCCAGGTACCCAAAAATTGGCCCAACTCCTTGACTCCAACTCCACAGCCCTGAACGTGGCATCACCTGATTCCGAGATGCGTAAGTGTGAGTTCCTAAACCAAGCATGCACAGTGAAGGTAAACACTTGACCACAAGCTTTCTTCCAATGCGCAGATCAGAACTGTTCTGCACCGCTGGGAGGAACTTCTGTGAGGCTAGGAAATAAGAGGACTGGGGAATAGACCCCTCTGGCGCAAGATGCCCCACTGCGCCTGTGCGAGCGGCTCTCAGAGTCGCCCTGACATCATCCGGACTGTAGTTCTGCATCTGAGCAGTACAGCCCAGATGACGTCAGTGCGACTCCATGAGTCGCACGCTGGAGCGCAGGAAGATGCCGACCTGGCGAGTTCGGCATCTGCACCGGAGGAGAGTGGGAGCCACTGGGGCTGTGGCGAGGGCACAGGATGGCTGAAAGGGGCTGGATGAAGCCCAAGAGAAGTAGATTTTTATTTTTAATTACCCTGGAACTTCCCTTTAACAGGCAACTATTGTGAAAATCACAACATTTTAACTGTATGTTAAAAAATACAAATAAGAAATGTTTCTTCCAGAGTAAAATGTGCCATAAATTACTTTTTTCCTATGTTGCTGTCGCTTTCAGCAGGTAGTAAAAGTCTGACAGAACCGACCAGGTTTTTGACTAGTCCATCTCCACATGGGTGATTCTCAGTGTTTTATTTATTTTCAAAAGCACTCAGTGAATGGCAGTTGCACCATCCAACTGCCAAAAAAGTGTACAGCGGGCAGTGAAGCTAACCAGCATATTTGTATAAATGCTTTTCAGGGAATGTCTTTATAAAGAATAAAGGCCCTGCTGAGAAACCCCCATGAAGAGATAGACTAGTCAAAACCTGTCAGTTCTGTCAGATTTCTACTAGCTACTGTAAGGCTATGTTTCTACTTGTGTGCCAGCATGCGTCTTGCGAGACGCGATGCCGGCACAGCTGCTGCCTCTCGCAGACAAATCCCTCTAGCCGCGCTATGGGATTCAGACAGTCCCACACAGAATTATGCTGCAGGGCCTCAGATTTTTCCTCGCCCACGAATTTGGATGGCTTACATAGACTTCTATAGGCTGCTAAAATCCATCCGAATTTGTGGGCGAGGAATCGGCCCGGATTTGCGGTAATGGAAACCTAGCCTAAGAAACAGGAACATAGGAGAAAAGTAATTTATAGCTCATTTTACCTGGAAGAAACCTACTTCTTACTTGCATGTGTTCACATGTATTTTACATTTTACAATTGTTTGCAATAGTGGTCCTTTAAAGATAAATACATCATTTGGGGTTACCATCAGTGAAAAGCACACATTAGAACAATTAGAAAAATACAGGCAAACTATTTCAAAGGCTCTAGCCACTCTTCCACCGATTTCAGCACCCAGAATCCTTTGCTCTGCCGGTCACTTTCACAAAGTTTTCACTGAAGGTACTCTGTGCTTTATCATAGGCTCAATTTCTATGGCACAAGTACACTTTCAATAACGCTTCACATATGCTGTTAGAAACCTGGCTGTGCATTTACATACATATACAAAATGTATATAAAGCAAGCAAAAATATCACATAAACCATAAAAATTCCCCTCTGCGCGGAATAACTTAAATATGAATAACGCAGTTGATTCCCAATGGAAAATGCAATATAAATACTTTTTATGGCTTTCCACATTTCTTCTCAGACATTTCCTTTAATGTTAAGGTGACGGGCATGCCAGAATTCCTGTATAACCCCAGTATAGGGCAAACAATAACTGTATTCTCCGAGCAACTACAAAACACTGGAAGATTGCTTAGAACATAAAGCAGTGGCCTCCTCCTCCAAACACAATGACACTTTTATGAGGTCTGCAGTCCCAGTCCACATCAGAACTTCATGAAGCTGAAGCCGGTGAAGGAGAGGCAGACAATTTATGAAGACATGGAAATTGACCAATTATAGGCCGGTGTGCTGAGAAGCGTACCCATTCTTGAGATACGTAGTTTGCATTTTTAGAGTCTGCGGAGAAGTAGGAGAAGTCGTAAGTGAAGGTTTTGTTCCGTTCTCTCCCGGTGTCCCCCGTTATCCCATCCGGCAACTGTGTAAAGACAAAATGAACATCCATTTTATTAGGGGGCATCATAAGCCAAAGTATCCATCACTCTGTACCTACTTAGGATTCTAGATCTCCCAAGGTTTGTTAGGTCTTGTAACTACTTCATGTATTATTTATTCTTTTAGAGAACTTGTAAAGAAAATACACGTTACACTAAATATATAACCCAGACAAGAAAAGCAGCTTGGTGGTATCATTACTATAATGGGACTAAGAATGATGGAATGAGCAGGTTAAATACGCAACAATACAGGAAGAAATAAACAAGATTGTTCTGGCTTCTTTAACCTCTCTGGCGGTATGAGAATTTATGGATTTTAGTGTCCAATTGAGGTGCAATTCTTTTCACGAGCTTTTAGACCCTAAAAGCAGGAAAAAAATCATACCGCTAGATAAATCTGTAGGTGGCCCCTGTGATCTGGCCACCAGGAGACTTGGGCGCAGGATACAGCCAGTACATGGCTTATCCTGCTGCAGCACAAGTTCCCGGCGGCGTTAACTACTATTCCACCTCTAGGTCCAAGTGGATAGTGGGGAATGATGTAATTCGAAATTACAGTGTTTTATAAGTAACTTTCGCTCCGTCCTATGACGGAGCTGATGTTACTGAGCGCCGCTATAGCCGTAATTCCTAATATGGTCTATGGTGGCGCCGGCTGCGCCCTAATTTTCTGCGTGGTTATTACATTGCTCGCCTACAAATTACTCACATCCCCTGAATCCAGAGCTACAATTCTCATCTCTGTCCTCCGGGTGGTGCTTCTATAGTGAGATTGCCGTTTGTCGTCATGTGGCAAATGGTGATCTCACCCAAGGGATCGAGAGCCCGAGAACCAAAAGAAGAATGGCTGCCGACGTCTGCCATACCTCTCGGTGGCTACCCAGACTCAGGCTCGGGATTACTGCTCCTGGCTGCTTTTTTCCACCCTGAGCCTGACCACCATGGAGGTTAATTGCAGCTTCATTTAATCTGATGGAAATCTTATATAATATAATATAATATAATTATATATATATATATATATATATATATATATATATATATATTTATGTATCTCATGTATCATCACAAATTAAAAAAAAATACATAAGATATGAAAATAATTTGCAAAAAATTCCACAACCTACAAAAATGCAAATTTCAAACCAGATCGCTAGACAATTGTATTAAGATATTTTCCATCCCTCCCCACCTAATAGAATACAAGATACAAAATAAAAAATAATAAACTTTAATATGTTACTTTATATGGTGAAGAAACATGTCCTGGACCTTCATGTTACAAAACATACGGTAGTTGTGGGTGTCCAGGACACACCCTCAGATCTACAGACCATCCATTATTTTTTATACATTATTATTTATAAAGCATGGGCATCTTCCACAGGAATGTACAGAATACTTCATATAATCTAGTCACTTAACTGCCCCATGGTGTTTGTTTGAACTGCCATTTGCCACTTAAAGCAAATCTGTAACTAAAGGAGGGAAGGTCTAAAGAAATACATACTAAAAGAGAGAAAGTCCAGAGGCTTTTTGCGTCCTCCTTGACCCGACCGTCACTAGCCAAGACCTTCTTCGACTTCGTGGCCATGCCCTCCTCTGCATGCGAGCGTAGTCGTACTTGAGCGACTTACGCTTATTGCGCAGGCTCAGCCATACTCACACATGCATAGCACGGCCATGCTTGTAAATGTAGGGAAGTGCGGCCACGAGAACATATCTGATGAGCTCCTGGCTGTTATGTGCAGAGGGACTCTGCATACCAGTGGTGGACTTAAAGATGGATTGGAAAGCCATTGGACCATCCAGAGGCTTTTCTATACATGGGTAAATATGCATTTTTTAAATATATCTTACAGGTTTCCTTTAACCCATTCCAATCCTTTTTCCCTGATCACCCACATCAACCCAGCGCCATTTTTTTCCAGGGGGGTGGGGGTGATGGGGAAAAAGAACCGTGATGCAGGAATCCGGAGGCTCTGTATTATTGGGGGTGGGCGAGGGGTGGTCATGGCCTGGCACAAGTAATGGGGTGGGGACAGTGTGCTCGCTGTAGAACCGCACCCTTGCAAGAGCGTCCTGCGTGACTTAGTTATTACACGGCGGTTGGTGTTGCTACTGAAGATCAAAGTGTCGGACTTTGTCCGACACTTTGCTTTTGTCCACCACTTTGATCCACATAGGGGAACGCGGTGCCGATACAATATGGCAGCAGCACAACTAACTACATTCAGCAGAAATGTGGCGCAGCAGCAGCAGGTGGGGCCAAACGTGATTAGAGTACATAGTCCGACGGTTTGCTGATCTAAGAGGCCCCGGGAAATTTGGGTGCCCAATTTCGGCAAGTAGAATATCGGTATATTTACCAATAGACTACATGTTTAAATTTGCAATTGTGATGGTACAATATCGATATATTTTACTACAACAAAACCTAAGCCTATTCTCACAGAGAACTCTCCCTGTACCTATGCCTAACCTTAACTAACCCCCTACTGATGCCCAACCCTAAAAAACTTTCCCCCCCCCCCCTGCATGCCTAACCTTAACCTATTTTGGTTCCTGGACGTAGTTTCTACGTCCAGGAACCATGCGTGCTACCGCGCGCTCCCGCGTCCGATTGCGCGCGCGCACTCCCGGCCGCGGATTCGGTAGCCACGGAATCAATGTATCGGGCTATGGTGCCCGATCATTGATTCCTCTCCCCCGCTGAAAAAGCGACAGCTTCTCTCGGAAGCTGCGCCTTTTCTGGCCATTCCCTCTCCGATGACTCACTCTAAGCGTGTGTTACGCTTAGAGTGACGTCATGTAAACAAACTCATGGCCGCCATCTTGTGGCCAAAAAGTAATACTACACCTGTAAAAAAAAAATAAAAAAAATTAACACACATTTACATTATAAATCTACTGTTTACCTCCCACCCTCCCAAAACTACCCAAATAAAATGTTTACTATAAAAAAAAAAACCATTACAATAAAAAAAAAAAAAACATGTAAATATTTACCTAAGGGTCTAAACTTTTTAAATGTCAATGTAAAGATGAAATATTTCTATATTTTTTTTATTTTAAACTTGTAAATAGTGATAGATGCAAAATGGAAAAAATGCACCTTTATTTCCAAATAAAATATTGTCGCCATACATTGTGATAGGGACATAATTTTAACGGTGTAATAACCGGGACATATGGGCAAATACAATACGTGAGTTTTAATTATGGAGGCATGTATTATTTTAGAACTATAATGGCTAAAAACTGAGAAATAATGAATTTTTCTATTTTTTTCTTATTCTTCCTGTTAAAATGCATTTACAGTAAAGTGGCTCTTAGCAAAATGTACCCCCCAAAGAAAGCCTAATTGGTGGCGGAAAAAACAAGATATAGATCAGTGCATTGTGATAAGTAGTGATAAAGTTATAGGCTAATGAATGGGAGGTGAACATTTCTCACGTGAAAACGACGGAACCTGAATGGGTTAACCAATTCCCCCACCTCCCCATTTAACCTTAAAACCCTCCCCACAGACGTCTTACCTTAACTGCCCCCACGTCAATTCTGCAAAAAACATTGAAATATCAGGACACCCGCAGGAAATAATCAGTCCAAGTGTGATAGCAGGTCCCCAAATTTCACACCTTTTACCGATATTTTCTATGGGCACCTAAGCGGTGTCCAATCTTCTGACGAACGGGCAGAAGAATATGGTGCTCCACCGGATTTTATTGGCAACAGCTCCATCTAGTGGCAGCCATTTTTTCCTATGTCAGACATTCAGACTGACATTGCTGCTATGAGGGGGGGGGGGGGGGGGCAATGTAGTCCAAAGTAGGATTGGAAAGGGATAAGATCCACGGCTTGCCTGATTTTATAAATATGAAAATTTGGTTACTAAAAAGGCAACCTTTTATTAAATCATCGCTGTTATATAAATAAGAACCCTAAGTGCATAGGCTATGATCGGAGGTGTTATGGCCTTTGACTGAAGACTATGGAATTGTATAGCGATCACTGCTCTCTTTAATAGAGTAGAACAATCTCCTCCTGGCTCTCTCAACACTCAGGTTACACGCTACAAGAGGCCGTGGCATTCTGCCACAGAGCATTTATCCGGTGAGCTGTAACACAGGTGTGTTCCAGATTTATATTAGTACTACATCTCCCTGTTGCTATGGTAGATTTGTTCTGAGGTGTGTTGTCAAGCAGCTAGCGTAGCACACATTTCATGGATCTCTATGGAGGACATTCTGATTCATATAGATGTTCATTCTCAAAGCCAGACAACATAAGAGATGTGTTATTCCCCTGTGGCCGCTCTCCTGAATGCACCATGAAGAGACACAAGTGGTATAGGGCATTCCTTGCGTACAGTCTATAAGCAGCAATTCCCAGGGGACTCCCTGTACAAATCTATTGATTCTGGGTCTTTTTTGTCAGTTCAGCTCCCTACATCGTGATCAGTATTTAAATGAAAAATGCAATGACTTAAAGGGAACCTGAAGAGAGAGGGCTAAGGAGGCTGATATTTGTTTTCTTTTAAAAAATGCATTTACCTGGTTGTCCTGCAGATCCTCTGCCTCTAATACTTTTAGAAATCAGATAGAAGGTGACCGGTACCTGTATTTTAGCAATTGTAGCCGTTGATTTATAGTAGCATAGCCAAAAGATAGCACAAAGTTTTGGCCTAGTGTTAGCCTTCCAAGTGCACTTGAGAAAGGCCACGACTAGGCCGAAACGTTGTGCTATCTTTTGGCTATGCTACTATAAACAGTAATTATTGCTAAAATCCAGGTACAGATCTGGTCCCCTGCCTTCCAATTGTATTGTATTGTGGGATCCTTGTTGGATCCAGGAGTGGAATGGTAGACTCCCTGGTACATGAATTAATAGTGTTAGCATTTGGACAGGTCTTGCCTCATGAGGCATGCGGCTGATTATATATATATATATATATATATTTTTTTTATTATATAAATTATATTTAATTATAATTTATAATTATATACAAATCAAATATACAAAAATCAATTTACATATACACTTTTTTTATTCGGCTCAGTCAGGTCCTGTCTGACTCAGTGACGTCAGCCACGTTTACCCAGGGCTTCCTCCAGCCCCATAAGCATGGATGTGTCCCTCACCATCCTCTCGTGTGCCTCTGTTAAGCGGCAATCAGCTCCGGTATTCAGCTTAGTGACGTCAGCAGGAGGCCTTCTGCGCAAGCGCAGAACTTCTGCCCCGGCTGATGTCACTGAGTCAGACAGGACCTGACTGAGCCGAATACCGGAGCTGATTGCTGCTTAAAGGGGCACTATGGTGAAAAATTGTAAAATTTAAAATATGTTGCTGTCACTTACAGTAGGTAGTAGAAATCTGACAGAAGCGACAGGTTTTGGACTAGTCCATCTCTTCATAGGGGATTCTCAGGAAGGCTTTTATTCTTTATAAAGATATTCCCTAAAAAGGATTTCAACAATGATGCTGGCCAGCTTCCCTGCTCACTACACAGTTTTTTGGTAGTTGGACGGAGCAACTGCCATTCACTAAGTTGCTTTTGAAAATAAATAAATCCCTGAGAATCCCCTATGAAGAGATGGACTAGTCCAAAACCGCTTCTGTCAGATTTCTACTTTCTACTGTAAGTGACAGCAACATAGGAGAAAAGTAATTCATGGCTCATTTTACTCTGGAAAATAACGTACTTCTTACTTGTATATTTTTGCACATATTTAAAATTTTACAATTTTTCGCCATAGTGCCCCTTTAACGGAGGACTGTTGGAGGACAGCGAGGGACGCATCCATGCTTATGGGGCTGGAGGAAGCCCAGGGTACAAAATATTTAATAGCCGACGCCTCTGGGTTTCTTTAAAGAAAACCCTTTCTTTGTTACAGCCGATACAAATCCTGCAATATATCTGCAGTGTGTCTACTTCATGCCGTGAAAGCCAAGCGACGCTACTGAGGGATCAAATTACAATTTGTGCTTAGTCGCAGAGGGGGGAGAAATACAAACTATCTAAACACATACAGGGTGCATTTCTTTAGGGCTCTTTCACATTAGGGCAGATTTTCTGCGTTTCAACGCAAAGGATAAAGTTTGCGTACCCCAAGGTGAAATGAAAGTCCATAGACTTTCATTTTAGCTTTCACATATAACGCAGCCATTTTGTGCATTGCGTTACACTGCACCCAGGCGCAGTTTTTCGGCCAACGCTAGCTTTATGCGTTACAATGTTAGTCAATGTAAAACGCACACTATGCGCGTTTTTAATCCGTTAACGCAGGTAATCAGTCCCAGAATGCAACAGAGGAACAATGTAGAAAGTAAAAGAAAAAAAAATTACCTGCGTTTTTCTATGTGCAGTAACGCATTGAAAACGGATTAAAAACGCACACTCACTGCAGTGCAACGCATATCAAAACGCAGTAAAAGGCATACAACAAAACGTATGCTTTGAGCGTTCTCCAACGCAAGCTCTGATGTGAAAGAGCCCTTATGCTTTCCTTCTGTCCTGTGCAAGACTGCAGGTCAACTTAAAGAGGAACCTGAAGTGAGAGGGGATATGGAGGCTGACATATTCCTTTAATTTTAAACAATACCAGTAGCCTGGCAGTCCTCTTAATCCTCTTCCTCTGCATCATACTTGAACAAGCATGCACAGCAGTAGTTTGACGAAAAAAAAAAAATCTGACAAAATTAGCCACATGCTTGTTTCAGGTGTGTGATTCAGACACTACTGACCAGAAACATTGGCAGGGCTGCCAGTCAACTAATATTACATAAACGTAAATAAATATGGCAGTCTCCAGGTGCCCTTTAAGTTTGACTGCCCCATGCTTTTTTTTCAGGTGTGTGATTCACATGAAAGATCAGCAGGGCTGCCAGGCAACTGAAAGGAAATAAATATGGTAGCCTCCATATTTCTCTTGCTTCAGTTGTCTATTAAAGGGGCACTATTGCTAAATGTATCTATTTTAGACCCTTTAGCATACATATGTGTTGTTGGAGGATTGTTTTATCACATTATGCACTCTTTTGCAAAAAAAAATTTTCCTGTCGATAAACATTTAGAGACATGCATTGACGTCAGTTGTTTTACCTTTCCGACGCCAATGCAGCCTATACCATTCTGAAAGAGGGAGGCATCTTGTCCTGTATAGTGAGTGGCCGTTATTTTCCACCCCTCTGGCCATCTCATGTATTTTTGCAGTTACTTAGCTTACAGCAGCCGCCGTAAAGAGATGGATGCAGCCTCCTCCGTGCTGCGTACTATGTTGTGAGTGGCATCAAAGAGCTCACACAAGCCCTGTAGCTGTGTGTTGCTCTTGTTTGCAGAAATGAAATAAATGAATACACATCAATTTGCAAACAAGAGCAACACAGCTACAGGGCTTGTGTGAGCTCTTTGATGCCGCCACCGCAAGCCTGCGCAGAGAAAAAAGCCGGTCAGGTTACCATGGAAACGGACAACAATAAGTGTCCGTTTCATTGCCTGCATAGGAAAAGGGGGTCCTTGGCGGCCTGGCAGCGTACACACAGCCACTCACAACATAGTACGCAGCACGGAGGAGGCTGCATCTATCTCTTTATGGCGGCTGCTGTAAGCTAAGTAACTGCTCGATAGAGCAGTTACAAGCTGGGCAAAAATACATGAGATGGCCAGAGGGGTGGAAAATAATGGCCACTCACTATACAGGACAAGATGCCTCCCTCTTTCAGAATGGTATAGGCTGCATTGGCGTCGGAAAGGTAAAAGAACTGACGTCAATGCACGTCTCTAAATGTTTATTGACAGGAAAAAAAAACATTTGCAAAAGAGTGCATAATGTGATAAAACAATCCTCCAACAACACATATGTATGCTAAAGGGTCTAAAATAGATACATTTAGCAATAGTGCCCCTTTAAGAGTTATTTTTTTTCCTTCAAATGGCAGAAAGATGCTGTAAATGAGAAAAGCCAGTAGGAGGAAGACTTAAGAGACTTGTCCTGTAGAACAGAACATGAAAATCTATTCTGCTCAGTTTATTAGCAGGAAAACATCTAAAGTTGCAGCTGCTAGAAGAACACTGCACACAGCAAGGCACTTCTTGTATAAGATGAGAAGGAAACACAAAGGCCAATAGTGAGGATAGAACAAGAATAAATACATTTCTTCCCTGGTGATAAGGGGAACCAGTTAGGCTGGTTTAGATAAAATTAGATGGTAATTATCTTGCTCTAGCAATGAATACAGTTCAGCTGGCAGGAGTTGTGGAGCTGCTGTACTTGCAGCCTCAGGCTACATTCACACAGGCGGTAAACATCAGCATTTTCCCACCATTCCTGTCAATGGGGAAATATTGGCAAAAATTACAGGTACTGTGCTTTAATGGTGGCGTTCACACAGTGTACTTGGGCTGTGTCACATGCATTCTATGGTCATTTTCTTATTAAGATAAGACCATGCAAAACGGATACCAAACCACCAATGCCTGGCACACAACAGGATAGTGTACTGGTTAAGAGCACCTCCTTTGACATGGCCAGCGTTCAAATCCTGGCTAGGGTCAGCACCTATTCAGTAAGGAGTTCAAGGCAAGACTCCCTAACACTGCAGGGTGGCCACTTGAGCGCGCCCCAGTGGCTGCAGCTCTTGAGCACTTTGAGTCCGACAGGAGAAAAGCGCTATACAAATGTTTGGATTATTATTGTTATTATTAACATGCAATTTCCCTTCAGATAGATGCATATAATCAATCCTTTCTGACAAGTCTGATTTCTGATTGTTTTTCTGATCAATTTTGAAGAGAATTGATTGTAAAATCGATCAGAAAAACCATCGGAAATCAGATTGCACTTGTTGGAAATATTCAACGGGAAATTGCATGATGTGTACCAGGCATAACGCTGCAGTTGAACGCAGCACTTCTGATGACCCGCCAACACCAATTTAACACACACTTATAGGAAACAGGAGGTGAAAATAAATTGATGAGATTAACAATTGTATCTATCCTCCTCCTCTTAAAACTGAATTTTTAGACATCCCACAGTTTTATTTTATAATCTACTTTTCAGGTTCACCTTAGCTCCCAGAGCTGTAGATACTTGTCTCTGTGTGCTTACAAGGGGCGCACACATGCATCCCGACGCCTCATGATAGTGCACAGATTTGTGAATGGGAACGTGTTCCCAAAGCCAATCAAACATGTTGATTCATTAAAGGGGAACTGAAGTAAGAGGTATACGGAGGCTGCTATATTTATTTCCCCTTAATCAATACCAGTTGCCTGGCAGCCCTGCTGGTCTATTTCTCTGCAGTAGTATCTGAATAACACTAGAAACAAGCATGCAGCTAGTCTTGTCAGATCTGACTTTACAGTCTGAAACACCTGATCTGCTGCATGCTTGTTCAAGGGCTATGGCTAATAGTATTAGAGGCAGAGGATCAGCAGGGCTGCCAGGCAACTAGTATTACTTAAAAGGAAATAAACATGGCAGCCTCCATATCACTCTCACTTCAGTTCCCCTTTAAGCATGGCCTAAAATGCTGCCAGTTCTGGATTGGGCATTGGTCCTGTAAGCATGTAAGTGACAGGACCACTGCCCAATCCAAAACCGCCAATATGCTAGTACTGCGCTGCTATTGGCGCCGAAGGTGGTTCAGAAGGACTTACAGAAAGGCCCTACATTGTATGCGCAGCTTGACAGGCAGCATTTTGGGGCAATAAAAATGTTTGTTCACATCTCACGCTAGAAGGAGCAGCCACAATTCAAAGGGAATGCGCGAACCTTTAGGAGCGCACGCTACGCAGTACTAACGTGCGTACCGTGAACTGGGAATTTTTTACTTTCGCTGCTCAATTTAAGATGCGCTGCTTTAGCAGCGCAGCTTAATGAATCACTCTGCATGTGTCTAATGAATGAACGATCACTGTTCCGGCCAGGAACAGTGATCATCCATTGTAAACCAAATTAACCACGAACATTCTCGTCCAGTTGGGCTGCGCGCACTCCCACGGGCCGCGCGCTCCCGCCAATGGCCGTTAGCCCAGAGATCAATGAAAAGGATTAGAGATCCCTTTCACTGATCAAAGCCCCCCCCCCCCCCTCCACCCCCCACAGAAAAGCCGACAGCGTCTCATCAGACGCTGCGGTTTTTCTGAGTTACAAAAAGTTCCCCTCTTTATTCTTCTTCCTGGAACGATCACGCTTCCAGGACTTTTTCACTGAGGCCATCTTGTGGCCAAATAGTAAAACTACACCCACATCCATTTTTAAATAAATAAATACATTTTTTTTTACATTTAAAATTAGCCGTTTACCTCCCACACCAAAAATTACCCGCATACAATTTTTAATACAAAAAAATTACAATTAAAAAAATAAAATAAAATAACACATAAAAAGTTACCTAAGGGTCTGAACTTTTTAAATATGAATGTCAAAGAAGTATATTAATATAATTTTTTTTAAATTATGGGCTTGTAAATAGTGATGGATGCAAATTGAAAAAATGCGCCTTTATTTCCAAATAAAATATCTGCGCCATACATTGTGATAGGGACATCATTTAAATGGTGTAATAAGCAGGACAAATGAGCAAATAAAATACATGGGTTTTAATTACGGTACCATGTATTAATTTCAAACTATAATCGCCAAAAACTGAGAAATAGGGATTTTTTTTTTCCATTTCTTTCTTAATATTCCTGTTAAAATGGATTTAGAATAAAATAATTCTTAGCAAAATGTATCACCCAAAGAAAGCTTAATTGGTGGCGGAAAAAACAAGATATAGACCAATTAATTGTGAGGAGTAGTGATAAAGTTATTGGCGAATGAATGGGAGGTGAAAGTTGCTCAGATGCAAACAAACAACCCTTCGGCCTTAAGTGGTTAAATTTTCACTTCCTGCTTCAATGAATGCTGTGATTAAAGGACATATGAGGTGAGTAATTTAAACTGTTTACTTGCACGGTGCTTCTTCCAGCCCCTACAAGTCACATGTCCATCACCGCAGCTTCGGTCCTCTCTCGTTTCCCGCTGTCAGCCTGTGAACATCAGGGACCCCAGGACGGGTCAAGTCATCACCTCAAGCATTCTGCGTCTGAGCAATAGTACTGCACAGGCGCAGTACACTCGAGGTGATGCAGGCGTGCACGCGATCAGCGCAGCTACATGCCTGCGTGTGAGCAGAAGAGTCGACCTGTCCTGGGGTCGCCTATTTTAACAGGCTGACAGCAGGAGACAGGTGAGGACCGGAACTGCGGCAAGGGACACATGCAGGGGCTGGTTGAAGTATGTATGTCCTTTAAGCATTCTAAGAGACTGTGTAGGAACATCTAATGCCCCCCAAAAAATATTAATTCAAAAATGTTTGTCCAAACCTTACTCAAACTACTACAGTCGAAAGATCAGCACTTTTTTAAAGGGAATAAAAACGAAAGCCTCCATATTACTCGCCTTCAGGCCCAGAGAAGGATTTATGCTGCCTTTGTGTCTTCTGGCAGCATTAGACTTTTCCTTCTCGTCTGAACTTAAGACCTCATCAGCAGCCTATACAATATCCCGTATATATATTCTCAGTATGCTTTTTCTGCGGCGCATGGAAAAGCTGAATTGCAGCGTAACATTATTCTGTAGGCCGTTACACACGCTCATTAATTCCACCTTACTCTAACATAATTATAATAAAAAAGTCATACGGGCATATTACAGTATTAACTTCTGTCTGGATGACACCCTGGGGTGCCACTAAAAACCCCGGCATTCATCAAAAGTAAACATTGGATCGCACTTGCCTTTAGATTGGTGATTGTTGTTTTCTTGCCTTGCATTTCAATAATAAATTTAGCCTGCAGATCCTTCTCCCTGCAGAAGGAATAAAAGAATGTGTTAAGGCCGATGGCGTAGTTTGTTCTCAATATGTTTGTGGATATAATCTCAGAGCGCATTCACATGAACATTACGTAAAGTATGTTTAATATTTCTATATTACAGTCTACACACAAAGGAGGCATAACCGCGCCGAAAAGCCGTCTTCGTTATTAGCAGTGATTCCAATCTGGGCTGTGGATTCATTACAGTCCTAGTTGAAGAGAAATTTCATCTTTACAGCCAAGAATAGGTATATAAAAAGAATACAAAAAGATCCTCAGTGTTTGTCATAAGCATGAGTATTCCATCTAAAATATATTATTTTTAATTAAGAAGTCATTTCACAGTTTTCCATCCAAGTAATTCATTCTAGTGTATGTGGGTGAAAAATAAAATGAAAGATAAAACCTATCCTAACAAAATGTCGCTAACCTGACCCTCTGACACACCCAGGTCATAGACAGTAACTTAAAGGACAACTGTAGCAAGAGAGCTATGGAGGCTGCCATATTAATTTCCGTTTAGGCAATACCAGTTGCCTGGCTATCCTGCTGATCCTCTGCCTCTAATACCTTTAGCCATAGACCCTGAACAAGCATGCAGCAGATCAGGTGTTTATAACATTATTGTCAGATCTGACAAGATTAGCTGCATGCTTGTTTCTGGTGTTATTCAGATACTACTGCAGAGAAATAGACCAGCAGGGCTGCCAAGCAACTGGTATTGATTAAAAGGAAATAAATATGGCAGCCTCCGTATACCCCTTACTTCAGTTCCCCTTTAAAGAGACTCTGAAGCGAGTCTTAAATCATTATTAAAGCTTTTATTACTGTAAAGCACTATAGATAGTGCTAAACCACCGCATCCCCGTCATTCACCCACCTGGCAAGCCCCTGCATCCTATTACCATACCTCCTTCTCTGCCGCTCAGATCTGGCTCCTGAGGACTGCAGAGATGTGCGAGATCTGAGAGGCAGAGAAAGAGGTAAGAAGGAGGTATAACAAGGGCGGGCCAGATGGGTGAAAGAGGCATGTTTGCGCTACCGCTCTGATAGTCTTGAAGACAGGGTTAGCTGACCAATCCAAGCAGGCTTTGTATAATCGCCGGTAAGGTACATCACTTGCCATGATTGGTTGGTTGTTGTATACTGGGTACCACATACAGTACAGCACCAGTATCTGTACCTAAGGCAGAGACGGAGGGAAAAATGTCCAAACATGGACACAACAATCAAAAGCCTTACAGCAATGAAAGCCCCCCCAAAAAGTCCTGCTCAAGCTTTCACTAAGACAGTAGATTAAAGATTATAGGAGGGTTGAAAAATGATTCTTAATGATTCTACTGACAGGATTTCCTGCATTCTTTGTAAATAAATGTGCTCTACATTTGCCACCCCTACTTTGTGCTCAAAATGATATTTACAAGGTTAGAACTTGCTTCATATGTTTTGAAACTGATATTCTAAAACACTTTACTACACTACACCCAGTAATATCGCGATCATGCTTTATGTGGTGCCAGAATAACGTTGTGCAATGCCAGTGTGTTTACTCAGTCACATGGCAGTGTGCTGCTGATGACCTTCCCCTGGAACTGGCACACACATCCATGAGGGGAAACCCAATCACAAACCAGGCACACATACTGTCACAATGAGTCCTTAGGGGGGAGTCGGGGGGAAGAAAATCTATGCCAAAGTAAGGGACAAACTCCACAGTCTACAGAAAACCCCGGCTTAGGCTGGATCCACACTTGTCTATCAGGTTTCTCCATGAGATGTCTGACAGAGCTGCACTGCTGTCAATTGTTTTTTTGCATGTGAAAAAACGCATTCTGGTGTGAACTAGCCCCTTGATTAACATTGGTTTTCAGTTTTCCTGTGCAGAAAGGGCCCTTTCCCACTTGCAAGCAATTGTAATTGAACTTGCAAAAGCTTCTGTTTCCACTTCCTGCGATTGTGACGTGAACCGTCGGGAGTGAAACGCGATCACACCAATTATCGTGCAGCCCTACGATTATGGATTGCCAAAAAATTGAAACGCGCTAATGGAAAAGTGCACTGCGATTTACATGGCAATTTAAAGTGGTCTGAAAGTCAGCATTTCTATTTTGTTCTAAAAGATTCCTTACAGCTTGAAAGCTACTATCCCAGAAAAAAATTCTAGCAGAACATCACTGAAATGGGTAAACAAAGCACTTTCTCCTGCTATTCAGCTTCAAATCCGCATTCCAAACTGGAGATAACAGTATCTTTTTTACTTGTTAAAACACAAATGTATCAAGGGCAAGATAAACTACACTTTGGAATTTGTAAACAGACAATATTACGTGTGCACAAAAGCAAATATAACTGTGTGAGTAATAAAAAGTAGGAAAACACATTTTTATTGAATGTTATGTCAGAGTTTCAGCCCACTTTAAGCGGAACGCAGCTATTGGAAAAGGGCTCAAAATGTTCAGAAAAACTGAACAGGCCCAGAGTCAGTGGCGGACAAAGCAAACAGTCGGCCATGTGCAGAATAAATGAAGGGGGCCCCACGTGAGTTCCCATGGTCATACCAGATCATGGTTGGGTACAAATGATGTAAATAATATACATGTACATGAACCTAGGTTACATTCTGTAGGCACCGTATTAATGTAGCACGCGTTTTATACTTTTCTATAACTGGGCCATATGCTACTATCACGGTTCCTCTAGGCTACAGAGAGAAATACATGGAAAAGAGCCTAGAGGATAATTGGGCCCAAACTGTGGTGCAACTGCATGGGTCCTAGAGGACACTGGGCCCCAGTTCAGCTGCACAGCCTGCACGGACCCATGTCCGCCTCTGCCCATAACATACCGTAATTTAAAAAAGTATATTAAAAGTAAACCAGTTACAAGACTGATGATGAAACTGTGTAAAAGTAATGCCTTTCTGGCAAGCCATCCCATTGCTAAATTATTCTAGATTTTAAAATGAAAAATACCATACATCACAAGATTGGGTTCCTTTTTACTTCCAGGGAATGGAAGATCCTTTTCTTTTAAAAATGTAGGAAGTTAAGGCTGCAATATACAGCGGATATTTAAATGTACATACAGATGTGGGTCAGCAGAGACAACAGTTTGTAATAACACAAAATCTAGTGTTAGTACAGGTGTGATTTACATCAGTTATTGATCTTCAGTACCAGGTTTCTGTGCTTATAATTCACTTTTTAACCTCTTCCAGACCACGGTAGTTGAAATCTACGCCCTGTTTGGGACAGGTTATCCCTGTCAGGGCACAGATTTCAATTACCCCGCCACATGCTACCGCCAATCATGCTTCTCTCCCGTCGCTGCAGCCCACTTGCCCTGCTGTGGGTATGACTGCAGAGCTCCGTGAGCTGGTCAGGAGCCGATTTCATTGGCTCCTGACCCTGTGACTGTGATCACTGTGATTGGCTCACAGTGATCACAGGGTCAGGAGCCAATGACAATTGGCTTCTGACCTGCCCACAGAGATCTGCAGTCATACCGAGTGCAGATCAAGTGGGCTGCAGCGACGGGAGAGCGGAACAAACGGCGAGAGACTTGTCCATAAACCCGGGTCCATGCGGCGTGATGTCAGGGAGCCCAGTTTTGTTTTGTTTTTTTTTAACAAAGTCTCTGGTTCTTACAGTGAACCTCCAGACTAAAAATCGACTCAGCAGCACTGAAAAGGGCTGGTGTTTCTTTAACAGTTTCACAGCATCAGATCTTTGTTTCTCTTATACAAGCCTCATTTTTAGCTGCACAGAAGAAAACTGCCTGGGCAGTTTTCCCCTTATGCTGTGCAAAGCATGATGGGATTTCTGATGTTGTTCTCGTTCTGCTGTTTTGGTGCAATATTTTTTTTACATTTTGAATTTGACATTTGAAGCCTAGTGTGTGCAGCTGGGAGGGGTTATCAGGACACAGGACAGTTGGAACTGTGTCTCCTGCTCCTTGTCACCTCCTTTCAACCAAAAAGATGGCTGCCCCCATGACAAAGATGGCAGCCCCCATGAATCACAAACATTTGCCTGTTCTTTTAAAACAGGGCGAGTAAGAGATTATATTACCAATCTATTCTAATTAACATAACTAATGTAACTTAATGACAGTATGTTTGTTTAGGTTGAAGTTCCCCTTTAAGTGGTTATGGAATTACTATACTCAAATTAGCCTTTTTTTTTCTTTACTACTGTACTGTGAACATTTTTTTGGGTTTAGTCACACCAGCAGCATTCACAATAAAAATATGTTCCAGGTAGTACCCTGCCATTCTATCGTCTTTTCAACAGTTGTACAATGAGTTTCTCTAGTTCTCAGACTCAGACTGCGGAAATATGTATTTGTTTATATATGGTGGGAAGTATTGAGAAGATCCTTATTGGAGCACACAATACGCAGCAGCATTTCTCTGGCTATCATCTAGTCTCACACTGGGTGAAAAAGCTCGGTCTACTTGGCACACATGAGCAGAGTTCACTGATACACTATTGCAGATTACTTACCATTAACTCATGTTTAGATAAGATCAGTTTGAGAGGATTATATAACACCACCAGTAACTCTTACCAGAGCGACTACATAGCAATGCAATAGCATAGCAATATAGACATGGCAGTAGTGAAGCCAGGTGTATTTGGGAAGCTTTAGTTATATACTGTAGTTATGACACATTCTGCAGCGCTATACAGATTATGTAATTATGTCACTGGGCCTGTATTCACTGGCTGTATTTTAGAATTGCAGGCGATTTTTTCAATCGCAAATCCTTCATGAAAACAATGGAAATCACGGGGTGCTGGTGCTGTACACAGTGGTGTGATGCGATTTGGGAAAATCGCAATCCCAGTGCCTGCAGCCCTTTTTGAGTGTTTGCATTAGAGAAGCGCAAGAAAATTGCAATGCATGTGATTTTCATTGCATTTTTTAGGTAAACAAAGAAAACAGGAAAAGATGACCTCAGCAAAATCGCAAACACAAAAATCGAAAGTAGAGTTTTGATTTAAAAAAGCAATTGCATCACATTTGCGATTTCTCTTGCTGATTTTCATTGTGTAGAGGCCCTCAGAGGAGATCACAATCTAACTCATACTATGGTCATTGTCTTATATCACTTCTAAGGCCAGTGTGGAGGAATCTTTCAACCGATTGGCATGTGTTTGGGATGTAGGAGGAAACAGGAGAGTGTCCGCAGAAAACCCATACAAACGGGGATACACATACAAATGCTTCGTAGTTCTATGCTTTGTAGTGCAACACGTGATATACGGTAACAAAAAAGTATAACACAGGGAAAATGGAAGCCCAATCTGGAGTAGTATTCCGGTATTAAAGGAAACCTGAAGCGAGAAAAATATTTAGGCTGCCATATTTATTTCCTATTATGCAATACCAGTTTCCTGGCTATCCTGCTGATCTATTTGGCTGCAGTAGTGCCTTAATCCCACCAAAAAAAAAAAAAGCATGTAGCTAATCTTGTCAGATTTGACAAAAATCTCTACTGCGCAGGGCGCTCCTGGCGACGGGAGCGCAAACGAGGTTGTGCACAGCCGGGGCTGCGCAGGCGCAGTGGCCAGCGAGAGGCTCAGTCAGCAAAATTGAAACTGAGCCATGGCGGGGAACCGGAGTAATGTTGAGGACCGACGCGGGCCTACAAAGTACAGGTGTCGTTGCTTCGCCAAAAGAAAAAAATACATCTTTGAGATTTTAGAAAATATAAATCTAACATGTCTGGTGGAAATACATGTAGCCAGTAACTGGAGGCACCCAATAAAAATATATTTAAAAAAACAACTAAAACCTGCTTAAAAGGAAGTAGCTATAAGCTTACATTCAATAATGGAAACCTTTAAAGAGTTTAGACAGTTTTATTGATCAGCACAAAAATGCATTTCGTGTCCTGAAGCCACTTCCCCAGGAATATGAGCCTTGTCCAAAGCTGTATCTGGCTCAGAGGTAGTCTGAGCTAGACACAGCTTAGGAAAAGTCTTATTTACCTGAGGAAATGGCTTTAGGCCATGAAATGCATACAGAACAATGCTGTGGTTGAACACATTTTAAAAGGCTACTGTGGGGGGTTGGGGGAAAAAAAAAGAGTTGAACTTACCTGGGGCTTCTAATGGTCCCCCGCAGACGTCCTGTGCCCACGCAGCCTCTCACCGATGCTCCGGTCCCTGCCTTTGGTTCACTTCTGGAATTTCCGCCTTTAAAGTCGGAAAACCACTGCGCCTGCGCGGCGGTGTCTTTGCTACCGCTGACGTAACCAGGAGAGGTACAGACTGTACTGGGCCTGGAGAGAGGGCGCGGCCACATTGTTTATAAAGTCGGAATTTCCAGAAGTGAACCGGAGGCGGGGACCAGAGCATCGGTGAGTGGCTGCGCGGGCATAGGACGTCTGCGGGGGTGTCATACTCACGTGGCTCTGCTCCGTCCTCGGCGTCCTCCGCGTGTTACTTCCGCGTTGCACTGGCGTCCTCTGGTCTCTGTGCGCGCGTTGCCGGCCGCGGTTTAGCGACAGCTGCCGGGGGCGTGCGTACGTTTGTACGGAATGGCGTCAGACCTCGCGTACGCATGCGCGGGGTTTTGGCGGACGTTCGTACGCATGCGCAGCGGCCAGGATTACGCGCCAAAGTGCAGCCCTGCCCCTATAAAAGGCCTGCTCTCCCAGCAGTCGGTGCTGTTCGTTCTGGCAGCTAGTGTGTGGTTCGCCTGTCTAGCCCTTGAGCTCCGGCCAGCCTTTTACTTGTTTGATCTGCCGTTGTGACCTGGATTGCCTGACTACTCTTGATCTTCTGCCCCTGGTTTGACCCTTTGCCTGATACTTGACCACGTCTGTCTGCCGCCTGCCTTGACCCTGCCTGCAACTGGATTACGTCTGCCTGCCGCCTGCCTCGACCTTACGCCTGTATTCCGACTAAACGCCTGCCTGCTGCCTGCCTCGACCTCACGCCTGCCTCTCGACTACGTCTGTCTGCTGCCTGCCCTGACCTTTGCCCGGACCCGGATTACGCTTACTGGATACTCTACACTGAGGTGTCGCTGTTCTTTCAACCACCAGCTGAGATTATCCCAGTAGTGACCTGGTGCACACTAGGCAGCTAAGTCCAGCCTTCCCTTCGGGGTTTGTCGGTGAAGACCCGTGGACGCTTAGACCCCACTACTGGGCAACATCTCTTCCTGCGGTGGAAGAATCAACAGCGGCCGAAGATATAACAGGGGGACCATTAGAAGCCCCAGGTAAATTCAACTCTTTTTCCACCTACCCCTCTACTGTAGTCCTTAAATAGATGCTAAAATCTATTAAAAATGTATGTGCAGTACATAGAAAGATTCGATCAGATAAATCCCTCTCGGATTAGATTATGATCTGGGAAGATCTATCTTTTGGCCACATTGTGTAGTGTATGGCTAGCTGTACTTCAGATCCTGGAGTACTGCTTTGAAAGAACTGAATAACGGCAAAATATGCAAAACATCACCACAGCTTCATTTAGAATGTAACAAACCCAGAAACTGATAACGGTAACAGCTAAACCAAGAAGCCGCCATGAGGGAGAAGGCGAACGTCGCAGTACAAATCCGGTCACTAAGCAGAAACATAAAACAACCTGTGCCTTTCAATTATGAGGTAGAATATTTTGCATCCTGTGCATTTTCCTCTTTCTTGTGTTCCCTCATGTCATGCAGTATTAATGCGGCTTCTAATAAAGAGCCAGCTACTTGTGCTTTATAGTTAACATATGTTTCTGTGAGCGCGGTTTTCCCTCAGCGCTGTTTGTTTACTAGGAGTTGTCAGGATGGGAGGATCTGACGCTCCGAAGCGCCGCTGTGCAGAACAGCAGCTGTCACTGTGTTTGTATTAACTGCTTGATCCCTCTGAAAAACTGCTGATAATCACACACCAATCTGCTAATATGCAAAAAAATATATATCAAAAGCACAGGAGGGAAGATGTACCTAGTGTCAAGTGGATACAGTAATAAAACAATCACAGCACAACTTAGCCAATTTCTGTTTTCGCAATTAGAAGAACACTGCACTTTTAGCCCAGTTTCTGACAGCATACTTCAAGACTCTATACATTGCGTGGGGTAAATATCCACTTGACATTAAGGCTGGTTTCACAGTGGGACGTTACAGGCGCACGTTAGAGCAGCCTGTAACGCACCCCACCGCACAGCAATGAAAAATCAATGGGCTGTTCACAGTGCCCACGTTGCGTTACTTAGTAACGCTGCGCCATTAAACAACGTACTGCATGCAGTACTTTATAAGCGGCAGAGCCGCGTTAGACTGCTTGCACATGCTCAGTCATGTTGGGGAGGAGGGGAGAGCGGCCGGGAACACAGCGCTAATTAATATTCACTGCACTCAGTGACGTGCAGTGTTTACTTCCTGGAGCGGCTGCTCTGTGCGGCGATTGGCCGGGCGGGACCACGTGATGACGCATGCGTCCAAGAGTATGCATCACGGACGCCAGAGTGAGCTGCGCAACGCGGCTCACTCTGATGTCCACACTAGAGAGTACCAGGCGTTGCGTGAGGGGCACGTTATGCGACCATAACGTCCCCTAAAACACAACATCCTACTGTGAAACCAGCCTAAAGGGAACCTGAAGTGAGAGAGATATATGTATTTACTTTCAAACAATGCAAGTTGCCTGGCTGTCCCCCTGATCCTCTGTCACTGTACTCGCCTCGCAATTTCTCCAACGATTTTCACCATTTTTTGAGTGATGAGCGGTCGTTTCCACAATCTTGTAACATGGCTACAGCCACATGATCAGGCGAACATCGTTTAGCGTGGCACAGTGATAAACGACTGCCACGGTGGCTTGGAACTATCCCTAACGACTCCCACACAATGCAGGGCTGTGGTGTCGGTACAAAAATCATCCAACTCCAACTCCTCAGATTATGAAACCACCAACTCCGACTCCAGATACTCAAAATTGCTCCAACTCCACAGCCCTGATGCAAAGTACCGCGATCACGCCCGTTGTGTGCCGCCACATGCTGTCGTGCATACCCGCTGGCGGGTATATGGATCAGGGAACGCTCGTCGTCAGGGAGACATCGCTGGATCCATCTTCCTGCATCACAAGGTGAGTTCATAGCTTCATTCTTTTAGCAATAGACCCTGATGAAGCATGCAGATTAGGCGCTCTGACTGAAGTATGACTGGATTAGCATCATGCATGTTTCAGGATTGTGGCTCAGAGACTACTGATGCCAGAAGAAGACTGCTAGGCAGCTGGTATTGTTAAAAAGGATAATAAATATGGCAGCCTCCATAATCCCTCTCACCTCAGGTTCACTTTAAATCCCAGAACCAAGTTCTAATCCTCTTAATCAAACATGTATTGTATAGTCTCAGTTATCCAGCACTGACGGGATCGGCTGAGGCTGGATAGGGGTTTTCTGGTTGCTTGAGACACAATGTTAAAAACAGATACCATGAACTCTGTATTAAATGTTAAAATACAGTCATTGAAAGTATATCAACCTTGGAGGAGAAGAAGTAGAACCCAGTCTTTAAAGAGACACTTAAGCCTAAAAACAAAACTCAGTTTTACTCACCTGAGGCTTCTACCAGCCCCCTGCAGCGGTCCGGTGCCCTCACAGTCACGATCTGATCCTCCTGTCCCCCACCGCCAGCTACTTTCACTTTGCCGACAGGGCTGCCCACGCGCAACCTTCTACGCATTCCCGTCTGCAATAGCGTCCTGCAAAGGGCAATAACAACTTGATCTCAACTATATCATCTCGTAGTGTGAGACATCCCTCCCTGACTCACTGTTTATGGTTATGGGCAACTTCAACAAGGCCAACCTCCGCTAAGAGATGTCATACTATCCAGAGCCGGGACAAGGTCCTCCAGCACCCAAGGCTGAGACACCAAAGTGCGCCCCTCCATCCCTGCCACCCCAGCCATCACACACTGATTGCTATTAGACTAAGAGGCGCCACAGGGACCACAACCTCTCCAACACCTTAATATCTAGTTATCTGGCTTGCAGTCACTGCTATGTATCCCCTTTTCTTATTTCTTTCTGCTTCAAACACAATTAGGAATGACAGCTGAGTGAATTCTGCGCCCCCTCCTACACTGCGCCCTGAGGCTGGAGCCTCTCCAGCCTATGCCTCGGCCCGGCCCTGATACTATCACCAGCATGTGGCCTGCCCCACCAGGGGCCCAAACACCTTGACCACTGCTACACAGACAGCACTGAAGAATGCATACAATGCTGTCCCATGGGCAGCACTTGGCTCCTCCGACCACTGTCTCATTCATCTCATCCCCACCTACAGGAGGCGCCTGGAAACAGCAAAGCCAGTACTGAAGTCTGCCAAAGTGTGGTCAAGCGAAACTAAGATCCAACTTAAAGCCTGCTTTGACTGCACTGACTGGAATTCCCTTGAAGCACAAAACCTGGACAAGTGGGCAGAGAATGTAATCTCGTACATCAGTTTCTGTGAGGACTCTTGTGCGCCGACCAAATCCTTTAAGATTTACTCAAACAACAAACCGTGGTTATCCAACAAACTACGGCAACTTCGGAAGCACAAGGAAGTGGCACAAAAGTCAGGCAACAAGGAGGACGAGAAACTACCTCAATCGGGAACTGAGAGCTGCCAAAAGGGAGTTCACTAAGAGGATGAAGAAAAACCTATGATCGAATGACTCACAGGCTGTATGGAAAGGACTTAAGGCTGCCACCAACTACAAGCCCCCCAACATGCTTCACTAAGTCCAGAACTAACCGTAGAACTCAGCAAATTCTACTGCAGATTTGAGAGGCAGGCAGCACCAGAATGACACCTGCCTCCACCCACCCTCCTTCAGTCCCGAGAACATTGGCACACCCTCTGTGGAGGTGAGCGAGGCCAATGACGGCATCTCCTGTTCACGTTTAATGCCAGGAAAGCCTCAGGCCGTGATGGCATGTCTCCAGCCTGTCTTAAAACTTGCGCACGGCAACTTCCCCCCCATCCTCTCTGCCATCTTCTCCAAGTTTCTGGAGGAAGGAAAAGTCCCGGCAGGTTTCAAGAAGTCTACCATCATACCTGTCCCTAAAAAACAGGGGGTCTCCGACCTTTACAACTTTAGACCCGTAGCCTTGACATCGGTCATCATGAAGACCCTGGAGTGGGTGTTCCTATCAATCCTTAATATCTCCACCTTGACCCTGCTAGACTCCTTCCAATTAGCCTACAGGGCACATAGGTCCACTAACGATGACATTAATATCAGCCTGGAGCACATGTATGACCACCTGGACACGTATGCCAGAATACTACTCCTGGATTTCAACTCGGCCTTCAATACCATCGGAAAGCCCAGCAGAGGCTTTTTGTCCTCTGGCAAATGAGGAAGTTTGGCATGTCCCAAGAGATCCTGATAAGTTTCTACTCTGCCACCATTGAATCGATCCTCTGCTCTTCCATCTTGGTCTGGTATGCTGGTGCCACTGCTGGTGACAGACACAAACTGCAAAGGGTCATCAGGTCGGCGGAAAGGATCATTGGAAGCCCCCCCACTCGCCCTCCCACACAGCTCCAAGCTGCACTCTAGAGCACTGAGGATTGCCAGTGACCCCTCTTACCCAGGAAAATGCTTTTTCAGCCAGTTTCCATTGGGCCAGAGGCTATGGGTCATTCCCACCCCAACCACTAGACACAGGAAAAAATTTTTCCCTCGCCTGTCAACCTCCTGAACTCTCTTCACATACTGCTACTACCCGAAGCTTCCGCCAACCAGTCTACGTGCCCTCTCGACTAA
Source organism: Hyperolius riggenbachi (assembly GCF_040937935.1). Classification (NCBI taxonomy): domain Eukaryota; kingdom Metazoa; phylum Chordata; class Amphibia; order Anura; family Hyperoliidae; genus Hyperolius; species Hyperolius riggenbachi. The sequence goes on along the minus strand of NC_090649.1, from coordinate 424,222,245 downwards.
CTGAGCAGACTCTTACATGCCACAGCTTGTACTTTTATGCATACTGTGATTTTTTTTGTATCTGGGTTTTTAGCACTTTTTAATTGCATGCGTAAACCTATGTTATTTAATTTTTATTGCACGTGTAAATCTCCTGTTTCAATCCTCCACTTGAGCTATGTATGTATTGTATGTATTGTGGCAAACCCCAATTACAGGCAGGACCCAATCATGCTTGGTGAAATAAACAATTCGGATTCTTACAAAAATCGCTAATTGCTCAAAAATGAGCGATTAGGCCTTATATTGTGGCCTTATATTGTGTTTACAGGCATTCATATACTGCAAGTGTATCAACACTAAGGGCTAGTTCACACTTTTTTTTTTTTTCACTGTACAGGGAAGCGATTTAGGAGTGATTGCGTTTTGCGATTCTATAACATTAAAATGCAATCACTCCAAAAACGCTGCATGCATTATTAGCAAATCGCTAATCACTGGCCATCGCTACGGTGTGAACACTACCATTGACTTGCTTTAGCAGCAGCATGTTGCTGATTGCCATTGATCAGCAAATCGCTGAAGAATCGCCCAGTGTGAACTAACCCTAGGACAGCACCTTGCATAATGCTTGCTCTACTGTTACATATATCAGCAGTGAAACACTTCCTCAAAACAGTGGTATAAAACAAGTTGGTCAGTAGGTCAATCTGGTTCAGTGGGCAATGGGCATAGCTTTATGAGGTTGTCATTACCGCTTCTATAAGGTTATTCATCCAACATTGTTTAAAGTGGTTGTGGTGAAGGTATATGCAAGTCCACCATGCCTTCCCTGCACAGGCCAGTGCTGTTGGTGTGCAGTTGACGATCTTCCCCATATGTATTGGAGCTACACTCCCCAGTGGCGGAGACATAACAGCATTTTGAGGTTTTAGCGTAAACCAGAGCCAACGTTCACCTTGCTAATTTGAGTGTAGGAAGACACAGCAGTACATCGCACCTAGGGCTTGATTCACAAAGCGGTGCTAACCTACTTAGCACGTCTAAAGTCTTTAGACGCGCTAACCAGGGTGCTAAGTTGGTTAGCATCGGATTTCTCAATCAGATCGCGCGCTAACTTTGCGCGCGCAAAGTTTTACGCGCGCAAAATTTTACGCGCGCTAAGTCCCATAGGCTTTAATGGGCACTTCGCGCGGTGCGCCCTGTGCTCTGTGCAGTACGCGCGTAAAGTTTTACGCGCATAAAGTTTTGCGCGCGAAAAGCTTGTTTAGACGTGCTAAGGGGGTTTTCACAGGCGTGCTAACAGTTAGCACCGCTTTGTGAATCAAGCCCCTTGTGTTCTGAACATACGAAAAGGTTACATTTCCACTTGGTCTGAGAACAGGAATGGGAGGGTGACAGAATGTATCATCGACACCTCCCTCTTCCTGTCTGAAAATTTGACTTTAGTCAAAAGTCACAATTTTCATGGCGTGATTACAGGAACCGGGGGTGGGGGGGGAATTGAGCAGAGGAAAGGACAATGGCCTCAATTCACTAAGCTTATCTCCTGTCTTTAATAACATTTCTAGAGTTATCACCATGGTGATAAGGCATGTACTAAACTTAAAGAGGACCTCCAGCGAAAATAATGTAATAAAAAAGTGCTTCATTTTTACAATAATTATGTATAAATGATTTAGTCAGTGTTAGCCCATTGTAAAATATTTTAAATCCCTGATTTACATTCTGACATTTATCACATGGTGACATTTTTACTGCTGGCAGGTGATGTAGCTGCTGCTTGCTGTTTTGGCAGTTGGAAACAGCTGTAAACAGCTATTTCCCACAATGCAACAAGGTTCACACACAGGAAACTGCCAGGACCATGGTCCTTAGAGTTTCTTGTGGGAGGGGTTTCACCACAATATCAGCCATACAAAGCCCCCTGATGATCAGTTTGTGAAAAAGAATAGATTTCTCATGGGAAAGAGGGTATCAGCTACTGATTGAGATGAAGTTCAATTCTTGATCACCGTTTCTCTTTAACTCTTCTGTCTTTAAAGTGGATCCGAGATGAACTTTTACTCATTGCAAAATTGTGTCCCTTTCCTTTTGTTTATAGGGCATTCCTCAAGCCAAACACTTTTGTTTTAATACTCTAATTCCCAATAAACTAAAGAAGCCCCGCCCACAGTTTTCAGAGAGCCTTGGCAGTAGCAAGGGCTCATGGGAGTTCAGTCTGGGCAGGAGGAGGGGGAGGTATTACTAACCAGAGATTTCAGAGGAGGAGGGGGGATTAGGTTTTGTGCTGATATTTACAAACAACATGGCTGCTGTCATTGTATCACAGGAAGAAATAATCATATTCTATTAAAGCTGTATGCAGACAGATTTGCTGTTTAAACCATCTAAACTGTACATAAGATATATGGACAAGTTACTTGTTATAGTTAGTTTTTCATCTCGGATCCGCTTTAATTTAAGGATAGATCCCTAAAGTTCACATTATAATCCTTAAAATAACTACAGAATTCTAACGTTAAAGACAGACTGTTAATTAACTGCATGTGAAAATAACTACAGAGGAGGTAACTTAAGGACTGAAGTGATAAGATAACTCTCTCACTGTGAAAACTTGTCTCTACACCTTAATAAGGCAAGATCGATGTGTGGTGGTAAGTTTTCTCTTGCCTTATCTGCAGCATGATCTTAGTGAATTGAGACCAATGCAGTAAGGTATGTGGATCAAGCATGATCATACCCATTATCTTAGGGAGCTTTGCTTAGGGTCAGGTATGCTTTAACTTATACTACATGGGGCTGTGCTGATCCATACTTCATTGATGGCAGCGGCAGTGCCAAACTATGAGCACCACTCAGTAAGTTGTTTGTGTGCAGCACTGTTGTTAAAGGTGGCCATACCCCTTACAATTCTTTTTTTAAATTTATTTTGATTGGATTCAAGTATCCGATCCAATTTTCCAATTGATGGGAAGTTTCAATCAGAATGTTCAAGGTACCCCACATGTATTTTCAAGATTGCCGCAATTTCGGGATAAAAGGTCGCTAACTGTGAAAAAATTGGTTTGTTAGAAAAATCGAAAGAAAAATTTACTGAATAGTTACACACAATTTATTCTGGTTGAATACAATTTCACAATCCATCCCACACACCATACAATTCTTGATACAATTAGTCTGAATTTTCCAACATATCTAAAAGATAAAAACAAAACAAGAAATTCGATTGGATTTCTCAATAAAAATATGTTTTGATTTTTCAGGACAACTGATCAAATTGGTGTAAAATTGGATCATTTAATTGTATGGTGTGTGCATTTAATTGTATGGTGTGTGGGCCCCTTAAAGAACAAGTGACACCCATGCTAACCTAGAAATAAAAAACACATATACTGTATAAGTAGATAAATACTAGTTCTACTTACATAACAGATGTATTGCACTGTCCATGTTATGATTCCTGTGAAATTTTATAAAAGAAAAGCAGATATTCCTATTCTAGACAGTTTCCATCTTGGTTACCTTTGAATGAAGCTAATCCAGACATTTCCTCCATCACTCTTTTTTGTCCACTTGCTAATTGTGCATTCGTTACCCGCCCTCCTCCCAGAGTTTTCAGACACTCCCACTGAGGTCTATACTAGGAAATGTACAGTTTTATGTAATTAGAAGGAGTTGGAAATAAAGGGAAGAGGAGGAATATATTATAGATAAAAAGACCCCCAGCATGAAACTGTTTGGCAATGGCAATGAAAGGGCGAGTGCTCCTAAGGTATGTGATAACTCCAAACCATAACAGCAGAAAACGTTTTGAATTCAGGATTAGCATCTTTATCACTTAATACACTCAGACCAGTTGCTGTTGAAATTAGATTTTTATGGTGACAATACCACTTTAAGCCTTTTGTAAGCGCTTGTGATTTAAAAAGCTCTTGCTAATGTAATGCTATGGGTGTGCTTCCACTTGAGGGATGTGATTTTTTTTTTTTAAATTCCCGATAGCCTTACAAATCAGAAGCTCTTAGGCCAGGTTCACATTAGCGTTTTTTTTGCAGATTGGAACCGGAACGTATATTGTACGAACGGAACGGATGTGAATGGATCCAATGTTAACCTATGGATACATTCACATGCGTCCGTTGTTATGGATACATTCTGTACATTCTGGTCCCCGGGCCTAAAAAATGCTGCAGACCCTAATTTTCCGGACCGTTCTGCCCAGCGGAACAGATCCAGACAAAAAATACTGCAGTATTGGGGCAATGGGAAACGGAACGTGGGGATGGGGGCATGTGCCGACGCAAATCTACCGACGGGAGGGTGAGGGAGGGTGCAGCAGCCGGGCGGGTGGGCTAGGGAGGGTTTATACATACCTAATTTTCAGTAGTAGCCGGCGGTAGAGGCTTCCGTCTTCTTCCACGTCATGTGACTACATGACGCGTCATGTGACTAGTCACATGAAGCGCTGTGTAGTCACAGGGGAAGAAGAGGAAGCCTCTACCGCCGGCTACTACTGAAAATTAGGTATGTATTTGCTGAGTGAAAACTGATCCGATCAATCATTGATCAGATCAGTTTTCACTATGTGAACAGGGCCACGGACTGAGTCATCCGGATCTGGTGAAGCGGAGACCGGATCAGCCCACCGGATCCTTTTGGCTCAGAACGCTAATGTGAACTGGGCCTTAGAAAAGGCTGCTAGTGGGTCCCAGGCCTAAGGCCTCGTTCACACTGCCAAACGCAGATGGCTGTGCGACTGGAACCCAACGCGCCGGATCGCACTGCCATCTGCCTTTCCGTGCGTTGCGCTTTTGATCCCATTCACTGATCCCTCCTACTTTTGCCAAAAAATATGTGCAGCAGTGCAATAGCACAACACATTGCTGCGCAGCACATGAAGTGTGATCAGACAGTGCAGTCTATGCACTACTGATGTTCTAGCGTGCCAGCCACTATACGCATTGCCAACATGCTCGCGGCAACGCATACAAGGTGAACAAGGCCTTAGGCTGGATTCACACTAGTCTGGTATTCTGTGCATTTTCTGCATAGGAAAGCTAAGAACCAGTGTTAATCAATGGGCTAGTTCACACTTGAATGTGTTTTTTAACATGCATAAAAACAACTGACAGCTCTCCTGTGACAGAACAGGTGTATTTCTAGTTCCAGGCTCACAAGCAGCAGCTTTACAGCCTGTGAAATTACGTTTAAAAGCATATCTGAAATGTACAATGAAATGGGAACAAAGAGCTATTGTTGTAGATCACATGAACACAGCCGCTTGCAGCTGAGAACACGTCACATTTTTAACCACTTCCCAACTGAGGGGTTTTACCCCTTCAGCATCCGAGCAATTTTCTCCTTTCAGCGCTCCTTACATTCATTCGCCTATAACTTTATCATTACTTATCGCAATGAAATTAACTATATCTTGTTTTTTTCGCCACCAATTAGGCTTTCTTTAGGTGGGACATTATGCCAAGAATAATTTTATTCTAAATCTGTTTTAATGGGAAAATAGGAAAACATATGGGAAAAAAAACATTATTTTTCAGTTTTCGGCCATTATAGTTTTTAAATAATGCATGCTACTGTAATTAAAACCCATGAAATGTATTTGCCCTTTTGTCCCGGTTATAAAACCATTTAAATTATGTCCCTATCACAATGTTTGGCGCCAATATTTTATTTGGAAATAAAGGTGCATTTTTTTCAGTTTTGCGTCCATCCCTAATTACAAGCCCATAGTTTATAAAGTAACAGTGTTGTACCCTCCTGATATAAATATTTAAAAAGTTCAGTCCCTAAGGTAACTATTTATGTATTTTTTTTAATTGTACATTTTTTATTTTTTTTTTAATTACAAAAAAAAAAAAATGGGGAGTGTGGGAGGTAATGAGTTAATTTTTTTTGTATAAGTAATGTATGTGTGTGTGAAAAATAGTTTAGGGTGTAGTTTACTATTTGGCCACAAGATGGCAACAGTTTAATGCGACCTCCAAGCTTCCTTCCGGAAGCTTGGAGGAAGTACAAAGAGGCTGGTATTTTTTTTTTTTTTTTACAATGATCGAGCTGCTTAGCGAAAGCAGCAGATCATTGCGGGGGCAGAGATCAACGAACGGGAATGTATTTTCCCGTTCATTGATCTCCGGGCGAGCGGGCAGCGGCGTGCACGATCGCGGGAGTGCGAGCGGGAGAGCGGACATCGGCGGTAGCGGCGGTAGCGGCGGGGGGTGCGTATATCTACGCTCCGGGCGGGGAAGTGAAGTCCAAAGGAGCGTAGATATACTGTACGGCGGCGGGGAACCAGTTAAGATTATTCCTTTGTTCCAAGTCCTGGCAAGCCAAGTTTCACAGTTTTACATTTCACATACACAGATATTTTCACTTTGTACCTGATTTTTGTTTCTACAGTGCTAATGAAGGCATAAAGGACTTATAACGCTGTATTTCTATAATGTACCTCTCCAAGTACAGCTGAAGTGAGACGCGCATTGTGGCTGCCATATTTATACCAGTTGACTGAAACAAGCATGCAGCTAATCCAGTCAGACTTCAGTCTGAAACACCTGATCTGCATGCTTGTTCAGGGTCTATGGCTAGAAGTAGAAGGATTGGTTCACACTTGTGACAGCAGGGACCGAGGGTAGGAACACACTAGGCAGAATCACATCCTCTATCGCATATAGATAATTTTATTGTGATAAGTAGTGATACAGTTATTGGGGAGTGAAAAGGACACTTATGACTAAAAAATAAAAAAAGTTTTACTCACCTGGGGCTTCTACCAGCCTGCAGCTGTCCCGTGCCCAGACAGTTTTGCTCAGATCCTCCTGTTCCCCGCTAGCAGCTACTTCCGTTTTTGGCAACAGGCCAGGCAACGCAAGTGATTCTTCGCGTTCCAGGCCGCAATAGCAATATAGAGGGCGCTATTGCGGCCAGGAACGCTAAGAATCACTCGCGTTGCCAGGCCTGTCGGCGAAAGTGAAAGTAGCTGCCGGCGGGGGACAGGAGGATTCGAGCGAAACTGCGTGGGCTGTGATGGCTGCAGGGTGCTGGTAGAACCCCCAGGTGAGTAAAACTCGTTTTTTTAGCCTTAAGTTACCTCTTTAAGGACAACCGAAGTGAAAATGAATCGATGAGAAAAACAATTGTATCTATCCTCCTTCTCCTAAAAATGAAATTTTTAGATATCCCACAGTTTTATTTCATATTTAAATCTAGTTTTTACGGTTTCATTGTCTCTGCTCAATGACACATTCATTAAAGTATGCTAGAGCTCAAATCTGTGAATTATTGATCCTTGTTATCTCTTTCCTGCTCTCAGAAGCCATTTACTGACAGAAAAGTGTTTTATGGCTGTAATTACTTATCAATGAGGGTTATGCTATAGTCTGACCCAGTCCAACCCGGACAGAAACTGACTTGCATACCTGGGGCTCGATTCAGTAAACCGTGCTAAGTGTTAGCACGCCTGTGAAAAGCCCTATATCATGCCTAAAGTTAGTTTAGGCATGATAAATTCACATCTAAAGACTTTAGGTTTGATAACTAGGGTGCTAACTGGGTTAGCACCCTTTACTAAATTCACATCGCGCGCACAGTCCCGCACGCAAAACTTTGGGCGCGCACCGCGAAAACAGCGCACCCGATGTGCCTATAAGGTCGCATTGGGTGCGACCTTAATGTCGCACCATGTGACGTTAAAGTCGCATGCAATGGGACCTTATAGGCGCATCAACGCACCGTTTTCGTCGCACCGCGATGCGACATTTCGCGCACACCGCGCTGTGGGCATGCAAAGTTTTCAGTGTGGGACTTTGCGCGCGATGTAAATTTAGTAAACGGTGCTGACCCAGTTAGCACCCTAGTTATCACGCCCAAAGTCTTTAGGCATGCTAACTGGGTTAGCACCGTTTACTGAATCAAGCCCCTGATGTTTAACTCTTTCAGGCAGAGAAAGAAAAAAAGGAACACAGACTACCGGTAATTATTTGTATGCTCGGCACTATACATACCCATGTATATCTCGTCATGTCACCTCGGTTGTATTTTAATAATGTTTTGTGTTGCAATGCATTTAAAACAGTTATCTGCCTCTTCTCATTCAATAAGTTCAAAAACATAATGCAACACTAGACAACACACTGCAGCAGCACCCTCCCTGAGTGCTGGAAAAAGGAAGTCCTAAAGTGCACCGAACAATGTGCTTCATGCTCACCCGAAAACTGAGCAGTATTAATGAAATTTACCACAGGCGGTAGAACAGCAGCAACACACTTGTATGTATGTCATGGTGAGAAACTATTCCACTTTTATGAGAATGTAATGTTTACGACTTTCAAAATAAGAGTAGGAGAGCTGCTTTTTATTGATGGGAGCCAGGTTTGAGTCAAATCTGCTGAGATATCCTATTTCAGCTGGCAAATACCAGCACATCATAATTATCTAAATTCTTTCCCATTTATGACTGAGGTTATTCTGAAATAGTGTTAATTATTCCATCAATCCTATACAACCAGTCCTATGTCAGCCAAGGGGTTTCCTGCAGGTCCTCTAATTATATGAGGGTTTACTTTTGCCTTTCTGGCCAGCAGTTCAAACTAAATGGTTTCTTGGTCTTTCAGATCTTTCTTTAAAGAGGAACTCCAGTGAAAATAATGTAATAGAAAAAGTGCCTCATTTTTACAATAATTATGTGTAAATGATTTAGTCAGTGTTTGCCCATTGTAATATCTTTTAAATCCCTGATTTACATTCTGACATTTTTACTGTTGGCAGGTGATGTAGCTGCTGCATGCTTTTTTGGCTGCTGTAAACAGCTATTTCCCACAATGCAACAGGGTTCACAGACAGGAAACTGCCAAGAGTATGTACTTTTCTTGTGGGAGGGGTTTCACCACAATATCAGTCATACAGCGCCCCCTGATGGTCTGTTTGTGAAAAGGAATAGATTTCTCATGTAAAAGGGGGTCAGAGTTTCTCTTTAAAGAGAACCTGAGGTGGTTGTTTTTTTTTTTTGGGGGGGGGGGCAGATGAGAGACAGAGGCATGTTCTCTGCCTCATGACTTGCCTCTGTGTCCCTGCCAACCCCCCCCCCCTCCCCCCTATAGCCCCCCCCCCCCCCCCGAGATTAGCAACAATATCTGGTAAACATGTGGGGGATTCCCTGTTCAAAACGCCCGTCCGTGGCATTCCTGCAGGGTTTTTAGAGCTGCCATTGGGCAGCTCTCTCTCTCCCTGGCGGGACCCCCTGCCGCTCCCCACCTCCCTGCACGTTGTGAATGAGACACACACACGGTCTCTCTTTGCAGCGTCATGACCCAGAGGTCACAAAAGTGAAAGTGGGCCATTGACGCCCACAGGAGCAGCGGTTTTGGAGGCTACCTGATACGCTCAGCCCCTTGGATCAGGTAGCCTAGCTGAGTAGCCTAGTTTTTTTATTTAATTTCATGAGCCCACCTCGGGCTTTCTTTAAAGGGAACCAGAGGTGAGAGGGATATGGAGACTGCCATATTTGTTTCCCTGTAAACAATGCCAGTTGCCTGGATGCCCTGTTGATCTTCTGGCATAAGTAGTGTCTGAGTAAAAACCCTGGAATAAATATATGGCGAATCCAGCAAAACCTGAGTCAGAGTACCTTATCTACTGCGTGCTTGTTCAGGATCTATGGCTAAAAGTATAAAGCTTCATACTCGCCACCCGACGGGTTCAGCAAAGTTCCCTCGACGGCAGACATTCAGTGACGCCTCTTTCTGCCGGTATGCACTACGTCACGCGATGTTACACACCGGGCATGGCGAGACTTCATGCAATCACGGTACTTTGTGTGGGAGTCATCGTGACCAGTGCTGGATTTACCATAAGACACTGTAGGCATGTGCCTGCAGGCACCTGATGATGGAAAGGCGGCTCACTCCCCTCCCCTATGCAGAGTCTGGAGCGGAGTGTAAATGAGAGGTTACTCACCCAGCTCTCGGCATTCCACTGACGAGCAGTGATGCTCACCGGATGCTATCACGAGTAATTAGTCGTGATTCAAATAAGGTTTAATTAATTTTTAATTAATAAGGGTTCAAGGGGTTATTCACTCATAATTCCGCCATCCTCGTTGCGTTCCAAAGAGCTTGCACACTTCCTATTGGTCGCGTCGCAAGTCTCACACTGGCGCATTTCCTCCAAGACGGAAGGAAGAAGTGCGTCAGTGTGAGACTTGCGACGCGACCAATAGGAAGCGTGCAAGCTCTTTAGAACGCAGGGCGGACGGCGGAATTATGGGTAAATAACCCCTTGTATCCCCGCCGCACACCTGCACCAATTAAACCTTATTTGAATCATGAGTATTCACTCATGATAGCATCCGGTGAGCATCACTGCTGACGAGATCTCCCTTCAGTCAGGGGCATCACTAGCTACTTAATACTGAGAGTACCTCTAGCTACCTAATACTTGAGGACACCTGTAGCTATTTAATATTGAAGTTACTTCTGGCTATTTAATACTAAGGGACACCTGTAGCTACCTATGATGGGTAAGGGAACTAAGGGAGAAGTGACAGCTGGGACAGCCACCACACTTGTGGTTGCAGTTTGGGAGGGTTTGTAGGTTCATGGAGGGTGAAGTCTAGGGTGCCAGGACATCTGTGCTTATAGGCTCCTGCAAGGCAAATCTGGGCCGGATTGTGACGATTGCCGTGCGACGGTACGAGACGTCATCATGCACCTGTACCCACGTTGCGATATCACGGAAACAACCACTTTGCGCTCCAAAAATTTGCCAGGAAAATGGCAACGTGGGTACATCGATTTCCTCTCATCTTGGATTCCCTTTAACTGCCATGACAGTGTTGAGCAGCAGAAATTTCAACCAAAGAATTTAGCAATATTTCTATAGCCGTCCCCTGCTTTGAAGGCATCAGTCTTTGCTCACTTAGGGCTTGTTAACACCAAGGGAGTTTTCGTGTTTTTTTAAAGTGCTTGCGATTTCAGAAATCACCCTAAAAGCACTTGTGCAATGATTCCCTATGAGAGTGTTCACATGAGCGGTTCGATTCTGATCCGCTCACCGAAGCGCTGCCTGCACCATTTTCTAGGCGATTTTCCTATAATGGAGGTTATAGAGAAATTGCAAAGCGCTTCGTATAGCGATTTCCCAAGCGCTTTCACAAATAAATACATTGTATTTATTCATTCCCAGGTACAAGAGTTCACTTCCTCTGCAAAAGCGCTTAAAAAAAAATAAAAAAAAAATAAAAAAAAAAAAAAATCGCATTATACAGCGCAGGGAAAGGCGATTTTAAAAATTGAAAACAATTGCTCAGCGCTTGAAAAAGCACTGGCGATTTATGATGTGAACAAGGTCTTAGGCCTGGAACCCACTGCAAAATGCAATCGCTAATTGCAAGCACTAGCGTTTTATATGAGCAATTTGTTAGTGATTTCATGAGCGTTTTAGGGAGCGTTTTTAAAAGTGTATCAACTTGCCAGCGGTTGTGTAGCGATTAGCGTTTTAAAGTCTGATTGGTCCTTTCAATTAATTTTAAGTTTGTTACAGTGTGCATTAACTTCAAAACGCTAGCAAGATCGCTCCATGCAGGTTTTGATGAGCGATTACGCCAGCGATTATATACTTTACATTGAAGCGCAAACGCTGACAAAATGCTACATGTCCTGCACTTGCGATGTTTCAAATCGCAAACGCTCCTGTGGAAGTTGCCCCATCCATTAACATTAGCTGAGAGTTTGGGGAAAACGCTAGCGTTTTCAAGCGCTCCCTAAATGCTCACAAAAACGCCCTTGTGGGTTCTAGCCCTTAGAGTGGCCCATGGCTATTAACAATCCAAAGATTCAACAGTGACAGAAATCATTAAAGAAAACCTGAAATGAAAAAATAAAGTTAAAATAAAACACGCGCACTTCATACTTATCACCCGCATAGTCTAGCCATCAATCTCTTTCGCATCTCCAGCGTTCCATTTGTCCACCTTTCAGAGGGACAGTCCCTCTTTGGGAACCACCCAATCTCTCTGTCACTCTTTCTTCCTCATTTGCCCCTCTTTCAGGACTCATGTATAGATCTATGTAAATATATGGATTTTTCTACTGAAAATGTGTTTATTAGAATCTATATAACTTTATTTCTATCCTTTAGGGCCCGTTTCCACTAGTGCGGTGCGAATCGCTGGGATTCCACCGCTGACAAAATCGCATGCGGATGCGATTCCGCATGCGATTTTTGCTGCGATTTCGCATGCGATTTCGCATAGGCAGGCTATCAGCGATTTTAACCATGTCACTGCCTGGCTCAATGTACATTAGTTTTAGTGCGAAATCGCGGCAAAAAACGCATGTGCGATTTCCCCTATTAAATACATTGCCTGCGAATCGCCTGCATTCCACACGCAGGCGAAATCTGCAGGCCCTACCGTGCAGAACAATCCTGCACAGAAAAACGCACCAAAAAACTGACAAGTGGAAACAGTCTCATCCACTTGTATTGGTTATGCGAATCCGCATGCAGACAACGCATGCGGATTCGCTCTAGTGGAAACGGGCCCTTAAATGTATGTATTTCTTATTTTTTTCATATAAAAGGAAAATGAATAAGAATAGAAAGGACCACTGTGGTTTGAATTGTATAACAGAGTAGATCACCGCTTCAGCACCTATGGAAGCGCCCAAACTTCCCTGATGCCTTCCTCCAGTGCTTCAATACAGACACCCAACAACTATAGAAGAATCATTTTGGCTTTAAAAAAAAACTATTAAAAACAACAATCATTTTGCAGACTCATTTTGGCTTAAAAAAAACAATTAATGTTTAATTAAAAACTAGGCTCTCTCATGCTTTTGTATCTTGTGTCTTTGCAATATTTTTGTGTGTGCGCGCGTGTGTACCATTATCTGTATAATGTCACTGGGTGGTCAAACAAATAGACCCCCCTTATTTGAAAGTAAACCAGTCCAACAGTGACGTAGAGTGACATAATGCAGAGTTGCTTGTATGGGTGACGTAGTTATCATGGAAGTTAATGTCAAAATGGGTAAGACAAAAGATTTAAGTGACTTTCAACAAGGGATGATTGCCAGTGCAAGAAGAGCTGGTGCTAGCGTCTCAGAAACGACGACTCTTCGGATTTTCTCGCCCAACAGTATCTTGGGTGTTTAGAGAGTGTCAGATGAGAAAGAAAACTTCAAGCGATCAGGACTATTCTGGTCAAAAAAGGCTGGTGAACGAGAGAGATGAAAGGCAAGTAGCACAGTCTGCAGACGCAGAAGAGCAACAACACGACAAATTATAGCTGAATTCAATGCATGTCCATCACAAAGCAAATCCCAACACACAAAACGGATGTTGCAAAGGATGGACTTTAGTAGCAGGAGACCATTAAGAGTGCCTTTGGTATCACAGAACAATAGGAAAAGATGCCTGTTGTGGGTCCTTGCCACCATGCTCGATCTGTCTAAAATTGTTTTGAGGAACATCAACCTGCTTCTATGGCCAGCTCAGTCCCCTGACCTCAATCTCATTGAGTATTTGTGTGATGAAGTCGGAAGATCAGTTAAAAGCTGGGAAACACCACCACCAATCTCACCCAACTTATTGCTTCCATAATCTCAGCATGGGCCAACATTCCGCAGCAACAGTATCTGCATCTTGTTAAGTTAATGCCAAGAAAAACACCGGCTGTGATCAGAGCCAAAGGCGGACCAACTCGTTATCAGAGGTTGTCTCTAATTTTTTGGGCACTCCGCGTATGTACCCCATGTTTTGTATCTTACTGTAAACAATGCCACAGAATCTGTAACTGTTTTCTAAATTAATAATAATCGTCCAATCATTAACTCTGCCGACCTTGAAAAGGCTCATGTGGCACAGTTTATAGGAGACTACAGAAATGAAGTCATGTGGTGTGTATGGGCTATGCTCATGTCACCCGCTGTCTGTTGTTCCTTATGGGTTTCCTGTGTGTTTACAAGCCCAGCTGTTATTTGTGTTTCACTCCGGTACACATTATTCCAAGTCACATTCCTGTGCACATGTAACCGGCCTCTGGAATGTAACCTCCCCTATCCCTAAACCTCCCACAGAGGCCTGTCATCCATTTTTGGGCTAGGATGGCATAATTGCCTCAATTTACTTCACCTGGCCTGTGTGCGGACACAGTGGCATCCTGCTTAAATCGTGTGGGAAAGGTTTAGAAACTCTGCCACCGTTTTGGCTCTTATCGTACCTTGTTAGGAAACATTTAAAGTGTTCAGCAGGTACCATACAGAGATTTTTCTCATCGATTCATAGCACATTTGATCAGTCTGACAGAATTTGCAAGAAATCTATAGCTTAGCAGGCCTCATTGTTCATAATTTTAATATATTTTTGCCAGAAATCAAATCAAAATTACCAACCTGAAAATATTGCTGCAAGGCACAGGGGGAGAGGTGGCAGATCAACAGTCAATAGCAGTGCACTGCATTCAACGTGTACCCAAGACGAAGCTCGGGTACAAAATGAGATACTTCCCTAAAAAGAGGGAAGCCTCGGGATCCTATTGAGGCTTCCCTCGGTGCTCTGATGTCCCCAGTAGCTGAGCGCAGCCCCCCGGAAGATTAGCGACAAGGCATTGTCAATAATATGGGGGCCGCGCAGCTCCTCTTCCTGCAGTGTGGCCGAGCAGTAGCCGTGCAAGCCCACCCACGCATGTGCAGTAAGCAGGAGCCGCTCGTGTGCCATCAGCTCTGTGCTACTGCGCATATGCGACCGCTCTTGTAACACAGGAGGCGCGTAGCCCCAACTGGAGAGGAGCCACGATCAGCGACGGGGGACTTCGGAGCACCGAATGACCTGGTATGCCTTTAAAGAGACACTGAAGCGAAAAAAAAAATGATGATATTATGATTTGTATGTGTAGTACAGCTAAGAAATAAAACATTAAGATCAGATACATCAGTCTAATTGTTTCCAGTACAGGAAGAGTTAAGAAACTCCAGTTGTTATCTCTATGCAAAAAAGCCATTAAGCTCTACGACTTTCAAAGTTGTGGAGAAGGCTGTTATCTGACTTTTATTATCTCAACTGTTCCTGGACTATTTACTTTTTCTCTGCCAGAGGAGAGAACATTAGTTCACAGACTGCTCTGAAAGAATCATTTTGAATGCTGAGTGTTGTCTAATCTGCACATATTATAGAATGATGCAATGTTAGAAAAAACACTATATACCTGAAAATAAAAATATGAGAATATTTTCTTTGCTGCTAATCTTCTAGTAATTATTCATAGTACACAACCAATTCACTAAATCATATTTTTTTTTTTTGCTTCAGTGTCTCTTTAAGCAGCAATCAGCAGCCAAATCCATTGTTCTCCTCCTTTCCTGCCTGCAAAAGCCGCTGTATCGTTTCTGGTACCATCGTTCATCCTCCGTTCGTCACAGATGCAGAACATGTTGCTCAGCTGTTGCCTAGCGACATGTCTGTACTGTATTGGGGGTCCCAGGATAGTGTTTGAATCTGGCAGGCAGACAAATTGAGGGCCAATTGTGTATGTGTGCACAAACTAACACCGTGAGGTTTCCGAGCTGCCACAAAGTCAGCAGCTTGTCACCGGCGGGCTTCAGCATTAACGCAGCAGAAGTAATGCAAGTCAATGGGCGATGCATACCTTTTAAAAAGGTTAGCGGCGCACATGTACAGAAAAACGGGAATACATTGGGGATCCCGGGGAATTCTAGTGACGTACTTCCTGTCCAGCAAGGGTGCTGGATTGTGCTATGCATATTACCCTGTCATCGCACTCTGCTACAGGGTCATATGTTAGTGATTTTTTGCGTTACAGTGGGGCAGGGGCATCGCATTCCCACTGCAACGCAATCATTAGATGTAGATTTTCTTGATCCTAATCTCTCACCTCCTTGTATTATGTGGTCAGACCCAAACAGCTTACTATAGAGGTAATAAGACTACAGCTCATAACATTTAAACAACTAAACTTTTTAAAAGAAGTGAAAAGTGCCAAATATTCTTCCTGTTTCAGTGCCCAGTGCAATAGTTTTTCAAAGCGTTCTCAGCCACAGACACAAGGAAAAGATCAGCTGTCACCGGAACAGGTGTCCCCATGATCGAACTAACCCCCATCCCCTATTGTGATGACAACTGTAGACTGTTGGAATTCTTGTCACTTTTCCTCCTGGTGCCAACTGTCACAGCAACAGGAAGCAATGAAAATATTCCCTATGGAGATATAGACCACAATAAAAACCTGTCAAAGGTTTAAACGTCCCGCACTTTAAAGCTAAAATGTAAAAACAGTGCTGGCTGGTGTTCTACGTTCAGAAAACACATGAAGCACCAGTTCACTCGATCAATCACTGCAGATTTCATCTACTCTTTGTACCATAACAAATCAATAAAAGCATTGTTTTGATTCTTCATATTAAAAACTTTACAGCTATTGTGCAAAATTGGTGTTTTGTGGCAACATGTGGGAAGCAAAGCTCTGTTCCTTGTCGCTGGTCATTGGTAAGATGGCATACCGTGCGCGATATCCAGTAGGACTCAGCTTGGCTCCCATTATTATGATAAAACCGATCCATCACGGACACAGTGCAATAATCTGAACTGGCTCATTGCAGCTAGAGATGTAGGCTAACAGCTCGCCGCGAACCCCTGTACTACTTCCAGTTTGCAATGTCCCGGAGTAGCACGCCTGCCCGTGTCTGCATGCGTCTTTTAGTACGCATGCCCTGGCCCGGCGGTGCACGTCATTGCCATCAGGGAAGCTCACCGCCGGGCCAGGGCATGCGTACTAAAGGATGCAAGCAGATACGGGCAGGCGTACTACTCCAGGACATTGCGAACCGGAAATAGTACACAACCAGAATGCCCATAGAGATTCGCTGGCAAGCTGTTCGCTAGCATCTCTAATTGCAGCAAATAAAGGCAGAGACACTGCAGAGCACTTTTTGATTTGTTTTTAAAGAAAACACGCTCTCATTGACTTGCATTAAAAATCGCAGCAACATCTACAACTTAAAGCATTCGAATTGGCCTAATAGCGTAGGAATATTATTATTACAACCTATCTGAAATCTAGCAGTTCAAGAGAGTGCTGTCCAACCAATCACATTACCAAACTTTCCCTATGGACTTTCTCGCTGGCTCACTTCAACTATAGTAGCGCAGGGATTAGCTTGTGAGCTCCTCCAAAGATCAGATAGCGAAATGACTTGTTTGTACTCTGTAAAGTACTGCGAAAAATATGGCAGCGCTTTATAAATGCATAATAATAACAATATACTGCTATGCCAACATGCAACAAATCAATGCATTACTATTTCTAAATATTTAAATGCGTTTAAAAAAGGTATACAATAAAAGACATATCTTAAAAGCAATTTACGATCACCGCTTATGCTACAACACAGCAGATCGCGCCTTACCTGCGGTTCATCGGTCGGACTCGCACTGCCACCTTGACAGACGCCATGTCTCATGCCTGTGATCGGGTGGGCTCACAGCGAGCGCCTAAATCTTCGCAAAATGTCAGATTACCAGGAAAGGGGAGCTACTTGACACTAGTAACCAGGGATCTAATAGACAAGAAGCAGAGGGGGTACTTCTGAGTGTGACACTAATAAACCATAAATGTACCCATCACTGTGTGGGCACAGAGGGCTAGAGTCATGGGGGACAACAGGATATGTGGCACTGTCACAAGTTCAGCATGCTGTACTGGAGGATAGTCCTGGTGGGATTCCAGGCTGTAGACACAAGCAAGCAATAACAAGGAAACAGGTGGAGTTTTCTGGAGTCACAGTCTAATTTAAGCTTCCCAGCTGTCAGATGGGGCTTGCTACCTCATGATCTACCTAACTGATACGTAATTCACTAAAGGAAGAGTGCAGAGACTAATTACACCGGCTGCTCCACCTCCTGCTCTCTCCTAGTGTGACGTCTCCCCATCCACAAGCTCTGCTTCGTCATGTGACACAGCTTTCTCCAGCTAGCCGGGCAAGGCATGCTGGGAGTTGAAGTCACTAGCTCGACGATCTGTGGCAGAGAAACGAGAAAGAATGACTACAAGTTCCAGCAATCACCTCGCTCCATTTGACAACAGACAGTTGAATAGTAATTGTCATGTGGGTTTGTGAGCGCAGGTCTTCACTCTTCAGGAAGAGATGGGAAATAAGGAGCTTGCTACAATGTTCCAGCAAGATACACATAAGTGTAGAAGTTGTGTCAGCGTATTAAAATGTCTTATTATTGCTTTAAGAGTAGCGCTTGTTTCTCAGATATTAGTGATTTCTACAAGCAAAATGTGTGATCAGTCATTCTGGATTGAAAGATCATTTCTCAGGAGTTCTGGGTGACAACTGAATTGAGAAAGTCAAATTTTACTTAGTTAGAACAGGAGGTATTTACACACGCCATTTCCACATGGCCAAGAAGTAAAGCCTGGTACACACTTTCAAGTTTGATTAGTCAATCCCTGACCAATTTTACCACCTCCATGTAGTATGAGGTTCAACAGATACTATGAACAGATTGTGTAGGTATACGGTGACCAGACGTCCCGCTTTAGCCGGGACACGTCCCGGATTCGGGGTCCCCTGTCCCAGGCTGCGCTATGACCCGGGAAACGTCCCGCTTTTAGCCGCGGGACATCCTGGCTTCGGGACTCGGGCCACTGTCCGACTGCATTAACTGGTCGCGGCATCTAATAGACGCCATGACAGTTCATAGCCCGCAGCCCCGCTCCAGCCTGCATAGTCTTCCGGCAGGCAGAGCAGGGCTACGGGAAGATGGCGTCCGAAGCCCTGTAATGGAGACTATTTGTGTCTCCAGTACAGGGCTTCAGGCGCCATCTTCCCGTAGCCCTGCTATTCCATTCAGGGAGGGAGATTGCAGGAGCAAGAACTCCGGGGGAGCTGCGTGCCAGAGGCCGGCCAGGAGAGGAGACTTCTGTCAGGTGAGTAAATTCTTTTTTTGCAGGTGAAATGTTGGCCAAATTGGGTTTACTTTCTGCTGAAATGTTGCCTACATTGCATTTTTTTCTGGTGAAATGTTGCGCACATTGCGCTTACTTTCTGGTGAAATTCTTCCCACATTGCGTTTATTTTCTGGTGTCTGGGGTAACTGTTGCTGCATTTATTATTTAATTGTCATAGTTGGCTATATTTGCTGCTTTGGGGTTACGGTTACGCTCCAGCCATACAATGTCATGGCCACGCCCATTTTTTGGTGCGGCGCGCGAAACACATCCCCCCACGCCCATTTTTCGGCCGTCCCAGGTTGAACCCAGAAAAATCTGGTCACTGTATGTAGGTAAGCTCTCAAAGATATGGTCAAATTGGTCAGTGATTGGCCAATCATAATTGAAAGTGTGTACCCGTGTTAAAGGATACCAGAGCCAAATATTAAACTAAAAACGGGGGGAGCAGGCACGTACGAGGTGCAGTCCAGATGCTCACTGCTCCCCCGTTCTCCTCCATCCCTCTAATTCATACGGAAATTTCTCCATTCGGCTGAGTCCAGGTCCCCGGAGTCGGGCAGTTGTGTGTGGGCGCGCAGCCAGGAGCTCTCTGCGAATGCGCACGACTAAAAATGACGTCATCGTGCCATCATGCACATGCGCAGAGCGCTCCTTGCCGCGCATGCCTGCTCACAACTACCCGTCCAGTCCTCCGTAGTCCGTCGACTCCCTCCATTGTGCCTCCAAGTCCCTCCATTGTGCCTCTGTCAGCCCCGTAAAGCCTGTGAGTCAGCTCAGTCAGGGGGCACTGTGCATGCACAGTTCCAGCCGCACGCATCTCCCGATCGTGCTCCTGGGGTCGGGAGCGTTCTGTGCATGTCCATTTTGCTTAGACTTTAACTGTGCTTGCACAGAACGCTCCTGGCCAGTGGAGCACTGGAGGTGCACAGCCTGGAACAACGCATGCACAGTGGCCCGCAACCCAGCCAGACAGAAGACTTCACAGGAGGAGCAAAGTGGATTGGACTGGAAGGACACTGAGGGAGCTGACGAACTACAGGGAGGAAGCCCCAAGTAGGTAAAAATACTTTTCTCCCTTTTGTCTCAGGTGTACTTTAAAGCAAACCTAAGGCGGATTAAAACAAAAAATTACATACCTACCTATGAAGAGGGAAGCCTCTGGACCCTCTAGAGGCTTCCCACATCCTCCTCAAGACCACCACTGCTCCCCAGGACCCTCTTTTAATTTGTGGCCACAATCCCCTTTGTGCACAGGTACAACCATACTGCACGCGTGCACAACTTACTGGGCTTGATTCACTAAGCGGCGCTAAGCCGGTTAGTGAGCCCTATCACTTACTGGGCGCAAACCACGGCACTAAGTAGTTTGCGCCCACGCATCACTCTCAGTCCCACTCAGTGCGGCCGGCATTAGTGCGCGGTTCAACAATAACGTCGCACCCACTGCCCCGGGTGCAACGAAAAAGGCGCATCGGGTGCCCGCTGCAGCAACGCATCAATGCGCCGTTTCAGGGGCACTCGATGCGCCGTTTTCATCGCACCTGGTGCGACATTTAAGGGGCAGCAGGCCGTTGCACCGCGCACTATTACCTACTGAGCGGGGCTGTGCACGAAGTAGCTCTGTGCGGATGTTAGTGCACGCAGAGCTAATTAAGGGGCACTAAGAGGCTTTTCACTCCGGTGCTAACACTTAGTGCCGGTTAGTGAATCAAGCCCACTGTGGTTTACTGTGCAGGCAGGGCCATAAACTCACAGGCACAGTATGGCCATTCTCGAGCACAAACGGGAGTGTGGCCACGAGAACATATCTGACACGCTCTTGTTGGATATGTTCAGACTCAGAGGTTCCAAGCGTGGCAGTGGTGGAGACTAGGAGGACACAGGAAGCCTCTGGACCATCCAGAGGCTTCCCTCTACCTAGGTAAGTATATGTCTTTTTGGTTTTCATCTATCCGTTCACTTTAAGTAATGGCCACTAAAGACTCCCTTGGGTGAGAATGTAGTGTGTGTACGTCCCAATATGTTGGTGAGAGATCCGACACGCAAGATCATCTTGTACAGACTGATGCTATTGTTCTTTCCCTCGCTTTGCCATCTCCATTGTTTATCGTAAATCATTCGTCCCCCTCCATAGTGACAGAACACGTCGCTAGCCAAAAGCCTGAGGGATCTTGTCCTGATCACCGCATGACGGTAAACTGAAGTGTGTACCCAGCTTAAACTTCAGCCTAAACAAACATACTGTCAACAAGTTACATTAGTTATGTTAATTAAAATAGATAGGTAATATAATCTCTTACCCACCCTGTTTTAAAAGAACAGGCAAATGTTTGTGATTCATGGGGGCTGCCATCTTTGTCATGGGGGTAGCCATCTTTTTGGTTGAAAGGAGGTGACAGGGAGCAGGAGACACAGTTCCAACCGTCCTGTGTCCTGATCACCCCTCCCAGCTGCACACCCTAGGCTTCAAATGTCAAATTCAAAATGTAAAAAAAAAAAAAAAATTGCACCCAAACAGCGGAACGAGAACAACAACATCAGAAATCCCATCATGCTTTGCACAGCATCAGGGGAAAAAAGCCCGTGCAGTTTTCTTCTGTGCAGCTAAAAATGAGGCTTGTATAAGAGAAACAAAGTTCTGATGCTGTGAAACTGTTAAAGAAACACCAAGCCTTTTCAGTGCTGCTGAGTCCATTTTTAGTCTGGAGGTTCACTTTAAATCTACTGCTTCTGACCTGCTTACTTATTTCTGACCTTATACTTCAGTACACCCTAACTGCCCCTTCCACTGACCTAAAATCACTTTCTCAATAATAACTCCTTCACAAGTGTTCTTAAATTGTACCTGAGATATAAAAAAATAAAAATATATATACACATACCTGGGGCTTCCTCCGGCTCTCTCCACGCAAATCGATCCCTCCATTCTCCTCCACCTCCTGGATTGTCTGCAATTTTACCCTGAAAGTCCTTCAGTCGGGGGCCAGTCGGCGCAGGTGCAGTCTTTCTGAGCGCGCTCCCCAGTCGTGCTCCCATCACTGGGAGTGTTCTGCGTCTTTTTGGCACAAGCTGTCATTGTGTTTACCTGCAGCTGAATTATCAGATTTTGCTAACAATTACTGTTTCATGAGACCCTACCCTAGCTAAGTTCTCCCTGGTGTCAATAAGTATTCCCACCTACCAAAACCCAGCATAATCACCCTGATGCCTAGACACATCTACGGTAAAACCTATATTACATACTCTTCCTTAACCCTATTCCCGGACATGAACAGTAGTAAACTCCACAGTGCTAAACAATATTTCCCCATCAAACAAAGCATAACTCCTAAATATTATCCCCTATAACGTTTCTTCCCTCCTCCCCACAAAAGAAAAAAGAAAACTTGCAGGACCTCATAGAGTTAAGTATTATTCTCACTTCAACATGTTTGGTGAAACCAAAGGAGCGCCATAGTAAGAAGGTACTGCAGCCAAGGTGTAAGAACACAAACTGTCCAAAAATTTGATAGTATGGAAGGAACGGATTGATGATATTGAGGATTAAAACCAAGTAAAATTGTCCAATGATAATACAGAGGATCACTCCATTTATGATGCTCTTGGGTTGGGGTACTTGGAGGGGGCCTGGGTGGGGTGGAATCAGTCTTCTGTCTACTTATTTCCTTCCTTTTCCTTCTTATTCCATCTCTTCTGGGTTTCAGGTTTCAGTTTACAATACTTCAATAAAACTGTGAATTGAACTGTGTGAACTGTGTTCAAAATAATGAATGGCAGGGATTTAGGCCAGAAAGCATAAGGGGACATTTCGTAATTATTGAGGACTGCTATTATGTACTCCTATACATCATCTAGGGATTGTTCCTATTGCTTAGAGTAATAATGCTGGGTGCCTAGCCACACATTCCAGGCACTGATGTAATTTATACTAACCTGTCATTTTAAGATTGAAGTTGCAGCCTTGATTAACAAGGCTTCTCCGCTGATTATGGTGGCTGGGATAGGTATGATGTTTTAATTGCTAAATGTCAGTGTTGTCCTATTACCCCTGACCTTTATGAGTTGCACGCAAAGTCAGTTTAATTCATGCTGTGTTTGTTGTAATAGAATTAAAGTGCAGCTTCACAACAAAAAATCAAAGATCCAGTACTGGGAACATCAGGCTGAAGTTACAGCCACCTGTGTAATTTCAGCACAGCCCACTGGACAGCACACTTGGTCCTTCATCGATTTTAAGAAGGCAAATTCACATTTAGCTCATCTTTTTGGTGTGAGTGGCTTTTCAGCTGGATGGTCCATTTAATACCTAAGAGTACCTAAACTTAAAATGCTCTGTCTTAACCACTTCAGCCTATCGGGACGACTATAGTCATTCAGATAGGAACCGCTTAAGTCTAACTGGACGAATGTACGCATTCAGTGTTTGAGCAGGGGGTGCGCACGGTATTTCCGTTTCAGCGGTTGGGAAAGGTAAGTGAGGCTTCCCGAACCAATCGCATTGCTTGTAAAGAATGGACATTACCCCAATCAGGGGCCATGTCCATTCATAGAAACCAAAGTAAAGAAAAAAAATTTAAACACTTCCTGGTAAATCAGGATTGTGTTTCTGGCATCATTTAGTGGTGAAAAGTTAAACTGCAGACACACCATACATTGAATAAAAGAAATAATAAAATGAATCACTTCCAAAGCCCCCCCTTCTCACCAGAGTAACCAAGCAAACACATAAAATAAATAAATAAAAAAACAGTAAAAATTCCATTAATAGTTGCCTTAGGGACTCTTTATTTTTTTCTATGTGTGTCATGAGGGTATATCACTGTTATTTTAGTATATAAGGGCTTGCAATTGACAGGATACAAAAAAAAAAACCCAAAACAGAAAAAATACACCTTTAATTCCAAATGTTATATTGCCGCCATACAATGTACTAGGGACATAATTGAAATGTAGTGATGGCCGGGACTAAGGTGCAAATAAAATGGGTGGGTTTTATTTATAGTAACATTGCTTATTTAACCACTTAAGTACCAGCAGCCCCTGCCTCCTTAAAGACCAGAGACCGCTGGTACCAGAAATGGTGGAATACCTACCAATTGCCGCACATACCCACTGCAACCGCGCTCCACGCCGCACTTTGGGAACCACAGGCCACCCACTCTGCTGTGTCTATGCTGGCAGAGTTCCTATGAGACGGTCAGGAGCCGCTTTCATTGGCTCCTGACTGTGTGATCAATGTAAGCCAATGGAAGTTGCTTACATTCATAGACAGGGTCAGGAGCCAATGAAATAGCCTTCTGACCGGCTCACAGGGCTCTGCAGATATAGAGACCAGGGCCGGATTTCTGCAAAGGCCACAAAGGTCACGGTCTAGGGCGGAAAAAAATCAGAAGGATAAAAGGGCGGCAGGACCTGAGAGAGATAAGAGGCTGCATGTCAAAATAAATCATTTCTCCTGCTCCGAAGCGCCCTGGCTTTGCTGCACACAGTCAGAATTCCAGAGCTCCATGTATTTTCCTTACTTCGTGGTGTGCGATGAGACAGTGCTATCTACTGAACATACAAGCTTCAGTTTATTGCCAGGGGTGAGAGAAACATGGATCACAATGTAGACAATTTCTGATCCAGTAAAAGTAAACATTTTAACAGAATTATTTCCACTTTACAACTCAAGCTGGGCTAAACAATGTATTGCTGGTCAGACTCTGTTAATGACTTGAGCCATTCCTTCTCCTCTCTCCCCCTGGATTGTAAATCTTAAACAGAAAGAGAAGGGTTTTTTTTCCTTAGAGAGATTTATGGCAGCCCCTTCTAAGCTAAATCTTAACCCCTTGCTGGCTCATTTTAAAGGCAGCAGTAGTCTAGTATGAGATAGACAACTTCTCTATAATTATAATTGCAAATGTACTGTTGTATACTTTTCTATTGTTACATTCTGCTTTGTATACCAAAAGTAATAACATACACTAAAAATTAAAAAAATATATATTTGTACCGTGTTGGCAAACAGTAAAAAAACACCTGTGAAAGAATCAGTACAATAAATACTATAAAATAAATGCAACAGATCTGTGATTACAGAAGAGCAGAGAGGGAGATGAATGCCGCTCTGCTACTTCATGCCTGGTACACACCATGCAATTTGCCATCAGATAGATGGGTTCAAATTAATTATTTCTGACAGGTGTAATCTGATTTCTGATCATTTTTCTAATCGACTTTGTATAAGTGATCGGAAAATCGATTCAACCCATCTATCTGGTGCGTACCAGGCATTAGGGACTCACTGCTCTAACAGGAAAAACAATCATTCATCATTTTTCAGAGAGAAAACATTCATAGGTATCCTGCAAACAAGTGATCGTTAAGGCTCATACACACATCAGACTATAGTCTTTGGAAAAAGAAAGATCACAGTCCAATCTTACCACCCTTCATGTAGTATGAGAGCCATACCTTCACAGTCTTTTCTATGGAGCTGAACTCCCCATCAGAAAAAATCTTTGCAAGATTCTGCACACACAGATGCTGTACAGACACAAAAGATCAGTATCTGCAAAAGATCTGTTCCTGCCACAGATCCGTTCCTGCAAATTGCATTCATAGTCTATGAGATCTGTAGATCATCATACACACCTTGTTTAACTGACATTTATCTGCAGATCAGACAATCATCTGCAGATCTGAAAATCCATCCTGGTGGATCGGATCTGCAGATGAATGTCTGTTAAACAAGGTGTGTATGATGATCTGCAGATATCATAGACTATGAATGCATTTTGCAGGAACAGATCTTTTGCAGATACTGATCTTTTGAATGTGCACAGCATCTTTGTGTGCAGCATCTTGCAAAGATTTCTGTCTGATGGGGAGTTCAGCTCCATAGAATAGACTGTGTAGGTATGGCTCTCATACTACATGGAAGGGGGTAAAATTGGTCTGTGATCTTTCATTTTCCTAAAGGCTCATACACACATCAGACCACAGTCTTTGGGTTCATATAGACGTACGATAAAGATCGTTCGTTACGAACGATTCGTGACGTTTACACGATATTCAAATTAGACGGAAAAGATCGTTCGTAATGAACGATTGTGTACACACGTGAACGATATAAGTATAAAGTACTGAACGACGAACGATTAAAAAATGCGTGCGGAAACGGAAGTGACGTTATGACAGGCAATAAGAACATGCGTTATCGGACGATCTTTGTACACACTGCAACGATTGAACGATTATCTTTCGAAAAAATCCGCCGGGTTGGATCGGTCGGATTGAACGATAACGGTCGTTATCGTCCCAAAAAACGACCGTTGGAAAATTTGGAGCGCACGATTATCGGTCCAATTGTCGTTATCGTTCGTTTTTGAACGATTGTTATCGTACGTGTGTACTCAGCTTTTGGAAAATGAAAGATCACAGACCAATTTTACCCCCTTCCATGGAGTATGAGAGCCATACCTACACAGTCTATTCTATGGAGCTGAACTCCCCATCAGATAAAAATCTTTGCAAGATGCTGAACACGTTCAAAAGATCAATATCTGCAAAAGATCTGTTCCTGCAAAAGATCCGTTCCTGCAAAATGCATTCATAGGGCTGGTGCACACCAAAACCCGCTAGCAGATCCGCAAAATGCTAGCAGATTTTTAAACGCTTTTTTTTATTTTTATGAGGCGTTTTGCTAGCGTTTTGCGGATTGCTGCTGCGGTTTTCAGTATAGTAGATTTCATATATTGTTACAGTAAAGCTGTTACTGAACAGCTTCTGTAACAAAAACGCCTGCAAAACCGCTCTGAAGTGCCGTTTTTCAGAGCGGTTTGCGTTTTTCCTATACTTAACATTGAGGCATAAACGCACCCGCAATCCAAAAAATGCCTCACCCAGGCATTTTTCGTTTCTGCAAAACGCCCCCCGCTCTGGTGTGCACCACCCCATTGAGATACATTGACCAAGCAGATCCGCAGCCGCAAGCGGATCTGAAAACGCCCAAAAAGCCGCTCGGTGTGCACCAGCCCTAAGTCTATGATATCTGCAGATCCTCATACACACCTTGTTTAACAGACAATTATCTGCAGATCAGACAATCATCTGCAGATCTGAAGATCCATCCTGGTGGATCTGATCTGCAGATGAATGTTTGTTAAACAAGGTGTGTATGAGGATCTGCAGATATCATAGACTATGAATGCATTTTGCAGAAACGGATCTTTTGCAGGAACAGATCTTTTGCAGATACTGATCTGTTGCATGTGCACAGCATCTTTGTGTGCAGCATCTTGCAAAGATTTCTATCTGATGGGGAGTTCAGCTCAATAGAATAGACTTTGTAGGTATGGCCCTCATACTACATGGAAGGGGGTAAAATTGGTCTGTGATCCTTCATTTTCCAAAGACTATGGTCTGATGTGTGTATGCACCCTGAGTGTGTGTGTGTGTGGGGGGGGGGGGGGGGGGCGGTTGGTGGTACCGGGCCTAGGGCACTGGGAAGTCCAAATCCGGCCCTGATAGAGACGGCAGAGTGAGTGAGCTGCTGCGGGGAGACAGCAGCGAGATTGGCGGGAGTGACGAGAGTGGCGAGAATGCGTTGTGTCAGTGAGTTGAAATCTACACCCTGGCAGCCACAGCAGCATCAAAATAGGGCATAGATTTCAATTAGCATTGTCCTTAAATGGTTAAAACTATAGGGGATGGAATTGGAGAAATAGTATAATTTTTTATTTTTTTCTTGCATTTGCCTATAAAATGCATAGAAAATAAAGTAATTACTGAAAACCAGTATCGCTTACAAAAAGCTTAATTTGTGTAAAAAAAAAAAACAAGAGAAGCAGTGTGAGAAGCAGTGTGTAACGATCGGTGTCAGCACGCAGAGAGAATCTGATTATTGGTGATCTGCAGTAACACCAAGAATACAGATATATACCTGATTATTGATGATCTGCAGAATAACCGATAATACAGATATATTACTAACCTCTGAACACCTATGTATATAAGAGTGTTTGGTGTAAAAGTAATACTTTGAGAAACACACCTGATGAGCAGGTGATCTTAGGCAGTATAGGCAATACTGCTTTAGAGAGTACAGGAACCTTCCAGCAGCCTGAGACTCTCCAAAGGGTGGAGTCAGGCTAGAGGTAGGAAGGACCAGAGGGTGAGTGACACCAGAAGGTGGATGTCACTATCTGATCCGGAGACTATCTCTTAAGGGGAGAGATAGCTCTCGAGGTCGGGCAAGCCAGGTCGGCAACACACGGACAGACAAAGTACAAAAAAAGAAAGCTGATACGGTATCCAAGGCAAGCAGGGTTTGGCAACGGAATATCAGATATGCGAGGTACCGAATCAGAGATCAGAGGAGTAGTCAGGAAAGCAATAAGTCATAACAGATATCAAACAATGCCTAGTCTGGGTGTGAGGTCTGTTGTCTCTACACCCCGGAACTAGACTGATGTATAACAAGTTCCCTAATCTGGGTGTGAGGTCTGTGGTCTCTACACCCTGGAACTAGTCTGATGTATAACAAGTTCCCTAATCTGGGTGTGAGGTCCGTGGTCTCTACACCCCGGAACTAGTCTGATGTATAACAAGTTCCCTAATCTGGGTGTGAGGTCCGTGGTCTCTACACCCCGGAACTTGTCTGATGTATAACAAGTTCCCTAATCTGGGTGTGAGGTCCATGGTCTCTACTCCCTGGAACTAGTCTGATGTATAACAGAATGATAACACAAGTTCCCTAGTCTGGGTGTGAGGTCCGTGGTCTCTACACCCTGGAACTAGTCTGAAGTATAACAGAATGATAACACAAGTTCCCTAGTCTGGGTGTGAGGTCCGTGGTCTCTACACCCTGGAACTAGTCTGATGTATAACAGAATGATAACACAAGTTCCCTAGTCTGGGTGTGAGGTCCGTGGTCTCTACACCCTGGAACTAGTCTGATGTATAACAGAATGATAACACAAGTTCCCTAGTCTGGGTGTGAGGTCCGTGGTCTCTACACCCTGGAACTAGTCTGATGTAATAACAGAATGATAACACAAGTTCCCTATTCTGGGTGTGAGGTCCGTGGTCTCTACACCCTGGAACTAGTCTAACATATAACAGAGCAATAATACAAGTTAACTGGCTCAGTGTGAATTCCCAGGTCCTCCTGGTTCAAACACACTGTTGGATCTGACTAAGGTCTGAGTGCTCTCACGTAGTGTTCGTAGTGTGACTGGGCAGCAGTAACTATATATGGAGTAGTGCTTTCTGGCGCCACCCCTAAGTGATCAACCAATAGTTACCAGCTCTGGGGTCAGCTGATCCCCCCTTGCCCATCATAAAAGTTCTGCCTCTCACTCTCAGCGCACGCGCGCGTATTCCTAAGCCTGTGTGAACTAACAGACTCAGCCACACCAGACACACGCTGCTGTGTGCAAACCGCCGCGCTGGACGCGGAACCAGCCGCCTTGCTGTCAATACATGCGGTGGCTTTTCCGCGTTCTGCCATGTTACCAGACGCACGCTTCCTCGTGCAAACCACCGCATAGGACGCGGAATCAGCCGCCTTGCTATCAGCACACGCGGCGGCTTTTCCGCGTTCTCTCACACAGTGATAAAGTTATGGCCAAATGAATGGGGGGAGTGCTGACCGGTAAAAATGGCTTTTGGCGTTAAGGTAAAATAGCCTGTAGGCTGAAGTAGTTAATGAGGAAGATGGGGGGGGGGATCTGGGGGTTAAATACTCAACTGTATCCGGGTCACAGGTGGCCCTCCACCCTCCTCCTTGGCTGTACAGTTGCAGTCATGTTTCCGAAAGACTGACAAAGCACTTCAGAAGCCTCCGCCTGTGTCACCGTGGCCCCCTCCCTGCCCTTTCATACTCCATCATTAAGACGGAGCCTGTCATGACAAAGCTGAATTATTAAGTTATTAAGTTTCCTTCTGTTTTAAGAAGGCAAATCACACCAAGCATTCCCATTTTTAGTAGGAGGGCTTTTCGGTCTCTTTTGGCCCCCTATACATTCCTAGTGGTTTGGGTCACCCAGAGCTGCTTGGTTAGTTTGTTGTACTGGTACAAGCCCTATCCCGCAGAGCCATATCACACCCTGCTATGTACTGAGGAGGACCAAAAGTCCAAAACAGGCTGTCTACATGTGGGGTTGATGTGGCTGTGTAAAATGTAATGCTATTGGCTTATTATACACCAGCAGTTCTGGATGTTAGCCTGGCTACAGGGGCATAAAGAGATAATTTGCATATTCAGTAGTAGTGCATTGTGTATAAACACAAATGTTCACTTAAATGGGCACTACAGCAAAAAACTGTTAAATTTAAAATATGTGCAAACATATAAATAAGAAGTACATTTTTTCCAGAGTAAAATGAGCCATAAATTACTTTTCTCCTATAATGCTGTCACTTACAGTAGGCAGTAGGAATCTGTCAGAAGTGACAGGTTTTGGGCTAGTCCATCTCTTCATAGGGGATTCTCAGCAAGGCTTTTATTCTTTATAAAGATATTCCCTAAAAAGGATTTAAACAATGATGCTGGCCAGCTTCTCTGCTTGCTACACAGTTTTTGGCAGTTGGACAGAGCAACTGCCATTCACTAAGTGCTTTTGAAAATAAATATATCCCTGAGAATCCCCTATAAAGAGATGGACTAGTCCAAAACCTGTCGCTTCTGTCAGATTTCTACTACCTACTGTAAGTGACAGCATTATAGGAGAAAAGTAAATTATGGCTCATTTTACTCTGGAAAAAAATGTACTTCTTATTTGTATATGTTTGCACATATTTTAAATTTTACAGTTTTTCGCTGTAGTGCCCCTTTAAAGCTGAATTATTGCAAGTTTCCTTCTTATTTAAGAAGGCAAATCACACCCCAAATCACACCAAGCATCAGTTTTAGCCTAGGTACTATTTAAGTACACCTGAAGTGAGGTAAAAAAAAAAACAGTTTGATACTTGAGGGATAATTCTGCATTCTCTGATTGGTTCATCAACTTGGAAGTATTTAGTCAATCAGAAAATACAAAAAATGACAAAAAAAGACCTCTTTAAAATAGGAATTTCTGCGGATTTGGAAAACGGCATTTCCGACCATCCCTACAAAGCACTAAGAGGAAAAAAGTCATGCACAAGCACCTTACTTATGCACGCCACTTCTAGCTTTATTTCGCACATACTATTGAGTGACGATTGAGAGACTACAAGAAATCAGCTCTAGAAGGAAACAAAAGTGTCAGTTAGGGCTGGTGCACAACTAGACCGCTTCTGAGCGCTTTTCAAAACGCTAGCACTTTAAAAAAAAAAAGTGATTGGCTAATGTATCTGAATGGGAAGGATCACACCAGAGTGATGTGATTTTTTTCCCAAATGCAAATGCAGGTCCTGCAGCATTCCTGAGGTGATTCCACCACAATGTTAAGTATAAGAAAGTGGAAAATCGCTCTAAAAAGCGCTAGAACAGAGCGATCTTTAACCACTTCACCACTGAGGGGTTTTACCCCCTGACCACCAGAGCAATTTTCACCTTTCAGCGCTCCTTACATTCATTCGTCTATAACTTTATCATTACTTATCGCAATGAAATGAACTATATCTTGTTTTTTCCGCCACCAATTAGGCTTTCTTTAGGTGGGACATTATGCCAAGAATTATTTTTTTCTAAATGTGTTTTAATGGGAAAATAGGAAAAATGTGGGGGAAAAAAAATTATTTTTCAGTTTTCGGCCATTATAGTTTTTAAATAATGCATGCTACTGTAATTAAAACCCATGAAATTTATGTGCCCTTTTGTCCTGGTTATAAAACCGTTTAAATTATGTCCCTATCACAATGTTTGGCGCCAATATTTCATTTGGAAATAAAGGTGCATTTTTTTCAGTTTTGCGTCCATCCCTAATTACAAGCCCATAGTTTATAAAGTAACAGTGTTATACCCTCTTGACTTAAATATTTAAAAAGTTCAGTCCCTAAGGTAACTAATTATGTATTTTTTTTAATTGTAAATTTTTGAATTTTTTTTTAATTACAAAAAAAAAAAAAATGGGGAGTGTGGGAGGTAATGAGTTAATTTTTTGTGTAAAAGTCATTTATTTGTATGTGAAAAATGTGTAGGGTGTAGTTTACTATTTGGCCACAAGATGGCCACAGTAACTTTTTGCTTTATTGCGACCTCCAAGCCTCCTTCCGGAAGCTTGGAGGAAGAATAAGGAGGCTGGACACGTGAGTTTCTTCTCACAATGATCGCGCTGCCCATAGGAGAGCAGCGGGTCATTGTGGGGCTTAGATCAACGAACGGGAATGGATTTTCCCGTTCATTGATCTCCGGGCGAGCGGGCGGCGGCGGTTTTACTAGCGGCGGGCGGCGTGTTTACGAGCGGGAGCGCGGACAGCGTCGGGAACGCGGAAAGTACGTGTTTCTCCGTCCCTGGTTTTTAAAGGATGGAAAAAGGGGCGGAGAAATACGTACGCGCGGGGGTAAAGTGGTTAAAGCATTTTTTTTTTTTTTACAAAAGCTGTACGCTTGCAGCTGTACCGTAAAAAAATAAAAAAATGCTACACCAAAACGCTCCAAAAATCGCTAAGCACATGCCTAGAATCGCTTCGAAAAATCACTTCTAAAAACGCTGAGTGTTTGTGACTACGCTAGCGCTTTTAGGTGTGCTCCAGCCCTTACTTTTTATGATGCCACTTTTATGTAAATCCGTGTCAGCACGTCCCACACCCAGCCTGCATTGTTTGTGTCAGCAGTGCAGCACCCTTAGGCCTCGCTCACACCTAAAATCGCTAACCACTAGAGATTTGCTTTAGCGTTTTCCGTGGATGATTTTTTTTCCACGACTTAACGCGGAAAAATCACTGTACAAATTTGCGTTTTTGGAGCGATCGTGATTAGCATTTCTATATATGCTAATGGCGATCGTTCCAAAATCGCTGGAAAAATGCTGCATGTAACGCATTTGCGATTAGCGATAATCACGGAACGCCCGCAATTAGCGAGAATCACTCGAGTGTGAACACTGCCATAGACTTAAATAGCACTAGCGTTTTTAAATAATGCTAGCGCTTTAGCGATTAGCTGGAATTGCACGATTCCTGCTTGGGTGTAAATGAGCCCATAGGGTCCTATCTATACAAAAGGAGATTTAACTAACCAGTTCCTCTGCAAATATGTTACATCTATCATACTCGCCTTGTTTATACATAATGAAAAGCGAATTAAGAGCTGTTTGCGCAGAAGATCAAATTAACTCTATTAGCTTGGTCATTAAACTGTATAACCAGAAATAAGGCAGTTCTGCTTTCCCATGTGCCCTGGCTGAAATTCATCAGGTTATTATTATTATTATTATTATTATAAATCATTTACAGTATATCTTGGAATGAAGATTTATACAATACCAGGGGCAAACCCAGGATTTTCAAGGGGGGGATTCCTGAAAGGTCTCCCTCAGCCACGCACAATACAGTATAATAATATGGTAGGACTTCATGCTAGGTATACATAATGCAATTTCCCATCCAACTGCCGACCAACAACAGGATCGATCAGGTGCAATTTGAATACAGATAATAATGAGGACAGCCGACATTGGTAATGAAGAGGAAAGTGAAGCATTCACACAGCAGGGCACAGGGCTGTGCTCATACCTGACTCTGTTAAGTTCCCAAGAGCTGCTCTATGCTCTATACACACGCTGCTGCTCCATGCTCTGTACACATGCTGCTGCTCCATGCTCTGTACACACACTACTGCTCCATGCTCTGTACACATGTGCTGCTCCATGCTCTGTACACACACTACTCCTCCATGCTCTGTACACACGCTGCTGTTCCATGCTCTGTACACATGTGCTGCTATATGCTCTGTACACACGCCACTGCTACATCCAAAGTTATCTGTAGCAGGGAAAGAAATGGGCAGTGCTGTGAACTTCAGGATGACATGTCTGCAGATATTCGGGTGTCTCAACTTGTGCCCGTCCCCAGACACTGCACCGGCCCTGGTCTGAGGGGGGATTCTGGACAGTTGTAATCCCCCCCCCCCCCCCCGCGCGTTGGCCTTTGTATACAGTATATGAGTGCCCTTTCTCCTTTCTTTCTTTGCCTTTGTTACATCTGTACATCCAAATGCTTATGCAGAAAGGTGGTCATTTCTGCCCCTTCTCGCCTCCAGGCTGCGGCAGCCACCGGATGCCCGCTTCGTGTGTGTGGTCTGACTGCCTGGGGCTGGGTTCCGATGCTGCCGGCCCGCCGTAGCTGCGATCCCCCATGGCACTTTGCCGCAGTGCGTCCTCGTGTCCATGCCTGCATGCATGCGAGAAGAATCGAAGAAGTGTGCTGTTGCTGCTGGCTCCTGGAAGAATGTGCCTGACTGACTGGAGAGCTGCAGCTTGCAAGCCAGGGTTCACAATGTCCTCTCTGGTGTTGAGGGGGGTTTCTTGAAGCCTCACTCTTCCTGCCATATAAACCCATAAAGTGACAGTGGAGACCTGGAGGGGGCCTGCAATATAAACCCTGAAAGTGACCCTGTGGGGGGAGGGAGGATGCATGATAGATGAACTTGCAGTCTGCTATTTAAACCTCAAAAGTGACCCTGTAGTGCGGACGACGACTGGTTTAGATAGTCTTCATGTTCATCCTGCATGCATATCTGGAGTCTTTCCCAACTACATGGTCACTTTTAGGGTTTAAATAGCAGGCTGCAAGTTCATCTTGCATGCATAGCCCCCCTTCCACAGGATCAATTTAGGGTTTATATAGCAGGCTGGAACCTGAGACGAGAATGATTATTAGGAACACCTGTTCAATTTCTCATTAATGCAGTTATCTAATCAACCAATCACATGGCAGCTGCTTCAATGTATTTAGGGGTGTGGTGCTGGTCAAGACAATCTCCTGAACTCCAAACTGAATGTCAGAATGGGAAAGAAAGGTGATTCAAGCAATTTTGAGCAAGGCATGGTTGATGGTGCCAGATGGGCCGGTCTGAGTATTTTACAATCTGATCAGTTACTGGGATTTTCACACACAACCATTTCTAGGGTTTACAAAGAATGGTGTGAAAAGGGAAAAACATCCAGTATGCGGCAGTCCTGTGGGTGAAAATGCCTTGTTGATGCTAGAGGCCAGAGGAGAATGGGCCGTCTGATTCAAGCTGATAGAAGAGCAACGTTGACTGCCAATTGGGCATTGTTTAAATGCCACGGGCTACCTGAGCATTGTTTCTGACCTTGTCCATCCCTTCATGACCACCATGTACTCATCCTCTGATAGCTACTTTCAGCAGGATAAATCACCATGTCACAAAGCTAAAATCATTTCAAATTGGTTTCTTGAACATGATGAGTTCACTGTACTAAAATGGCCCCCACAGTCACCAGATCTCAACCCAATAGAGCATCTTTGGGATGTGATGGAACGGGAGCTTCGTGGCCTCGATGTGCATCGCACAAATCTCCATCAACTGCAAGATGCTATCCTATCAATATGGACCCACATATCTAAAGAATGCTTTCAGCACCTTGTTGAATCAATGCCATGTAGAATTAAGGCAGTTCTGAGGGCAAAAGGGAGTCAAACACCGTATTAGTATGGTGTTCCTAATAATCCTTTAGGTGAGTGTATTTGTCCAGTGTAGTTGTGAAGAGTGCACCACTAGTTTGTTACCACATGAGGCACATGTAGTATCATTTTAACCATGACAAGTTGTAGAATACAGTTTGATGTGTCTTAAAGGGGAACTCCAGTGAAAATAATGAACAAAAGTGCTTAATTTTTACAATAATTATGTATAAATAGTTTAGTGAGTGTTTGCCCACTGTAAAATCTTTTCTCTCCCTGATTTACATTCTGACATTGATCATATGGTGACATTTTTACTGCTGGCAGGTGATGTCAGTGGAAGTAGCTGCTGCTTGCTTTTTTGGCAGTTGGAAACAGCTGTTATTTCCCACAATGCAACAAGACTCCCACAGTGTGATGTCAGCATCATGGTCCTGACATCACACTGTGGGAGGGGTTTTAACACAATATCAGCCATACAGAGCCCCCTGAAGATCTGCTTGAGAAAAGGTGAAGATTTCTCATGGGAAAGGGGGTATCAGCTACTGATTGGGATGACGTTTAATCCTTGGTCACGGTTTCTCTTTAAAGCTTGGACCCACGTCACATAAAAAATAGGTAGGGACAAACTCAATCCAACATCAAAAAGTAATTTTCAAAATGATGATCAAACTTGGGAAAGTTTTAGCAAAACTACAAGAGACATATGTGGTAACATTTTAACTGAGATAAGTAATAGCATAGAGTATAGAGAGAGTTTTTGGGCTGAGGCCCATGTCTTGTGTAATATTTTTAGTCACAAAGTGAATCAAAAGCAATTTAATTTTCATGTATTCTGTACCAAAATAAAAGACTTGTAAAATGAAAACAAATTGACAGAAAATAAAAGAAGAAACATACAGTACATTGTTACCTTAGTAACTTGGATTTTTAGATATGTATGTCATGACGGTTTATTACTATTAATTTTGCAAATAAGGTGCTGTAATCATCGATAACGTACAGTGAGAAAGCAGCAAGCACAATACGCAAAAAGACACCTTTATTTCCAAATACAATATTGTCACCATACAGTGTACTAAGAACATAATCTAAATGTTTTAATAACCAGGATGGATAAGCAAATAAAATTTGTGGATTTTACTTATAGATAGCACTGTTTATTGTAAAGCTATAATGGATGTAAATAGAGAAATAGTGTGTTTTTTCTATTTTAACCTTATTTTCCCTTTAAAATGCATAGAAAATAAGATAATTAATAAACAAAATTTTCATACACAAAAAGCCTAATTTGTCTTGAAAAAAGCAATATATAGATCATTTAGGTGTGATAAGTAGTAATAAAGTTAATAGCGAATGAATGGGAGCAACGCTGATATGTGAAAATTGCTCTCGTCCTAAAGTGGTTAAGCCCCCTTGAGGCCACTTGTCAGATGAATTACAACACTTGCGCAGCACTAATACATGTTTACAGCAGTTTATAAATTGAAATAGAATTTCCCTGTTTTCTAAATTAGACACAGGTGTAATGATTAGCCAAGCTACCTAAGTTATACAATGCCCCATAGAAAACCTTACACAAATAATCAGTTTTAAGCAGAATTGATGGTGTGTAATATTTACAGTAGATTAAACTGAACAATGTGTCGGTTTATTTATAAATGCAGCCAGAGAGGAAGAAATCAATGATCAGCATGGATTGTAAGGAAGTACACTACAATGTTTCAATCATTTATACTGGAAGTTTTGAGCAGAGTCTGAGGCCGGGCACTATGCCAGGCACTACTCAGCATATTCAAGGGATTTTCTGGGGTATATTTCATTGCTATTGTACTTCCAGCTCATCCTATTTATTAACTAGGTAGGCTTCCTGTCTTACACCCTTGTACTGCAAGCTAGGATATGTGCTTTTTGATCTTACAGTTAATTGTAGTCTCCTACAATGGATCAGAATCCTGATAAAATTATCTGGAAAATCTAAGATCACATAATGCTAGTCTGCAGAAATAAAGGAAGGTGAAAAATATAGGGAACCTTCTTAGTTTCTAAACAGGAGTAGCTGGAAGTACAATAGCAATGAAAGATTCTTACCCAGGGCTGGGCCGAGGCAGAGGCGAGAGAGGCTCCAGCCTTAGGGCGCAGGGTAGGAGGGGGTGCACAACTCACTCTGTTATCGTACCCCTATTGTGTTTGAAGCAAAGAAAATTAAGAAAAGGGGATACATGGCAGTGACTGAAAGCCAGATAACTAGAGATTATGATGTTGGGGCCCTGGGGAGCCTCTTAGTCTAATAGCAATCAGTGTGTGATGGCTGGGTGGGAGGGATGGAGGGGCGCACTTTGGTGTCTCTGCCTTGGGTGCTGGAGGACCTTGTCCCAGCTCTGTACTTACCTAATTGCCCATACCTCCCAACTTTTGTAGCCAGGAAAAAGGGACACGACCCACTCCTTGCCACACCTCCATCCACACCTCAATGGTCATGGGATACTGTAAGGCGGAGCCATTTGACATAACCCAGCCAGCGGTGTGACCTCTCTCTGAAAAAGACCTAAATACTAAAAAGACATGAGACATGACAACATACGGTAGATATTTTCCACAGTAACCATTTAGATTATATTTAAAGGGAACCAAGGGTGAGAGACATATGGAGGCTGACATATTTATTTCCTTTAACCACCCTGGCGTTCTGATTAAATCGCCAGGGTGGCTGCGGGAGGGTTTTTTTTAAATAAAAAAAAAACTATTTCATGCAGCCAACTGAAAGTTGGCTGCATGAAAGCCCACTAGAGGGCGCTCCGGAGGCGTTCTTCCGATCGCCTCCGGCGCCCAGAATAAACAAGGAAGGCCGCAATGAGCGGCCTTCCTTGTTTTGCTTACATCGTCGCCATAGCGACGAGCGGAGTGACGTCATCGACGTCAGCCGACGTCCTGACGTCAGCCGCCTCCGATCCAGCCCTTAGCGCTGGCCGGAACTTTTTGTTCCGGCTACGCTGGGCTCAGGCGGCTGGGGGGACCCTCTTTCGCCGCTGCTCGCGGCGGATCGCCGCAGAGCGGCGGCGATCAGGCAGCACACGCGGCTGGCAAAGTGCCGGCTGCGTGTGCTGCTTTTTATTTGACAAAAATCGGCCCAGCAGGGCCTGAGCGGCAGCCTCTGGCGGTGTTGGACGAGCTGAGCTCGTCCAGACCGCTCAGCAGGTTAAGAGCGTATTCCTATTGGGTGTGGCGTCCATTTCCGAATCGGACGCAGCACCCATGATGCTGCAAAGCCGCAGCCGAATCGCTATAGCCATGCCATGTTATAGGGATTCAGGTGCCTAGTACGGAAAACTGCTGCATGCCATCCAGAAATGTACTGGCATTCAATTAGGATGGCAAACTACTATCCGGCTCTTGTGTGGAGACACAATGGCTATCATTCATAAAAGTGAGTTCGGTAACAAAAATCTGTGCGGGAAAATACCGCTTTCGGTATTTTAGACTTCTGTGTGCTCATTCATAAAAATGTTGCCAATTGCGATAGCAGTGCGGTGATTTACCGAACTAGGCTGGCTCTAGGTTGGCGTAACAGGAGAAGCTGCCTGGGTCCTTTCGTGCGCTGCTGTCACTGCTGCTGCTTGGGAGGTCTGTCTCCATTAACTTAAATGTATTCCACATGCTTATCGCTACTTCCAAGGGAGCAGTATTCCCCGTCCGCATACCGCTTGCTCTAATCTTTATGAATTGACATTTTGTTACATTTGTTAAGATAATCACCGCACAAGGTGGTAATTTATCGCTCTGCTCGGGAATGTCAGCTTTTCATGTGGAAACAGCCTTTATGAATACACATTTTGCTATGTGCTCGGTAAAGTAAGCTGTTTTCAGCATTTCCGCATGCGGGAATGCTTTATGAATGATAGCCATTGCGTATTCAGACTTAGTGGAAATGGGAACATACAAAGGAACCTGAAGTCTGTTAAAACTAAAAAAACAGATACCTAAGGAGGAGGAAGGCTCTGGGTCCTATAGAGCCTTCCTCCTCCTACGGTCCCCTCATTCCAGGACTGTCTCCCCCGTTAGCAATCTCTGACCGGGTATGCCCAGTACAGAACCACCCATTTTCGAGAGGACTCAGGCACCTGAAGAATTCCGAAGCCTCCCACAGTGAGAGATTTGGACGGGTAACACAGCACTGGAATGAGGGGACCGTGAGAAGGATCTATAAGCAGAGTTCCCCAACCCTGTCCTCAAGGCTCACCAACAGTACATGCTTTGCAGAAAACCACAAATATGCACAAGTGAGGTAATTAGTGTCGCAGCCAAGCTGATTAACTACCTCTGTGGATTTCTACAAAACATGCACTGTTGGTGGGCCTTGAGGACAGGGTTGGAGAACACTGCATATAGGACCCATACCCTTCCCTCTCTTTAGGTAAGTATCTGGGTTTTTTTTTTTAATTTCTAAATAGACTTCAGGTTCACTTTAAATAATGTACATTGCCTGGCTGTCCTGCTGATCCAAATGCACAATAAGATCGATAGTCCTGTTCCACCCCTCAATATAGCCTCACGCAATTTCCACCACAATACAGAATACTGGGTTTTATATGAACAAGGTATCTGTTTATTCTTTAATCAGTGATATCTTCAAAGTTGCGGACTAAACGTATGGACATCAATACAGAATTCAAAATCACATGAGAGACTGCCTGACACGTGTTTCACGGCCAAAAAGCCGCTTCCTCAGATGCACACTGTGTATAACATTAACTGTGGACCATATGAAGCCGCAATATGTATTCAAAAGAGGCTGAGCATTCAGCGACGATTCCATTCGCGGTATACGCGTCTATGGACTAAAGGAGGCGGCATCTGACCCAGTCATGTAGGTATTCTGTCCTGCTGATCCACCGCCTGTAATACTTAGCCTTAGACCCTAAACAAGCATGAAGATCGGATATTTCTGACAATCTGACATGCTACAGGTGACTAGCTGCATGCTACAGATGTGTGATTCAGACACTACTGACCAGAAAGATCAGCTGGACTGCCAGGCAACTGGTATTGTTTAAATATGGAAATAAATAAGGCAGCCTCCACATGTCTCTCACAGAGACATGTGGAGAACATGCAGGGAGAGTAGACACACAAACAGGGAATTCCTGACATGGCTGTGGGTAGGCGGTTCGTATCTGCGCTGCGTAATATGTTGGCGCTTTATAAATACAATAAATAAATAAATAAATAAATAATAAATAATCTTCAGGCAGTCACAGGATTCCCTGCCTTTGCAGGGGAAAAAAGTGCGTCTTATACAATGGAAATATATATAATGGTATATATTACCATTTAAAGTAAGCCTGAACAGAAAAATTAAAGTCAAAATAAACATACACAGGTCATACTAACCTCTCGTGTAGTCTACTCCTCAATCTCTTGCTCCTGTCCAGCGGCCTGTTTGTCCGCTGCCATTTTACAAATGGCAATGACCCTGTAACAGCTTCTGGGTCAGCACACTGTTAAACTGTAACATCTCCCACTTGAGCCATAGGGAAACATGGACATTACCTTGCACATCAGTTGTCCTTTCAGCTATAACTGACAGCAACTGATATATAACTGACAGCAACTGACATATTTCAGTTCTGACAAAATCTTATTACAATTGGAAAGGATCATTTTTAGAAGAAAATGGTGAGTTACTGAGAGGAACTGACGGCGAGGTAAGTATGTAATATTCATTTTTTTGATACATCATGAAGTTTATTTTAAAGACTTTTACTCAGTTCAGGTTCCTTACAAGAAAATAAGGGTCTTTTCAGTTTTCCTTTCACTCAGCATAAATGTTTATCGAATTCCGATACTAACAGAGGCCCTACCCAATATTAGTATAGCCTTCCTATTAAAGTATTCTGTGAATGTAGATATTATATAAACACATTATATTTACACTGTGTGACATATTAATACTATTGGTTTTGCACCGTACGCGTTATACCGTTTACAGTGAGTACACTTCAGAGCGTAGGATTCGCACCACATTATTAACTTGGAAATAGCTCTCCAAAATCTATGTTATTAAATAGCCTGCCACACTTTCCACCTACAACTATTCTTTAGAGTGCTTTTTCAATAACATTCTTCTGACCTTCCAGCCTTCCCTCTTTAATAGCTATGAAAATAGCCTGACACCTGCAGCTCTGGCCTTAAAATGTGTTATTATATAAGATTGTATAACAAGTACTTACATTTCAATATAAAGCATATATTTTTTTCTTCATTTGGACTGGGCTGCTGCTTGCGGGGAAATTTCAGCTCATCATAAACCATTCGTTTCGCTTTAAAGTATCACAGAAGGTCATGTCAACTGTTAATACTGAGGGGTAAAACGGGTGACTAACACCTGTTAACATTTCAGGATTTTCTCTAACTTGTTTTAAAGAGGAACTGCAGTGAAAATAACGTAATGGAAAAAAGTGCTTAACCCAATGAGGACCGGCATTTAAACTTCCCTTAAAGGCCAGAGTGATTTATTTTTTAAAGGTGGCGCCAGTATAGATAGGTACATGGGTACATGGGCATAGGTATCCCCAGTATAGATATGGGTAGTTAGGCATAGGTGTCCCGAGTATAGATAGGTGTCCTCAGTATAGGCAGCGGGCATTACTCACCTCCCCAGCTCCAGCGAAGAGCAGCTCTCCCCGCCTCCTCTCTCCCAGGCATCCAGCCTTGCACTGTTATAAGTTCCGGGTCCGGGCTTGATGACATCATCAAGCCTGGACCGGACACTAGAGGCAGAGCAAGGATGGATGCCGGGCAGAGCAGAGCGAAAGCGCCGATCGCTGGGGAAACGTCAGGAGAGGTGAGTCCAGTCCTCTTCCCTCATTCTGCTTCAGTGATCACTATGATCATCAGCGATCGTAGTGATCACATGGTCAGGGGTCAATCGCCATGGCTCCTGATCAGTGAGGGGAGATGTCAGCTGTCATACGACAGCTTAATCTCCCCTCTTGGGTGCGTGTGATCGGGTCGGGGGCAGCAGGACTCCAAGGACATTACAGTTACGTCCTGTCACCAGCAGGCAGCCACACAGAGGATGTAACTGTAAAGGTCCTTGGTCCCAAAGGGGATAGCTTTAACAATAATTATTTATAAATTATTTTGTCAGTGTTTGCCCATTTTTAAATCTCTCTTCTCCCTGATTTATATTCTGAAATGTATAATGTGGCGACATCTTTACTGGTGGCAGGTGAGGTCTGTGGAAGGAGATACAATATAGGAAAAGCAAGATCCCCTAAAAAACACCGCACCACACAAGGTCTTACCAAAAAATATACAAATGAGCTTTA
This sequence comes from Hyperolius riggenbachi, assembly GCF_040937935.1. NCBI lineage: Eukaryota > Metazoa > Chordata > Amphibia > Anura > Hyperoliidae > Hyperolius > Hyperolius riggenbachi. Next base: position 424,179,384 of record NC_090649.1, on the reverse strand, counting down.
TTGTACTAATCAGTTACACAGAAAGATATAAAAACATTTAAAACCAGGATGTCCAGGTATACACATATATTGTAATATAATAATCGATATACATGTCAAATCAATAATGCCCAACCCTTCCTCAACTCCAGGTATAGAAAATAGTAAGGTATGAGGTGAGTAAAGTGCTCTGTGCCAACAATGAAAGTGCTAAGTAAATACCACAAGGTAATAAAGTGCATAGTACGTGAGGTGGTAGAGAAAATATAGTGCAGTTGATGAGTGCCACTGAATAACAGGTAAGATGCAAACAGGGATCCAGCCGGATCGAAACAACAGTGAAAAAAACGTGGAGGAGCCGAAGAGGAGCGTGAAAGAGTAGGACTCACCCAACACAGCAAACGAGAGGAAGGGCTGTGTAGCCTCAACGCTGCTATACCTGGAGTCAGGGACGGATCTAGGGGGGGGCGAGCGGGTCTCTTGCCCCAGGCGCAGTTTGTTAAATTCTTAAAAAGGCGCCAAAACTGGATAGGGAAAGGCAGTTTAGGCACCAAAACCTGACCTTTAGGCGCCAAAACTGGATGAGGAATGGCAGTTTAGGCGCCAAAACCTGACCTTTATGCACCAAAACTGAATGGGGAATGGCAGTTTAGGCGCCAAAACCTGACCTTGCCCCAGGCGCAATTTGGTCTAGATCCGTCCCTGCCTGGAGTTGAGTAAGGGTTGGGCATTATTGATTTGACATGTATATCGATTATTATATTACAATATATGTGTATACCTGGACATCCTGGTTTAAAAGTTTTTATATCTTTCTGTGTAACTGATTAGTATAATAAAGCTAATCTGTATATTTTTTGGTAACACCTTGTGTGGTGCGGTGTTTTTTTAGGGGATCTTGCTTTTCCTGTATTGTACCTTTAGTGTTTGAGGATCCCTTTTCTGCACACACTAATACCACTATATGACTGTTTGAGCTTAAACATGTTTTGAGTACTGGTGCTGCCCCCCCCCCCCCATCTGTGGAAGGAGATGCTGCTTTTTTTGGCAGTTGGAAACAGCTGTTATTTCCCACAATGCAACAAGGCTCCCGCAGTGTGATGTCAGTACTTAGGTGCTGACATCATACTGTAGGAGGGGTTTCACCAGAATATTAGCAATACAGAGCCCCCCGATGATAAAGATAAAGAATTCTTTAGTTGCCATTTCCCACAGTGCAACAAGATTCACAGACGGGAAACCGTCAGGGTCATGGCAATGACATCACACTGTGGGAGGGGTTTCCCCATAATATCAGCCACACAGACATCCCTGATTCACTATTCGAGAAAAGGTAATGATTTCTAGTGGGAAAGGGAGTATCAGCTACTTATTGGGAGGAAGTTCAATCCTCAGTTACAGTTCCTCCTTAAAGCAAGTGGCTGAGAGAAAGTGGTTATTACATTTCATAGCCCAGTTCTATGGAAGCAGTTTTCGGAGTTGAGGAAAGATTTATAGCGACCATTACCACAACAAATTCAAGAAAACTATTTTTGTTTAATTCATGTGAGCAATTCCCCTTTGCCGTTAAGGAAAGAATTGCACTTTTCCAGTGCTCCTCGATGATTTTCCAGAGAAGTATAATGGGAACAGTCGGCCATAAAAATACCTTTAAGCAGAAGTGTGTGAGGAGCATAGTGTAATTGTGGCACAATGGCTAGCATTTAACATCGGGCTCATTCATCCCATGTGTCAGGGCATACTGGCTGCTCCCTGTTATTGATGCTCAATTGTTCCTTATCGCCGCATGAATAGACATCCACAAATCACTGGCTGCTTCAGGTTTAATTTCTGTTTACCACTAACTCAGGACTATGGATCATATTTAATGCATGAAGCAACACGTACCCAAGACAGTGCAAAACTACCCTGGCTGCAGCAAGTGGATGTCGTTCTTAAAAAGGAACTGTAACCAAGGATTGAACTTCATCCCAATCAGTAGTTGATACGCCCTTTTCCCATGAGACATATTTATATTTTCTCAAGTAGATCATCGGGGAAGGAGGGTGGGGGGTCTGTATGGCTGATATTGTGGTGAAACCCCTCCCACAGTGTGATGTCAGGACCTAGGTCTTGACAATTTCCTGTCTGTGAACCTTGTTGCTTTGTGGGAAATAACAGCTGTTTTCAACTGCCAAGCAACCTCTATCTCCCTCTGTGCATTTGTATATCTATAAAAAAAAAACTTTTAGACTATTGCAATGTTAGTGGGTGTGGTTATAAATAATGCCAGTTGGTGCTGTCTAGTTTTTTCCATGTCTGCCAGTAGTAAAGATGATGATGTGCAGGCTGATTGTGGATCAAATAACATGAACAAATTACTGTATTTTTTGGACTATAAGACTCACTTTTTCTCCCCCAAAAGTAGGGGAAAAAAGTCACTGCGTCTTATAGTCCAATGCAGGGAGTTCCGGACTTGTTAACGACTGCCAATTCAAACTTTCAACCCACCACAATGTCGGGGACTCTTTGTACTTTGCCCATGCAGAGAAGGACACAGGCCAAACTGAGGACACAGGGGGACACAAAGAGGCATAGAGAAGGACACAAGGAGGACAGAGACAGACACATAGGGGACACAGGAGGACACAAGAGGGACAAAGGAAGACACAAGATGCCCTTTCACAATGGATGCACCAGGTTTAGTATATATTTTTCCCCTGGTTTTTGTTCTCTAAACCTAGGTGCAACTTGTGGTCAGGAGCGTCTTATAGTCCGAAAAATACGGTACACGACAAATACCAATCATTTCTTGATCTCTCTTCTATTTTTTAACTTCTCACTTTGCAATGTATTGATTTATTTTTTCCCCCTTTTTCACTAAAGTTCCTCTGGGTACTCCAGGAGTGAAAGATATCGGGTACTTTTCTGCAGGGCTCATGTTTTCTTTCCATTGCTCCACCTATTTGGAGGATTCTGCAACCAATGGCAGTCACAACTTAGGGAAAGAACAGAGTATGGCCGATCAGAAATGGGTTAATAATATTTTATTACCAAATATCAGGGTGCTCGGATAGCCCTTTTCAAAATCTGGATTGACCCAGATCCAGATACTGTGGAAGTCACTTACTTACCAATACACCAAGATTTCAAAAATAAGTCAGGAGATGCAAAGAAAAAACAACTTATGGCTTTATTCAAAAATAGCACATGTATACATGAGGGAAACCCAGATAAGCCTAGCAAAAGGGTCAAGGCAGTTTAAGGTTTCTGCTTCAACTTCCGCTGTGCACCAGTTCTTATACCCCGAATTACGTGGTCATGATGTAATTTACTAGTCCAATAATAATATATGTCTCTGAGGGTCTTCTTCTTTCACTCCAAGAGGGCGGAGAATTCTCACAGCCTTGCACCTGGTCTTGACTACAGCACACAATCTCTCCGGCATCCTGCTCCCATAGTTACTTTCAAGGCCTTTACTTGCGTGACTCGAATCATCCCCTGATGGGAGGTTGCAGTATCAGGCACGCCATATCTGTTTAGAAATTCCTGAGAAGACAAAAACTCACACAGTACCAGGTCTTAGCTAAAGCATGTCTACAGAGAAAGAATCTGAGACTAACTTTAAAGGGTAACCCTATTCATCTGAATCATCTGTGTTACATTAGCCTTATTAAACATTGGTGTCACCTTATATCTATTAAGTGCATATATATGAAACTTGGATTAACATACAGCTATGACATTAACATACCCCCCTGTTGCACATATATATGTATAAGGTGGCAAGGGGTTCAACTACATAGACTTGAAACACTTCTTCAATAATAGAAGCTAGCAGTCGCTTTCATCGTAGCCTTGTAGCATTGCAAAATATATATATATATGTTTATTTAACGCCTACTGCTTCTAGTGTACTATCTTATCAGATAGCAAACAATCTACACAACTGAGAAGTCAATCTTTGGGAATTTGTGCTTCCCCATAAAGCTGTCCTCCTCCTCACTGTCATTGCATTCCTCATGTTGGAATGAAAACATGGCTGCATCAGTTTTCTGCTTTATTAAACTGCCCAAGTATTTCCTGGCCAGGGGTATAACACAACAAGCCAAAAAACGGAACATGAGTATCACAATAAGTATCATGGTACCAACATTTTTTAGGAAACCCTTCCAGTTTCCAAACCAGTCATTGAACCATTTTGTAAAGGAATCTGATACACCAGAGTTTCTTTTTAACTCGTCTGATAGGTCAGTCAGTTTCCTCAAAGCTTCTGTCACCCGTCCATCAGGGCCAGTTTCACTGGGAATGTAGGTACAGCAGGCCCCGCCCAGTCCCAGAAATTTGCAAACTCCTCCTTTTTCGGCAAGCATCATGTCCAGACTCATTCTGTTTTGAAATGTCATTTTGGAGTTTGGGCCTAACTCATTAACTATGCCCTGCAGAGCATCACGTGTGAAATTCACAAATCTTTGCTGATTGTAATATATGTAGTTTATCCACTCCACGTTTTTGTTAATGGTGATCTGTGGAATCAAAGACTCAAACCCTGCCTACACCGGGTTTCTGGCCTTAAATTCATCTGGAACCCCTCTGGGGACACCTATTGCATCCAAAAAGACATGTGGGTCCAGGTTACCTTTAAGTTCTCTCTTAAAGATCTCGTGGGCTTCTCTTTCAAAATCCTGGTCACTCTCTCTAAACATATGTATGGGCATAATGAGTTTGGCCAGTGCACAGTGACCTTTCCACACTGGTGGCAATCTAGGGCGTAATTTAAGATCACCGCACATCCAGTAGATATCACCAAGGGAGTGTGTCTGATGAAATAGTAGGAAAGGGTCTGCTTGCTTCATTACAGCACAGTAACCAGGGGGAAATTCACCTACATCTACTCCACCTGAATTCGTACTGTTATGACAGGTATAGTTGCCCTTGTACACAGTTGCTGAGTGGTCAATTTGATCAGGGGTACCTTCCTTCAATGGGTATCGGTCTATCCACATTTTACAGAGTGGATCTGTTGTGGCTGGGGTTTGACCCTTACTCCTATAGAGTGACAGAAAACATTTCTCACCCCCCTCTGGAAGGGGAAGTGGCACAGTGCCAAGGTGTGGCCTTGCTCCTGCACATACATAACAATCCGACATATTGTGTTGCTTGGCTGTGTACCTCATCCATTCAAGCCACATGTTAGTGTCTGAATATCCTGTCTCCATGGCAATGGTCTCCTCAAATGTAGGGTTAGCTAGGGCCTGTACCCATGGTTCCTGATCCTCATGCTCCATGACTTTAAACTCAGGGTTTTTGTACATGTCCCTGAGCGAAAACTTCCCCAGAGGCCCCCCTGTATACCCTGGGACATGCATGCCTATCACATACGTTCCTGCATTTCCAGGGCTCGGGTTTTCTATATTCAGGGTCAGGCGCTGGGAACTATCTGTTTTCCAGGCATACAGGCTCCCCCAGCTGTTGTTAAGGTCATCCTTGAGCGAAGGGGCACCCCATTTCTGTCAACCCGTGTCATGGCAGGATCAGGTCTGTATCCCCAGTCAGTACCTGTGTTCCAGGCAGCTGCTTTCCAAGAACTACATTTATACCCCCAATGGTCATCAGTCACACAAATGAAAAATTGTCCTTTTTCATAAAGGCTGCAGTGCCAATTACAATGTGGCAGTAGTCAAAGGTGTAAGTCGCCACTTGTATTTGTGAAGAATTATACCAGAACACTAAGCTCTGGTGTTCTCTTGTTACAGCAACCTGTCCTCTTCGCATCAGTCCTATATTTATGGCATCCCGTTTAACCCTTGGTCGGTTGTGAGTTACATTATCAGTTTGTGGAAAGGCTGAAGGAGGTGTTTGGAAATGCTCTAGGGCTTCTAACACTATCCACAATGTCCCAATGAAAAGCATAGAAATAATGACTCCCTTTCCACTTGGAGTCTTAAAGTATCCTGTATCCAAGATTCCCATTTCTTCTCTCTTTTTTTTTTTTTTTTTTAAAGAACTCTGGGAATTAAGCGGGCCCCAACTCTCCCTAATCTAGCTCCTCAATCATCCTGTTCAGGGCTTGTGCCCGCTTTGAATGGAGGAAAATCTCTAATATTCCCTCCACCCGCTGTGACGTTGTCTTGACTGGAGCTCAGGCAAATGTTCCTCACACTCCAGGGCCCAGGAGCCAACACCTCCCGTCACAGGATGCTGTCTATTCTGTCCCTGAACAGGGAATGGGTGCCCTTTTGCAGTGAGTTAAATGTATCCACGAACTTTTTTCGGCTATTCTGACCGCTGTGGGTGTGGCCAGCAACACCTGGTAAGGACCCTCCCACCGTGGGGTGTTCCAATGTTTTCTTTTAATAATTTTGACCCAGATCCAATCTCCTATATTTACGAGGAGATCCTCACTTACATCCGGCTCTTTTGGAGGGTTCCCCGGTACATGAGATCTTTGTTTACAGGTGCGTCTTAAGTAGTCTGCAAGTTCCCACTCCTCAGGGGATCCCAGATTACATCAAAAGCCGGGATTCTGTAGGACCTGCCAAACACAATTTCATATGGTGACAACTTGCCTTTCACTGTTACTGTTCTCATACTTAACAATACCAAGGGTAAACACCATATCCAACTCTTCCCTGTTTCCGCCATAGCTTTAGTAAGTTTGTTTTTAATTGTACCATTTGTTCTTTCCACAGCTCCTGCTGACTGTGGGTGATAACTACAATGGTGTCTAACGTTTATGCACAAAGTAACTGTCAATTGTTTAATGATATCATTCACAAAATGGCTACCATTGTCACTGATGATTTTTTCTGGTATTCCCCATCTCGGAATAATATCTCTTGTCAGCGCTTTTGCAACTGTGAGTGCATCAGCTTTTGCAGTGGGAAAGACTTCCACCCACCCCGAGAATATATCTAGCACCACTAGAGCATATTTCTTTCCCTCTTCAGGGGTGAGTTCAATGTAATCCAGTGCAATGGTATGAAAGGGGTAATTTGGTGTAGGTGTTTTACCAATAGGTGGCTTTAATCCCTTTCCTGTGTTGTGCTGGGCACATACAGTGCATTGTGAGACAAACTTTTTAAAAAAGATACTTATGCCCGGACAGTAAAAATGTTTGGTGGCTATGGCCATCATACCACCCGTTGAGACATGGGTGACCCCATGTAACACAAGAGCCAATAATCTGTACAAAAGTCTGGGAAGGCATAAGGCATCATTGACACAGAGGAGGCCGCTATCATTAACTGTTGCATGTGCCTTTCCCCACTGAGCCTTTTCAGCTGCTGGTGCATTGTTCTGGAATGCCACTAAGAGATCAGTGGTGATCGCTGCAGAGGATGGAATGATGAGAGGGGAGGGGGCTGATGGCAGAGGGGGATCAGTGGCAGGGAGTGAAGGAGAGGCGGCAGCTGTGGTGGGCAGAAGGGATGGGATGGGATGGAATGGCTCAGAAGTTGGGAGAGGGCGAAGCGCCTCCAATTTCGCCTCAGCATCTGCAAGATTGTTGCCACGGGTGACGTCAGAGTCATCACGCATGTGTGCCATGCATTTTACCACAGCTACCTGCGAGGGCAGCAGTACACTATCAAGGAGCTGTTGCAATAAGTCTTTATGGTGGACTGGTTTCCCAGCCACAGTTAACATGCCACGGTTCCGCCACTGTGCAGCGTAGGTATGACAAGCAGAGAACGCATACTGGCTGTCAGTGTAAACAGTGAGAACTTCACCCTCGTGCAACGCACAGGCTCGAGTGAGTGCATGAATCTCTGCAGCTTGTGTGGAGTAGGAGATTGGTAAAGGACCAGACTCCAAAACAGCATCCAGGGTAACAACAGCATATCCCAGTCTGTTCACTCCTAAGGCATCTTTGGAGGCAGAGCCATCGACAAAGACGAGCGTACTTCCGGGTATTGGTTCGGACTTCAGGTCTTCTCTGGGCAGAAAGACCTTTTGTGACTCTGTGACACAATCATGCTGGGGCTCAACACCCTCTGCAGCGGGGGTCGGGAGTAAAGTTGCTGGGTTGAGTGTGGTACAGCGTTTCACTGTAAGGTGAGGCTGACCCAACAAAGTGGCAGTGCAATACAAGTGACGGGCAGGAGTAAGTTAACGTCATTTTATCCTGCAACAAAAGAGCATGCACTGCGTGGGGAACAAGAACCTCTAGTGGATGGTTAAGGACCAGGGTGGCCGTTATGTCAACAGCCATCGCAGTAGCAATAACAGCTTGTACACAAGACGGCAAGGCACATGCAACCTGATCCAAAGGCTTAGAATAAAAACCTAGCGGCCTCTGTTTGTCTCCCCAAGTTTGTGTCATCACAGCTGTCATGCATTTATCTTTGCAATCAACATACAGTTTAAAAACCTTCGTGTAATCAGGGAAGGCTAAAACCAGGGGATCTTGCAGCGCAGACTTACACCTCTCAAATGCCATAGTCAAGTCATCTGTCCAGGTGACTTTGTCAGTCATTGCCATTGGGTCAGTGTGGATGGCATTGAACAAAGGCTTAACCAGTGCTGAGCAATGGATAATCCAGGCCCTGCAGTAGTTAAGGGTCCCAAGGAACGTCATCATGTCTTTCTTTGTCACAGGTTTTGGTATATCTTGGATAGCTCATACCCGCGTATCCTCAATAGTACGTCCTGCACCTGAAATGAGTTGTCCTAAATATTTAACAGTGGGCTGACAGAACTGTAGTTTCTTACGTGAGGCCTTGTGGCCCTGTTCTGCTAAGAAACAGAGCAGTTGCACTGTGAGTTGCAGACACCTCTTCTCATCTGGAGCACCTATACACAAATCATCAACATAAATGAGGAGTCTGCAATCATCAGGGACAGGGAAAGATTCTAGAGACCTATTTATCTCTTGTTAAAAGATCGCCGGACTTTCACAGTACCCTTGCGGGAGTCTCGAGTACGTGTACCTTTTCCCTTTAAAGGTAAAGGCAAACCAAAATCTGCTGTCAGGATGAAGTTTTATAGAAAAAAAAGCGTTTTTTAAATCTATTATGCTGAAAACTTGACAGCTTGGGGTGATCTCATTTAGAATTGTGTTGGGATCGGGAACCACTGGAGCTCGCGGCACAATTGCTTCATTTACCGCTTTGAGGTCATGAACTAGGGGGTACTCTTTAGAGTTAGGTTTGGCCAGGGGAAAAATGGGCGTGTTACAGGGGGAGGAGTCACAAGGTATGAGCACACCCTTCTCTAGGAAACCAAGTATGATGGGCTCAATGCCGGCAACCATGTCAGGTTTGAGTGGATACTGTTTTTTGTAAGGCCGGTACGCACCTTTAGCAACTACAATGACCTCCTCTGAATTTTGTATCAGGCCCACGTCAGTGTCAGATTGTGCCCACAGTTTGTCTGGGACACCGGACAACTCATGTCAGGACGCATCTGCAAAGTCAACATTGTCAGCTTCTTCAGGTCGTTTAGTCAGGTGTATCAGCATTCCCGTGGTCTGAAGGTGGCGTGGGCAGTAAATGCCCTCACCACCTCCTTCTTTCCATTTGTTCAATAGAATCCCGGCTGTGTCCCAACGTCCCCACTGCGGTTTGTACAGTGAAGCATGAGGGGCGGAGTTCGGGACAGCAAACAGCTCATCCTGCAGGATGCCGTCTGTCTCAACACTGTCCCAGCCTGGGATTGAAACCTCATATAGAACATAACCTTCTGCATTTTCCCATAGTCAGGTAATCTCTACACAGACTTTTCTCCTCATCGGGTACTTTTGCTCATAGTCCAAATCCCTGCGTCCATTTGCTATGTAATGTGTGGTGACGTGTGCCACACATACTACCTCCTGAAATGTATCAGCCGGACAGGCATCCTGCTGCATCCAGTTCAGAAATGAATTTGGCAGAATAATACCGTACCAATGCACGCCAGGTGCTTCTGCCATAGGAGCACGATGGATCTGCAGTGACTCTGGACCGGGAGCAATAGTCAACTTCAAATCACCAATCAAGTCTCTGCCACACAGATTAATTGGGCACCTTGCAGAGATTATGAAACTGCAAAACACAGTTCTGCCTGACTTTTCATCTAAAACCTGCAACGGTTTAGTGGTTGGGGACACTTCAAACCCACCACCGGCATTGCGTGTAACGACTGTACCCAACTTTTCCCACGGGATATTTAAACCAGTCCCAAGGACAGACCTACATGCACCAGTGTCAACCAAAAACTTGATTCTAACACTCGATACAGACAAAAGGATTTCAGGCTTTTTTGTGTCAGCATAATCAATCTCAATAACAATAGTGTCACGGCTCAACTCTTCCCTGCCTAGTCATGCAGACTGGGTTTGTTGCTTGGTTTGATTGGCCGTATTCTCTGGGCAGTCTCGTGCAATGTGATCCCGCTTTCCACAAATGAAACATTCCCCTCTTTCTCGTTTTCCAGCATAGTCACGCACAAATCTACGTGGACGGGGACGTGAGACATCTCCGCTGTATGCACCCTCCTCACCCGCGCCCTGGTTGCAGGTGGACAAGGAATAGGAGGCTGCCGCAGCAGGATGTCTCTTCTGTCCCCGCTTTTTTTTTTCTATCAGAATTTTCTCCGCATGCCTGGCATACTCCAAAAACTCTGTCACACTGCACGTACGCCATGTAATCAAATGTTTATGGATTGTCCACTGTAATTCTTCCTTTAAAGCCCTATCAATCTGTGCTTTGAGCTGTTGTTCCCATGGTGTAGTGCCATCAAGCACTGCAGGTTTCTGCAACCCACTGTATTTTTCAAAAGCATCCATGACCCGTGCTACCAGATCATCCACACTTTCGTTTGCTTTCTGGGAAATCGTAGAAAGCTTGGTAAAATCTGGGGTGATCTTATAAAATGTTATCATTCGGTGGATCAATGCATCCCACCTGGTGGTTAAGGTTGTGCTATCCCAATCCAACTCCACTGGTGGGTCAGTCGCAAGTCGTCCAGGCCCCCATGCACTCCAATTACCCTCGACATTCACCCATCCAGTTCCACAGACTCTTCTCACAACTCTCTCACATTCAGTGGCAGTCAGCTTAAAACTCCGTCTCAACTCAGTCAGTTGTTTAACGCATTCAACCACATCCTCTCTCGGGCTTGGTATAGTCTTAATTGCATTCAACATGTCGTCCTCTGTCCAGGGTCTGTAAACATGTATGGTTTGCCCTGCTCCATTTGGGAGCTCTATCATAGGCATTTGCATTGCGGGTTCAGGGTTGCACTTTTCAGTAGGCACTGAAATGGCCACTGCCGGCTGTCGCAATGTGGTGGAAGATGGATATGGTAACATGGCGGAACCCGGGAGCTGTGACATGGCTGCCATCGGGTGCATAAAGATGGCGCCTGGATTATAGGAAGGAAGTTGAGGGTGTGGGAGCGGTGGGTAAATGTTGGTATATTTCGGCGGGGTCTGAGATGGCTGTTCTTCAGTATTTGCACTTACTCTCAGATCTCCCGTTGTCACAGCTAACTGATCAACCTCCTGTTTGATGTCCGAGGCTGAGGGTGCTCTGTCTCGGGTTCCTGAGGTTCTCCGCCCCCGTAACTGTCTATCAGACTTTGTCACCTCAGTTTGTCTATTAACAGGTTTGGACTTAGTGGGCTCACTTAAGTTTCCTGTACTTGAGGAGCGGGCTGGATGTCCTGACTTATGGTCTGGACCCCGCTGAGGGGATTGGGATCTCTGCCTCAGCCTTTGTGCTTCTCCAGCCTCAGCTCCAGGCACATCTCCACTTTTACTTTCACTCTCGCTCTCAACATCCTGCGCAGTCGCACTGTGACCATATTCACCCTCCAAATCACTCGCTTTCTTCCCAAAATAAAAGGAGCACAGTTCCCTCTTACGCTTGTCAGCTTCATCTCGCCATTCTCTCGCCAATTGCAAACCATATTTATTCTGCAAAATCAATTTCCCTTTACTTCTCTCCTCTACAGCCTTTATCAATGCCCTGCATTGTTTCGGGTGTAGGTGGCCCGGGAATTTGAACATCTCATGCCAGACCTCGCATTTCTCCGTCAAGCGGGGGTCTTTACGGTGCATGAGAAGTTCATCATCCGTTGCACGGAGAAGTTGAGCTTTAGTTGCATTCTGCCCCATCCTGCCTGACAACTCTACTTCGGGGTACCTGTGACCTGTCTCCTATGATATGACTGCTCAACCGCCGCTGCCCCCCAGTGGACCGATACTGTGCTGGGGCCGACTTGCTGAATAGTACGCTTCACTGAATGCCGCTGTAACTCGGGCGCGCTTTGCGAGAATTACTACCCAGCCTAGCAAATCAGTGATGATAACCACGGCTATTATCCGGCTTGCACTTGAGCCCTGAATTCAACCCGGCTGTTGTAGCCCTGGATTCAATCCGGCTTTTGTAGCCCTGGATTCAATCCGGCTTGCACTTGAGCCCTGGATTCAATCCGGCTTGCACTTGAGCCCTGGATTACTTTTGCCCTGTGGCTATTGCGTGGTATCCGCTGTTTCTCCTCATCCGGTCAATGAGGATCTATTCCACCTCGCAGATACCACGACTGACAATTTGTAAAATTGCCAGATTTTTTACAGATCACAGGTATACCCCGGCTAACTCAATTGTCATACAGTACTCGAATAAAATCAAATATCTACTTACTTTTTTTTGATGCAACTTGAAAGCTCTCAGCGTTGACAATCAATTTAATCCGCTCAATCCGTGGCCGGCCACACATTCACACACAAACACACCAAAAAAGGTAAAGCCCGCTGCTCTTCAAAGCATCTCCTGAAATCCTGGTTCTTGGATTCGAGCTCCGTCCCGTCTGGGTATACCACTCCGAGAATTTGCCCCTTTTTACAGGGAATTTTCACCCTGGAGGACTTATTTTGTTGGGATGACTGGGATCATCACCCCCATATTTCAGAGATGTACCCCAGGCGAAACAGAATCGATCCCGCTTCGAAGGACCAAAATGTGGAAGTCACTTACTTACCAATACACCAAGATTTCAAAAATAAGTCAGGAGATGCAAAGAAAAAACAACTTATGGCTTTATTTAAAAATAGCACATGTATACATGAGGGAAACCCAGATAAGCCTAGCAAAAGGGTCAAGGCAGTTTAAGGTTTCTGCTTCAACTTCCGCTGTGCACCAGTTCTTATACCCCGAATTACGTGGTCATGATGTAATTTACTAGTCCAATAATAATATATGTCTCTGAGGGTCTTCTTCTTTCACTCCAAGAGGGCGGAGAATTCTCACAGCCTTGCACCTGGTCTTGACTACAGCACACAATCTCTCCGGCATCCTGCTCCCATAGTTACTTTCAAGGCCTTTACTTGCGTGACTCGAATCATCCCCCGATGGGAGGTTGCAGTATCAGGCACGCCATATCTGTTTAGAAATTCCTGAGAAGACAAAAACTCACACAGTACCAGGTCTTAGCTAAAGCATGTCTACAGAGAAAGAATCTGAGACTAACTTTAAAGGGTAACCCTATTCATCTGAATCATCTGTGTTACATTAGCCTTATTAAACATTGGTGTCACCTTATATCTATTAAGTGCATATATATGAAACTTGGATTAACATACAGCTATGACATTAACATAACCCAGTATCCGGGACATCTGGGCAAATTCGGATATCTGGATAGAAAAAACTGAAGTGGCCTTTAAATTGCTTTAACGACGTTTTTTAGGGTATATGAGGCATGTAGCATCATTATTTTTTAAAGGGGAACACTAATTGATGATGTGGGGACTTAACCCCCCCCCCCCCCCAAAAAAAAATGGCTGTCAATTAACATCAGGACTAGGTTCCAGACAGCAGCCGTGCAGCCCACATTGTGTCCAAAGTCCAATCGCACAACTGAGACATGGCAGTTTTCAGCCCAGAAACCTCCAGAAAATTACGCAGCAATTGTGTTTTGGGTTAAATATAGGTGGTATCAGCACAGCAGCAGTGGCCTGTGGCACCCTGGTGGGGGGAGCAGCAGGGCAATGCAGCAGCAGCAGGTGTAACGTCTGCCAGGAGCATGCCGGACGTGGCACTTGGCAGTGGCACATGGCACGTGGCACTTGGCATGTGGCACTTGGCACATGGCACTTTGCACGTGGCACTTTGCACGTAGCAGGTGGCACTTTGCACGTGGCACTTTGCACGTGACAGGTGGCATTTTGCACGTGGCACTTTGCACTTGGCGCATGGCACTTTGCACGTGGCACATTGCACGTGCCACGTGACACGTGACACCTGCCACGTGCAAAGTGCCACGTGCAAAGTGCCACGTGCCATGTGCCAAGTGCAAAGTGCCAAGTGTCAAGTGCAAAGTGCCACGTGCAAAGTGCCACCTGCCACGTGCAAAGTGCCATGTGCAAAGTGCAAAGTACCACCTGCAGTTAGGCGGTGAGGTACAGATGCTGTTGACCGCCCCACTGCGTTACGGACCACCCAAGCGCAGAGTCTAAGTGACCACGGGTCTTCACCCATGACCCCTTGAGGGGGAAGCAAGACCACAATCCCTTGAGGGGAAAGTGGGTACTTAGCTGCCTAGTGCCCACCAGGTTGCGCTTGAAATGATCCCACAGAGGGTTGGAGAACAGTTGACGTCTCGATGAGGAGAGCCAGTAACAGATGCTCAAGGTCGTGGCAGTAATCACGCCTGCGCATGCGCGCAGCGCACAGCGCACCACTATGCGCACGCGCGTGACCTTTTGCGCGCACTGCGCATGCGCGTGACCTTGCGCGCTGCGCACGCAACGCCGTGCGTGCCAGAACACCAGAGGCAGTAATAAAGCTCAGTGCACCCGCGCGTGCAAAGTGATACGTGCCAAGTGCAAAGTGCCACGTGCCAAGTGCAAAGAGCCACGTGCCAAGTGCAAAGAGCCACATGCCAAGTGCAAAGTGCCGTGTGCAAAGTGCCACGTGCCAAGTGCCACGTTACACGTGCCAAGGGCCACGTGCCACCTGCCGAGAGACAGTCAGACAGCAGAGAAGAAGACACTAACTGTCACACTGGCACTGCTCAGCAGCACAGCAGTTCTGTAGTAAGCTAACACAGTAGTACTACTACTCTAACAACTACTAGCACTGACTGCAGTACTACAGTAATAACTACACAATAACACAGTAATCCTATTCCCTAATCCCTAACCTAACCTATACTGTAGCTAGCTAAGGCTAATAGCTGGCCAGCAGGCAGCAGCTGGCCTGGTCTGTGCACAGCACACACACAGACACATAGCAGAGCCCTCTGATTGGCTCAATGAGGTCAGGTGGGGCTGGCCTAGGTTCCCCTCTGTGATGGTTGCTAGGGCTTCTGCTAGGAGCACTCTGATTGGCTCAATGACGTCCTGGACCTCTTACAGTATCTCAATAGTCGGATTTCTCAGGATATCCGCGGATATCCGCAATGCCAGCCAACTATCTTTTCACGTGAAAAGCGCACGTGATCACGTGCAAACCTCTGCTTATCACGTGAAGTCAAGCTGTTCGCGTTAAAACCTCGGCGAGTGGCAACTTGCGTGATAACTGCTGTGATAGCAGTTATCACAGTTTTGTGAATGGAGCCCAATGTGTGGAACTCTTTCTGTTCACATCTAGTAGCTGACACTATAAGATGTTGGTTGTGACATCAAGTAACTGGTATCATAAGAGATTGGTAGTGACATCACATCAAGTAACTAGGACTGTCAGATGCTGTTTGTGAGATCTAAGCACTCATGTCCTCATGTTGTGCCATGTAGGCCCTGACTCATTAAACTGCAGTAAGATTGCCTTGCGCAGATATCACACAACAATTTTACCATTACGAACACTGGCAGCATAGTTTGAGCTGGTTAATTAATTGCTTAAGCTAATTGCTAACTAGGCAATGCTTGCTACACTAACACTGTCATCAGTAGCAGCTTTAACACAGCAATCTTACCATAGGTTTGAGAATCAGGGCCCTAGTAACTGGTACCATAACATTATAGTTGTGACATCCGGTAGCTGGCACTGTAAAATGTGTCTTCTAGTGACTGGCACCATAAGATGTTAGTTGTGTCTTCTAGTGACTGGCACCATAATACGTTGGTTGTTACATCTAGTAAATGGCACAAAGACGTTGGTTGTGATATCAAGTAAATGGCTTCATCCATCCTCCTCCATTGCACAGCATCATATAAATATCACATAGGCGCATTTGGGCTTGTTGCAGGAACCTTGCACAGCACTGCGTCATCCCATGTGCATCCAAAAATCGATCAGAAATGCATGGTCAGAATCCCCTGGTTCTTTTCAAGAATTGATTACCCCCTGCACAGCCGCTTGCCACAGACTCCGTGCTGCGTGGGCTACTGTGGCTACATACCATGCATTACAACTGCCGATTAATCTGCCACAAGACCAGCGCATTCAAACCGGCTGATCGCTGTAACAATTTCCAGTATAAAAAATAGACCAAAAATAAAAACGTATTAATTAACGTTTCTTTGGGGTGTTTTACAACGTTGGCGATTCCGCTGCGTCTGCGCGCCAATTGCCGGTCGCCAGTGATCAACAAATAGCTAGTGCAATTGCTCCCTATGGAAGCGGTCACACTGCAGTGTTCAGGATAACAAAAATGCTGCAGATCAGTGCTTTGAAAGCGATTGAGAGAAATCACGGCAAAATCGCAAAACAAATGCTACATACCGTGCATTTTCAACTGTCGATTAATCTGCCACAAGACCAGCGCATTCAACTCGGCTGATCACTGTAACAATTTCCAGTATAAAAAATAGATAGGAAGTTCTTTAGAGGAAATAAAAACGTATAAATTAATGTTTCTTTGGGGTGTTTCACAATGTTGGCGATTCCGCAGCGTTTTCCGGTGGCCAGTGATCAACAAATAGCTAGTGCAATGGCTCCCTATGGGAGAGGTCACACTGCAGTGTTCAGGATAACAAAAATGCTGCATATCAGTGCTTTGGGAGCGACTGAGAAAAATCATGGCAAAAGGGGAAAAAAAATCAAAATTTTTCTATGATTTTAAGAGTGAAACAGCTCTAAAGGCTCTTTTAGACAAAATGTGATTTTGCTATTATCTGATTGTGAGCTGATCTTGATGCAATTTTAATAAGTCCTGCACATTGCATTTTTTTCTGCGTTGGCTCCTTGTGTTCCTGCCTCCCATTAAAAATCACGTCTGAATCGCATCTGAATCAGATTGCAATTTGCAGTGTAAAATAAGCCTTAGGCAGGGAACACACTTGACTTTCAGTTTTCATACTTTTTCTGCACACTAAGTGCAGGAAAACACACGAGTTTTTTCACAGCAGCTGATGTAATTGATAGAGAAAACTGCCAAAATGTGCTGAGTCATCATGCAGAATGTCAGTTTTTTTTCTGCTCGCAAACAACTCAGTAAGTGTGTACTAGCACATTGATTATCATGAGTTCTCAGGTTTTCTGTGCAGAAAACGCGCACGAAAACAGCCAAGTGTGTTCCCTGCCTTAATTATATTTGTAAGTAGCAGCCAAGCCTGGAGGCAGAGCTCCAGCAGCTGATGTCACCTGACCAAGGTTGCTGATGTCATCATGTTGCTGGTGGGGTATTGTGATGTCACAATGCTGCTCACTGCTATAAATATCCTGCTGGATAATCAGCCCCTCAGACCCCGGTTTTCACTCAGAGAGTGAAGGCGATTTTTCTTGAGCTCTAGCTTGCTTTATTATATAAAACTCTCAGTTCTTCTACCACCACCTAAGAAGAACTCAACCCTCTGCCAGAAATGGTGGGGGGTCTTGACCCTCCCCCGAGGAGGCGTCTATTTACCAAAATGGTTATTCCTCTACCGACCATCCGTGAGGGAACCATTCTCGTCCTTAACACCCAAGTGGGATATCTACCTTCCCTGAAGCGGCGTGTTTTGGACAAAGACTTAAAACCTCTAGAGACCATCATGGAGGAAGAGGAGATTGCACCAGCAAATCTCCAGTTGGACAAAATACCTCCCCCTGAAGAGGTAGTCCAACCATCAGACATCCAGGAGATCCCTGAGCCAGTTGTTCAACAGGCAGATGGCCACCTGCCGGACATCCAGGAGGATCCCCTGGAAGACAGACGGGAGCCGGAAGCAGCACCCCAGCCCAGCGGACAGTCCACTGAGAAGACACCTAAACCAGTGGGCAGATGTCGCCGGGTTCTGGGACGTGTTAGGAAGTTTCTGGCCAGACTGTGCTGTTGCACAACCCGTCGCAAAAGATCTAATGATTCAGTGGCTGCAGGTAAGGATTATGTATATTAAGGGATATAGGGTATCTGAATGAGAGTAATTGATTAAGTTTAGTTATGGATGATTTTGGGGATCTATTCTCTTTTTTAGGGTGTTTCACAACATTGGCGATTCCGTTCCGTTTGCACGGCAATTGCTGGTTGCCAGTAATCAACAAATAGCTAGTGCAATGGCTCCCTATGGGAGAACGGTCACACTTTAGTGTTCAGGATAACAAAAATGCTGCATATCAGTGCTTTAGGAGCAATTGAGAAAAATCACAGCAAAATCGCAAAAAAAAAAAAAATTTTTTTTTTTACTGATTTTAAGCCCCATCTACACCATGGGACATTGTAGCGATCCGGCGGCTCGATTAGCCGCCGGATCGCCTCTTCCGCGTGCCCGCCGCGTCCCCGCTCGCCGCGCGTGCGCCGCATTCGATTCCCCGCTCGTCCCCGCCGGCGCCGCTTATCTCCCACACGATTCCCTGCCATTGTCCCCTCGCGGGGATCGAGCAGGGAATCGGGCGGTGCGGAGATCCGTCCTGTCGGATCTTATCAATCGAGCCGCATCAGCGGCTCGATTGATAAGGAGCATCGCGGCCGCATCTACGCGTGTAGATGCGGCTTTAGGAGTGAAAACGCTCTAAGTGCTCTTTTACACTATATGCGATTTTGCTTTTATCTGATTGTGACCTGACCTTGAGGTAATTTTAATAAGTCCTGCACATTGCATTTTTTTCTGCGATGTCTACTTGCGTTCCTGCCTCCTGTTAAAAATCACGTTTGAATCGCATCTGAATCACATTGCAATTTCGCAGTGTAAAAGAAGCCTTAATTATATTTGTAAGTAGCAGCCAAGCCTGGAGGCGGAGCTCCAGCAGCTGATGTCACCTGACCAAGGCTGCTGATGGGGCATTGTGATGTCATCATGATGTCATAATGCTGCTCACTGCTATAAACATCCTGCTGGATAATCAGCCCCTCAGACCCTGGTTTTCACTCGGAGAGTGAAGGCGATTTTTCTTGAGCTCTAGCTTGCTTTATTGTATAAAACTTTCAGTTCTTCTAACAACACCTAAGAAGAACTCAACCCTCTGCCAGAAATGGTGGGGGGTCTTGACCCTCCCCCGAGGAGGCGTCTATTTACCAAAATGGTTATTCCTCTACCGACCATCCGTGAGGGAACCATACTTGTCCTTAACACCCAAGTGGGATATCTACCTTCCCTGAAGCGGCGTGTTTTGGACAAAGACTTAAAACCTCTGGAGACCGTCATAGAGGAAGAGGAGATTACACCCGCAAATCTCCAGTTGGACTATATGCCTCACCCTGAAGAGGCAGTCCAACCATCAGACATCCAGGAGATCCCTGAGCCACTTGTCCAACAGGCAGATGGCCACCTGCCGGACATCCAGGAGGATCCCCTGGAAGACAGACGGGAGCCGGAAGCTGCACCCCAGCCCAGCGGACAGTCCACTGAGAAGACACCTAAACCAGTGGGCAGATGTCGCCGGTTTCTGGGACATGTTAGAAAGTTTCTGGCCAGACTGTGCTGTTGCACAACCCGTTGCAAAAAATCTAATGATTCAGTGGCTGCAGGTAAGGATTATGTATATTAAGATATATAGGGTATCTGAATGAGATTCACTGATAAAGTTTAGTTACGCTAGCTTTTAGGGAACTATTCTCCTAATTCAGACATATCTCCCGATGTTAGCTGAAGTATAATTCTGGATGCAGGTAAATAGTGAGAATGACAGGTGTACAGTTTACTATTCAGAAGTATGGGACAGTAGGCTGGAGCTAGTGAGCTCATGCAAGTACATAAGTCCAGCAAGCGGAAGACCATGAAATCAAGTCAAGCCAATTAAATAGGGTGTCATGAAACTCATTGCACAATTTAAACCTTCTGCTACTTTTTAAAAGTTTACATTAATTAGTATACAAATATTTTTTTCTAATTTTGTTCACTTTTAAAATTATCCTTAAAAGGAACGGAGCACCAGGAAATTTTAAATTACTCCCCCCCCCCCCCACCAACGGTTGGTTCATAGTGAAATATGCCATGAAGGGGAGGGGGAGGGGCGAGGGATGCAATGCTGCTCCTATGGACCCTGTACAATATGGGAATGCGTGATTTTCTCCACAGACAGACCGCATCTCCCAAATTTTGTAGCGCCTGAGTGTTGCATGAGTCGCAATGCATGATGGGAGATGTATGATGTGGATGTAAGTACAGAGATTTTCTCTCATCCAAGGACTACATCTCCTGGTATACATTGCCGCGCTTGCGAGACACTGCCATGAACTGCAAAATTTGGCAGATGCGGTTTGCCATAGTATAACCTGTCAGAAGAATCCTGTTATAGATACACACATAATGAAATGATAGCAGAGGAATCTAATGTGTTATGTCTTTCTTTCTCCAGCAGAAATCCCTCAGCTATCCACCAGTGACACAGATAGTGTCGAAGACAGTGACCTGCCCCCTCTGACACTTCAGAGCTTCACCCTACACCGTTATCTTGGAGTAGGATCTTTCGGCAATGTGGTCCTGGTTTCACACCCGGCCAGTGACCAGAAAATGGCACTAAAAGTGGTGAGAAAAGCAAGGGAGCTGAAATGCAGCAACCCCACCGTGGAGCGCAACATCCTGAAAATGGTTGGGAACAACCGTTTCATGGCTCACGCCTTTGCTGCGTTCCAATCAG
This sequence comes from Hyperolius riggenbachi, assembly GCF_040937935.1. Lineage (NCBI taxonomy): Eukaryota > Metazoa > Chordata > Amphibia > Anura > Hyperoliidae > Hyperolius > Hyperolius riggenbachi. The sequence goes on along the minus strand of NC_090649.1, from coordinate 424,158,502 downwards.
AGGTAAGTATCCTGACCCCATCAACTCAGCTTGTCGGAGAGTTAGGCGTAAAAAGCTCAACTACTGTTCAACGACACTTTAAGCTAAAAAAAAACAGATATTTACCTAAGAGGAGAGAGGCCTCCGCACGTCCTCCTCCAGACACTGCGACTGCCCGGGACCCTCCTGAAGATCATGATCATGCTCCTCTTCATGCACGGCCATGCTGCAACCACGCAACTACGGCCACACCTGCTTAGTAGCATTGAGCCACTCGTGTACTTGCGCAGGCGCAGTATGGCTACATTCCTGCATGAAAAGGAGCATGATCCTGATTAGAAGTCTGACAAGCTCTTGTCAGATTTCTTCTGAAGGCTCCATGCACTGCAACAGTGGGGGCCAGGAGGACATATGAAGCCTCTGCAGGATTCAGAGGCTTCCTTCCTCTTAGGAAGTGTCTGTTTTTAACCTTAGCTTTGCCTAAGGTACACTTCAGTACAAGTGACACCATGCTCTCCTGCAACCTGTTGCTATGACAAGGGAATGCGGTTTGGAAGAAGATAATTGGCGGTAAGATTTGAAGCCTGTGATGACCATTTTATGGACTCACAGGAAGAAAAATGCCTGTACTGTAACTGGTATTGTTCTCTCTCCTCTACAGGACTACATATTCTATCTAATGGAGTACCTCAACGGTGGAAACCTAAAACGACTCATGCAGAGCCACTCTCTGCAAGGAGAGGCGGGCAAATTTGTGGCTGCAGAGATCCTCTGTGGCCTGCAGTTCCTGCACAGCAAGGGCATCGTGCACAGGTAACACATGGCTGTCTTATGGAATTATGGTTCTCTAGCTGCTAATAGCTCTTACTCACATCTCACTCTCTTTCTCTTCACAGGGATCTGAAACCAGAGAATGTACTTATGGACAATAATGGGCACATCAGAATTACCGATTTTGGCTGCTCTGTAACGGGTGTGTTCGGATCCCAGATGGCGAATGGATGTGCTGGGAGTTACTTCTACATGGCCCCTGAGGTAAGGAATGAACATTTCTATCTGCAGAATGGATTTCAAGTCAAGTGAAGAAAGGTTAGAATTTCTGTCAAGTCTTCATTTTATATGTGTCTTGGTTAACTAGAGACCCGCTCACTTCTAGGACTCAAACAGGATTAAAAGCCTGACAGATGCTCTAACCATTTGACTGTCTATACAAGGCTAAATAGATTGTCCTCGAGATGATCAGTGTAAGTAGAGTTCAGCAGGAGCAGTGAGACTCTGTAAAGCGGGCATTGTAGAGTCTTGAACTCTTGCAGAATGATCTTTGTATTTTGGCTGTGTTTGCTGTTTGTGGGGATGGCCATGCCTAGGAGAACTCAAGGAGAAGCATGTGATAGATTTGTAAGGCTCTGGTTTGCTGGTCATGATCATGCGTTAAACCAGGAAGTCATCACAGCAAATCAGAACGTTACAAATCTATCACCTGATCAAACTGATCACATGCTTCTCCATAAGTTCTGCTAGGCAGGGCCATCCCTAGCGTTGTCATCATAACTGTGCACAATGCACTTACCCTTCTTCCTCTCTCCACAGGTCATGAAGAGAGACTCGCACAACGGCATGGCGGACCTTTTCTCTTATGGCATCTTAGTCTTTGAGATGTTTTTTGGACGCCACCCATTTCGGTTCAGAACCAAAGAAGAGCTGATCAAGGCCGTGTGCAGCTCCAAACCCAGCTTCCCAGCAGATGCCGATCCAGATCTAGTAGACTTACTAAAACGAGTAAGTAAATAGATTTGTTTTATTTAGATTATACAAGGAAAAGGTTGTGTTATATTTCTGACACTAATGCTCTATTTCTTTTCCTCCTCAGCTCCTATGCACAGACCCTGTCAAGCGTCAGGCGCATGTGCGTGACCTCCGTGGCCACCCCTTCTTCAGGCAAATCAACTGGAAGGAGATGGAGGCAGGAGTCACCCCCTCTCCAGTTGTGGTGAAGCATGTAAGTACACGAATACCCCAGCAGTAATACTGCTGTAATTATTATACACTTCTATAGAGCTGACATTTTCTGCAGCACTTTACTGAGAACATCAAACAATTCATGGAATTAAAGCTGCCCATACATGAATCGACTTTCCATCTAGCTATTATGTGATTGACTTTATTGGGCGATCAACAATGTGTTTAATCAAAAGTTGATTAAATAGAGGCCCACACACATTGCAAGCAAGATCCTAAGTGATTCTCCTTCACAAATCAATCAGAAGGATGTCTGTGCCTCCAGGCTCCGAATCCAAAAATCGATTCTGTGTCAATCAAAATCATGAGAACTGTTGCCAATTCCTTTAGGATTAACCAATATTTTCCATCCTGCCCAATCGAGTAAATTGGTGGATTTGATTACATTTTGGCCAATCTTCTTGGCTCAAGCAGAATAAAAAATAAGCAATTCTCCACAGTTCAGATAAAATGTCAAATGGAATGGTCAATCAAGCAGAAGCATTGAGTAATATATGAGCGCCTTAAAGTGAATATATTACTTTCTACCGATCTTCTTCTGTATAATGTTATAATTATCTTTAATCTAAATCTCTCCTGGGGTGACAATTCTGAGTAGGAAACCAATGAACTTATCAGTATGTTTTTGAGATGTGGGAGGAAACTGGAATGTCCAGAGGAAACCCACAAATACTCCATGTGGTGGGTAGGGATGTTCTTGCCTAGGAAGAAATCATGGAGAAGCATGCGATCAGTTTGATCAGCTGGCAGCTTTGTAAAGCTCTGATTTGCTGGTCATGATCATGTGTTAAACCAGGAAGTCATCACACCAAAGCAGAACCTTACAAATCTATCAGGTGATCAAACTGATCACATGCTTCTCCGTAAGTTCTCCTAGACAGAAGCAGAGCCATCCCTAGTGGTGGGAAATTGTAGTGAGCTAGAAAAGAATTTGCCAATGACCGTGTTAATGTGTTTTTGTCTTTGCAGCTCCCAGAGACAATTCTGAGTAGGAAACCAATGAACTTATCACATGCTTCTCCGTAAGTTCTCCTAGGCAGAAGCAGAGCCATCCCTAGTGGTGGGAAATTGTAGTGAGCTAGAAAAGAATTTGCCAATGACCGTGTTAATGTGTTTTTGTCTTTGCAGCTCCGAGAGACTGGGGTAACAATTCTGAGTAGGAAACCAATGAACTTATCAGTATGTTTTTGAGATGTGGGAGGAAACTGGAATGTCCAGAGGAAACCCACAAATACTCCATGTGGTGGGTAGGGATGTTCTTGCCTAGGAAGAAATCATGGAGAAGCATGCGATCAGTTTGATCAGCTGGCAGCTTTGTAAAGCTCTGATTTGCTGGTCATGATCATGTGTTAAACCAGGAAGTCATCACACCAAAGCAGAACCTTACAAATCTATCAGGTGATCAAACTGATCACATGCTTCTCCGTAAGTTCTCCTAGGCAGAAGCAGAGCCATCCCTAGTGGTGGGAAATTGTAGTGAGCTAGAAAAGAATTTGCCAATGACCGTGTTAATGTGTTTTTCTCTTTGCAGCTCCCAGAGACGCCAAACAGCATCGATATAGATGAGCTTGTGCCGCCCACAGATGCCAGGAGATGCCTCTCAGAACAGCAGCAAAAGCTGTTCAGCGGCTTCAACTTTGTCAGCCGCAGATGGAGGGACATGCAGAAGCAATAAAAGTTTCCCAGATCCATCTACCACACAGAGAAGGACGTTATGTTATATTTAAGCAAAAATATACAAAAAATAAAAGGTTCCAGAAACCAAGTGTGTAGTGAGAAGTGTCATTGCTGCCATGTCATAGTAGTAGTGTTGTGTCATGTTATCCATCAGGAGAAGCAGAAATAGGAGGAATGCTAAAAGGCGGCCCTTCTAAAGAGTCTCCCCACCCAGAACTTGATGTCTCCGGTGATCTCTTCCTGGTAGAAAAATTCTATATTCCAAATGTGGCCTTACTAGAGAGTTAAACAGGGGCAATATTATGCTAGCATCTCAAGTTTTTATTTCCCTTTTAATGCATCCCAAAATTTTGTTAGCTTTAGCTGCAGTGGCTTGGCATTGAGTGTGATTATTTAACTTGTTGTCGATGAGTACTCCTAAGTCCTTATCCAAGTTTGTTGTCCCCAACTGTATCCCATTTATTTTGTATGGTGCTAGACCATTGGTACGACCAAAATGCATGACTTTACATTTTTCAACATTGAATTTCATCTGTCGTGTATGTGCCCATATAGCCATCCTATCCAGATCCTGTTGCAATATGAAACTATCTTCCAGAGAGTTGATGATTCTGCACAATTTTGTATCATCTGCAAAAATAGCAACATTGCTCACTACTGAATCTACTAGGTCATTAATAAATAAATTGAAGAGCACTGGACCCAGTACAGACCCCTGTGGGACCCCACTGCTAACAGTCTCCCATTTTGAGTATGATCCATTGACCACAACTCTTTGTTGTCTGTCCATTAGACAGTTTCCTATCCATGCACACAGACTCTTCCCCAGTCCTTGCATCCTCAACTTTTGCACCAGACTTCTGTGGGGAACAGTGTCAAAGGCCTTTGCAAAGTCCAAGTATATCACATGTACAGCATTCCCAATATCCACATTAGCGTTCACTACCTCATAAAAGCCAAGCATGTTAGTCAAACAGGACCTGTCTTTAGTAAACCCATGTTGATGCTGAGAAATAAGATTATTTTCTACTATGTAGTCATGTATAGTATCTCTTAGTAACCCCTCAAATAGTTTGCATACAACTGATATTTTAAGCTTACAGGTCTATAATTTCCTGTTTCTGATTTTTTGCCCTTCTTAACTAATGGGAAAACGTGGGCTGTACACCAATCCACTGAGACTCTGCCAGTTGAAAGAGAGTCACAAAAGATAAGATAAAGGGGTTTATCTGGACTGAACTTAATTCCCTTAGGACCCGTGGATGCATGCCATCCGGGCCAGGTGCCTTGTCTATTTTTAATTTATTTAGTCCTGCCTTTACTTCTTCCTGCGCTAAGTATGTAATATTACAGTTGGAAGATTGAGACTCTTCTGCCTCTGTAATTTGCAACAGAGATGTCTCCATTGTGAAGACAGAAGCAAAGAAAGCATTTTAATAACTCTGCCTTAACACCCCCCCCCCCCCCATCCTTTAGGAGTCCAATACAGTCCACCTTTCTTTTTTTGGAGTTGATGTACTTGTAAAACTTTTTTGAGTTAGATTTGATATCCCTAGCGTTTTGATTTTCAGCTTCAATCTTTGCCAGCCTAATTTATTTTTTACAATTTTTATTGCGCTCCTTATAAATGTTTAACGCAACCTCGGTCCCCTCCTGTTTTAGGACCTCTCTAACCTTTCTTTTCATCCATAGAGGTATTTTTTTATTCCTAGATATTTTGTTTCCATATGGGATATACATACTACAATATTGATTGAAAGTAAGTTTAAAAGCTTGCCATTTCCCTTCAGTGTCCTCCCCTTGTAGTACATTATCCCAGGTCACCAAACTTGCCTGTTTTTTTCTTTCTGTCCTAAATGAATTGTAAATGCCTCTGCAAGTGTCTGTCTGCATGGTGGATTTCACGGCTTGGTTCGCACTGCCTCCCAATTATTACTGGTATCCAATCAATCTCTAACCACTACAGCAAAATACAATCCGCTGGATCACAGCACTGTGGAAACATCACCCTTTATTTGGAAGCCTGGTTCACACCAACTCTCTGCAGTGATTGCTGGTTATTCAGCATAGGGCTGTTAGAAATTTCATTAGGTGCATGTGCGGCCCTGGAGAAGCAGTTTGATTGGTTGCAACCTATATTAACATTCCAGTCTGGATATCCAGATTCCTAGACAAGTCACGTGACCTTGTATTACATGATTAGGATTTAGTGGGCATTCTCTAAGCGGTTCTGGGGTTTTTGTGGAGGGTTGAGAGGCAGGACTGTGGATACAATGATATGTGCTACATAGTTTTTAGTGCTATTTTAAGTACTCAAGCCTCTCACTAGATTCATACGTCGATATTTGGAACATTGTAAGTGCACTTTCTTTTAAATTATTAATAAAACGGAATTACGCTATGTTGAGCCTTGTTTGAGTCTGGTCTGTGCTAGGTCAGCATATGGATCTGGTGAGAGGCTTGAGTACTTACTTGGTGAAGGCACACAGGGTGCTATAGCTACGACCTGGGGAGCACTGGTGGCATTACATGTCAAATGATTATACAGTATTACACTATTGCTGTACACCTCTTTTTTTGCATATGTGGAACACTGAAGACTTTGGTAGGCCAAGTGCAGGACATGTGTTACCTGGCAAGGCCACAAACGTGTTTGCTGATCTTATCTGGTCAGCCATCTGATCTGGTGAGCGTATATCATTATTGTATGAAGGATTTATGAAGAGTATCCTATCTAAAGGAGCCTGAAGGGACTCTGAGAATACTGTATATTGGAGACTTTTATTTTGGTTCTATGTGGATTTTATAATTTTTATGGATGGAACTATCTCTCCCATAGTGTGAAACATGCCCTCAGATGTGATTGTAGTGTGAACCACTAACCCCCCCCCCCCTTTTTTTCTATCTGGCTGTTGTTGAGCACCCTGCTTATTCTGTAAATCTATTAATTGTTTAAGTAAAGCACACACTTTAGTGGCACGTGGCAATCCAACCAGGATGGTGAACTACATAAGAACTGTATATTTATCTTTGCTTTAGAGTGTTTTGAGAAGCGCACGGTCCCCCCTTGGATTTTATAAAGGATCAACATGATAGCCAGGCAACTGGTATTGCTTAAAAATAAATAAATATGGCCACCTCCACATACCTCGTGCTACTGTTTTTCCTTTAAACAAGACGAGAGTTGTGCCCTTTTCAGCCACCCCAAGTCTGATGTATGAGGGGAACTTATGGCAGAATTTCCATCCTGATATTAACTGGATGAGACTCATCTTATTAGAGTTACAGACAAATACGCAGCTGTGGTCCAGGAATGGCTCATGTGGTCTGTCACAGGAGCCCTTAGTGGTCAGACCGCAAATTGCCTTCCAAACGGTGCCAGCGCACGGACCGTGCAAACTCTGGTCGCAGTCAATGCGCAGGAACCGTTGGAGAATGGGCCGCAGACAAACCAGAAGGGAGCCTGTGAGATATGGGTGATTACAACCTACACACGATTCAGGGGTATAACTGCCACCACCACGGGTAGGGGCCAGTGGACCCGACTGCCTGACTGATCCTGCAAATAAAAACGGTTAAAACACGCTGTATTCTGTCTAGCCAACAACAAACAAACAGTAGCGTCTCTTCTGAGGTCTGGTTCAGTTGTGCGGCTGATAAGCAGGGTAGCGGACAGTGAATGACTTTGAGGAAGTCTTTTATTCACAGCAATATAAATAATTAATATATACAGACAATTATTAAAATCAACAATTATTAAAACAGTAATAGCCAGTATGAAAAATAAAAGGGAGAAAATACTTAGGGTTTGTGGAAATATGTCCTTTGGTGGGAAAATCATCAAGTCCAAGCAAAACGGTTTCAAGTTCTCAAAGTTCTTTGTTCCAGAGATAAATTCAAGGTTCAGTAAGATTTAAAATCCAAACAAAATGGAGGATGTCCTTTGTTTCAATTCAGACAAGATGGCCGCTAGCCATGTGCCCTTTGTTTCAGCTCCGGCAAGATGGCCACCACTTGTTCCTCACGGTGGCCGTGTGTTCATGAAGATGGAAAATGGAGGAATGCCTGAGTGGTTCCTTCCAAACACTTTTGAACAATGCCCACCTTTGGGTGGAGCCTCAAGTACAGCCCAGGGGTTGGACAGGGGCGGTGAGCCCCCTGGCTGGGTGCTCTCTGCCCACCAAATATGACATTTGTCATATCTCGGCTTATGCTTTCCTCACACACATGACCATCATATATTCATATTTCTCAGACTAGGCCAGTTCATATGATACCAAACTTGGGCATGTTTGCATTCCCGATTAAAAAACAGTGGAAACCCCCGAATTTTGGTTATGCCAGTGGCCCCAATTTAATATCAAAATACTCACAAGATCCGGACCAGCAGAATGATATAACTTTCACATTCCTCACCTGAACGGTATTCCTTAAATATGCACAGAACCATAATCAACATTCATTTCTTCCTGCTTTTGGCTGCAGCCAGGATGTCTAGCTCCAAGCTGTGACTAGCTTCCTGGGATGCCCTGTATGAAAGGGACCTTATGGTTCCTGTAATTAGCATCTGAATGTGAAATCAGCTGGGACAAGCTTTCTGAACTCAAGGGTTTGTCCCTGCTCATTAGCATATCAAAAAAGCCATCCTGCAGTTAAGGTGATGCTATCTCTCTGCTGAGAAAAGACTGCAGACTCTCCTACACAATAAATCCAGATTCTATTGATCTGAAGCGCAATCGATGCAGAGAATCGAGTGCGATCGCTTTTTCTTCACGGGCGGTTCCAGGACGCGTCTGCGGCCCCGCAACCGTCCGTGACAGCCCCCCTCTTGTCTGCGGCTTAGACACACATCCGCAAGATGTGTGGCGGCGCCGCTAACCTGGCTGATGGGTCTCGAGCTGCCGGCACGGCGGGAAAAACCATTGGCGCCTGCGGCTCGGTTCCACTGGACAGGTCGCGGTCTGCTACCTTCAGGTTTGACCCGACATGGACCGTTCTGGACAGGGCGTTGGCGCCACTGCGGTCAGATGTGGTGTCTGCCGGGACTGCTGACAACGGGCAGTGGTTTGGGTAGGTCAACAGCCAGCCCACGCAGGGGTTCCCTGCGAAGTGGCTGTGGACCTAAGGGAACTCCGCGGGAATCCCTGGACCTTCCCAGCTCCTGACAGACGGCACATGCTTTGCAGTGGTTTGCTACATCCCTGTTCATCCTGGGCCAATAAAACTGCTTCCGAATACATGCAAGTGTCTTGCGGACACCAGAGTGTCCTGTCAGGGAATTATCATGTGCGGATTTCAGCACATGTCCTCTGAACGCACTCGGGACCACAAGCCATTTGGTATACGCATGTGATCTACCGGTAGGGGGCTGTACAGACTCGCTGTACAGTCTCCCACCTTCCCAGTACACCTTAAAAGCGGCCTCGTCTGCGAGGGGCTCAGCGGCTTGCTGCCTGAGCACCTCCAGGCTTGGGTCCCTTTGTAGTGCTGCTGTGAGTACAGCGCTGTCAGTTTCAGCCACCTGGCTCATGTCACATGAGGCCAGCGGCTGAAAGGTCTCATCCCTGCAGTCAGAGGAGGGGGAGGAGGCCGGAACCCCCTCCACCTGTTCTGAGCTCGGGTTCTGAGCAGTACAGCTGCGCGGTACTGCTAGCACAGGTACACCTTCAGAAGGGCACAGACGGGGCATTACTCAAATCATTGTTGCATGCATTAATGACATTGACAGGTATAGACATTTTTTCATTACAGACAGGTTGTACAGTAAACTCAGGTACAGTTACATCATCATCACAACAGACAGTCTGTACATCAAACTCAGGTGCCTTTGAAACAGGCACTATTGAACCGGGTACCCTTAAACTGGGCACATTCAACCCACCTCCCCCTGGTGCTCCCCCAAGTGTATAAAGTACCTGGTGGTGGGTGGAGAGTCCGTCTCCTTCCGTGAGCGACAAGGCGGTCGTGGCAGGTTCGTAGTAGGACACAAGCTTGCCCAAATCAATCCCCAGCAACACAGGGACTGGGAGATCCTTCATAACCCCAACAACCCTTTCTTGGATTCCCACCCCCCAATCCATCTTCACTCTCGCGTGGGCTATTTGAAAAAGGGTGCCCTCTACTCCAGTAAGGGCAAGGGATCGGCTGGAGCTGATGCTCTCCTTTGGCACAAGGTGTGAGTGAACTAACGTGATGTCAGCTCTGGTGTCTCGGAATCCGGTGACAACTTTGCCGTTCACTCTAACAAGTTGCTGCTGGTCGGTTCGGTCGCAGATTTCCTTTCCGCGGGCAAACAGAACAAAATCCGAGGCTCCAGGCTGTGGTTCGCTGGCGGGTTGCCTCTGCTGTGGGTGAGGTACAGGGGATACAGGTGCTGCAGGTGCTGGGGGTGTCTGTCTCCGCTCCGGACAGTCGAATTTCATGTGTCCAGGCTGGCGGCAGTAGTGACAGGTGACCTCTCCAGGGGCTGCAGACCTGGGTGCAGCAGCTGCGCTGAGTGGCCTCGGTGGCTGACGGCTCACAGGGGCAGGAGAGTCTGCCGGGGTATTGGGCTGACCTCCTCTCCAGCTGGATGGGACAGTTCTGCGTGTGTCAGACACCCGGGTAGTTGCAAAGGTCTCAGCGAGGTCTGCAGCGACAGTTGCTGACGCAGGCCTGCGCTCCAACACAAACTGTCGTACATCAGCAGGGCAAATGTTAAGAAATTGTTCTAGGACTATCAAGTCCTCCAGGACACCATAAGACCCTTTGGTGAGGCCTAGAGTCCACTGGCGGAGTGTGGTGAGCAAGCTGCTGACCACATCTCGGTACGAATGAGAAGACTTTTTCTGTAAGGGCCCTGAACTTTTTGCGATAGGCTTCTGGCGTCAGCTGGTATTTAGTAATGATAGCGTCTTTTATAGCGGCATAATCATTATCTTTCTCCGCAGGCAATTCTGCGAAAGCATCAACCACTTTGTAGCGCAGCAAAGGTGTCAGATGTCTGGCCCACTGGTCTTGGGACAGACGATACTGACGGCAGCCTTTTTCAAAAGACCGCAAAAACAAGTCAATGTCTGTGTCTTTCTCAATATTAGCGAATTTAAATTTTGCACTTACAGGTGGTGCAGCTCCTTCCGCAGGGAGGCTGGGCGTCGAACTCCGGCTGGCCTGTTGAACTTTTGCCAGGTTCAGCTCATGCTGTCGTTGGAGCTCCCGCTCTGTAGCAGCCGCTCACCGCTCCCGTTCCTCTCGTGCTTCTGCAGCCATGCGTTCGGCAGATTGGCGCTCCTCACGCATGTACTGCAGGTACTTGTCCAGGTCAGTCTCCATCAGCTTTCGTAATGCCTGCTGCATTACCGGGTCAGCACCCATGGACAGTCCAGTACTGGTCAGTTCCGGGCGAGTACTTTCAGAACCTCTGAGATTGGGGACCACACTGACAGTCTCCTGCATAGCCGTTAGTGCAGGGCCCTCAGGATGCACAACCTCTGTACGGTCAGGATTCTCAGTCTCTGGTTCCCCTCGATTGTCAGATGGGCTGGTATCCACTTCAGCGGACATTCCCGGCTCCCGCAGTTGCTGGGTATCCCATCTGAACAAGTCTGCTATCAGGTCCTGTTGTTTCTTGCGGCCGACATCAATGCCTCTCTCTTGGCAAAGATTTTGCAGGTCCGCCAGGCACATTTTCTTGTAGTTTCCGGACATTTCCATGCCAAATAAAATAAAACTTTTTTGGGGAGGGGTACTGGCTACACAGTCACTCTGTATATATAAAAAATATATTGCCTTCCAGCTACACCAACGAATTAGTTCGTTTCTGGATAGCGCTTGCGCTATCTTAGATACTTTTCAGCACAACACAGGTCCCAACCGCTGCCTAACACTGTCACAGGAGCCCTTAGTGGTCAGACCGCAAATTGCCTTCCAAACGGTGCCAGCGCACGGATCGTGCGAACTCTGGTCGCAGTCAATGCGCAGGAACCGTTGGGGAATGGGCCGCAGACAAACCAGAAGGGAGCCTGTGAGATATGGGTGATTACAACCTACACACGATTCAGGGGTATAACTGCCACTACCACGGGTAGGGGCCAGTGGACCCGACTGCCTGACTGATCCTGCGAATAAAAACGGTTAAAACACGCTGTATTCTGTCTAGCCAACAACAAACAAACAGTAGCGTCTCTTCTGAGGTCTGGTTCAGTTGTGCGGCTGATAAGCAGGGTAGCGGACAGTGAATGACTTTGAGGAAGTCTTTTATTCACAGCAATATAAATAATTAATATATACAGACAATTATTAAAATCAACAATTATTAAAACAGTAATAGCCAGTATGAAAAATAAAAGGGAGAAAATACTTAGGGTTTGTGGAAATATGTCCTTTGGTGGGAAAATCATCAAGTCCAAGCAAAACGGTTTCAAGTTCTCAAAGTTCTTTGTTCCAGAGATAAATTCAAAGTTCAGTAAGATTTAAAATCCAAACAAAATGGAGGATGTCCTTTGTTTCAATTCAGACAAGATGGCCGCTAGCCATGTGCCCTTTGTTTCAGCTCCGGCAAGATGGCCACCACTTGTTCCTCACGGTGGCCGTGTGTTCATGAAGATGGAAAATGGAGGAATGCCTGAGTGGTTCCTTCCAAACACTTTTGAACAATGCCCACCTTTGGGTGGAGCCTCAAGTACAGCCCAGGGGTTGGACAGGGGCGGTGAGCCCCCTGGCTGGGTGCTCTCTGCCCACCAAATATGACATTTGTCATATCTCGGCTAATGCTTTCCTCACACACATGACCATCATATATTCATATTTCTCAGACTAGGCCAGTTCATATGATACCAAACTTGGGCATGTTTGCATGCCCCGTTAAAAAACAGTGGAATCCCCCGAATTCTGGTTATGCCAGTGGCCCCGATTTAATATCAAAATACTCACAACATCCGGACCAGCAGAATGATATAACTTTCACATTCCTCACCTGAACGGTATTCCTTAAATATGCACAGAACCATATACAACATTCATTTCTTCCTGCTTTTGGCTGCAGCCAGGATGTCTAGCTCCAAGCTGTGACTAGCTTCCTGGGATGCCCTGTATGAAAGGGACCTTATGGTTCCTGTAATTAGCATCTGAATGTGAAATCAGCTGGGACAAGCTTTCTGAACTCAAGGGTTTGTCCCTGCTCATTAGCATATCAAAAGAGCCATCCTGCAGTTAAGGTGATGCTATCTCTCTGCTGAGAAAAGACTGCAGACTCTCCTACACAATAAATACAGATTCTATTGATCTGAAGCGCAATCGATGCAGAGAATCGAGTGCGATCGCTTTTTCTTCACAGGCGGTTCCAGGACGCGTCTGCGGCCCCGCAACCGTCCGTGACAGGGTCTGTCACAGGTATATTATGAGCCACAACGGCCATGACCAGATCTCACACAAACCAGAGAGGGCAGAGTCTTGCAGAGTGCCAGTCAGAAGGAATTAACACCACTGCGGTGGGAAGAGCTGTATACCAGAGAGGTTACTAAGTGGATTAGGACCCTCGTGACGTAAGTGTAACCTTTGTGAATTTGGCTGTTTCCATTGGAATAAAGTGGATATGCTTATGATACCCACTGAGAGTACCCCTCTTTGATCTCTTTGCACTGTGAGTGCTCACACAGATTGTGACAGTGTTACGGAGGGACCTCTGATGAGGACTGTGCTTATGATCCTAACTACCAGCGCTGTGGCATATTATTACATAAGATCTCACACAAGGACCACAAGGATCCTGTGGCTTTTACTTCCCTGCCAATAACTGACAAGAAGTGCCACTGTGGGTGTGACAAGTACTGCAGAAAGCAGCCAATCACAAATACAGCTGCCAGCTATGGCAAGCATACACAAAGTCCAAAAGTCCATGTAAATATACCATACTCTCTATTCCTATACACATGTCCACAGAAAATGTGAACAAACCATACAGTGCATGTAACACTTCATTATTCACACTGAAAAGGGGGGCATGGAGGCATAGATGGGGGCAGGATGGAAACCGAACACAGAGACAGGGCAAAAGGGGACAAGGAGCCATAGAAGGGGCCAAGGAGGACAGGGGACATGAGAAAAGGCTAAAGGGGGACAGGTTGGCATAGATGGGGACAGAAGGACATGGGAAAGGGCAGAGGGGGACAAGAGGCATAGACTGAGACAGGAGGACACCGGGCAGAGCAAAGGGGGACAAGAAGGCATAGGCAGGGGGAAAGGAGGATGCAGGATGACAGAAGAGACACAGGGGCCAGAGGAGACAGAAGGATACAAGGGGACGGAGGAGAACACAAGCAAAGGAGACACAGGAACAGAGGAGGACACAGGAGGGACAGAGAAGGACACAAGAGGTACAAGGGGGAAATAATTGTTTAATCTTCCTGGCGGTAAGCCCGAGCCGATTTGCATAATTTTTTTTTTGCTACACGCAGCTAGCACTTTGCTAGCTGCGTGTGCAATCCGATCGCTGCCGCTACCCGCCGATCCGCTGCTATCCATCGCGCCGCAGCCACCCCCAGACCCCGTGCGCTGCCTGGCCAATCAGTGCCAGGCAGCGCTGTGGGGTGGATCAGAGTCCCCTTTGATGTCACGACATCGATGACGTCATCCCGCCCATCACCATGGCTCCAGGAGATCCCGTTCTTTGAACGGGATCTCCTGATCTCCGATCGCCTCGGCTGGGGGGATGCCGCTGAGCAGCGGCTATCATGTAGCAAGACCTGGTCTCGCTACATGAAAAAAAAAAAAATTAAAAAACACGGCTTTGCTGCCCCCTGGCGGATTTTGATAAACCGTCAGGAGGGTTAAAGTGAGAAGATCCACAAGACATCCCTGCACGATGGACCACAAGGTTGTTGTTTTTTTTACCCTGGTTTTTGTCCTTTAAACCTAGGTGTGTCTTATGGTCTGGAGCGTCTTATGGTCCAAAATATATGGTCATCTCTATTCTTGTCTTCAGAAAATGTGTCCAAACTATACAGCGTATGTAACACTTCATTATTCAAACTTGTTCCACACACATCAGCTGAAATGTGTTATCAGGCTAAATAGAGCGCACTGACTGCTGTAACCATAGAAAAATCACAAAGCATGGCAGCTGACATATACAGTAGCTACAGATTCTCTAATCTGCAGCGCTGACAGGGTCATGTTCCATGCATTGCTAATGAGTGAGGCCACTGAGGACTCGGTCACACTTGGTGTCTGCCTGAGGGGGACACTACTCAGCATCACACCTGAAATGCCGCACACAGGCCTTTACACTGGCTTTCATGCTACTTGTTCACACCAGTTCAGAGCAATCTGGTGGGGAAGGGAAACAATGTCACACACTATTACGTGAACAAACCATGAGTAATTTTGGTGTCGCTTTAATGTTTCTTAAAGCTTCACATACAAAGTTATTGGAGTCACTGGTGATTGACCCTATTCCAACCTTATGTCGGACTATGTCCAACACTGGCCTTTTCCAGTATTGGCCCAATGTCAGACAATAGTCCAATATAGGAAACATGGCTGCAGGTAGGTGGCGCTGTTGCCAGATAAAATCCGATACAGCGTTAGTCTCTTAAAATCAGTTTTGGACTAAGCCTGACACTTTGATCACTGCCAGCTCCATCCAGAGCCGGGACAAGGTCCTCCAGCACCCAAGGCTGAGACACCAAAGTGCGCCCCTCCATCCCTCCCACCCCAGCTGTCACACACTGATTGCTATTAGACTAAGAGGGCCACAGGGCCCACAACCTCCCCAACACCTTAATCTCTAGTTATCTGGCTTGCAGTCACTGCCATGTATCCCCTTTTCTTTCTTTCTGCTTCATACACAATTAGGAATGAAAGCTGAATGAATTCTGTGCCCCCTCCTACACGGCGCCCTGAGGCTGGAGCCTCTCCAGCCTATGCCTTGGCCCAGCCCTGTTCATAATGGTGGCATCTAGTAACTGGCACCATAAGACGTTGGTTGTGACTTCCAGTAACTGGCACCATAAGACATTAATTGACATCTAGTAAATGGCTTCATAAGATGTTGGTTGCAAAATCTAGTAGCTGCCATTGTAAGATGTTGGATGTGACATCTAGTAGCTGGCACTGTAAATACTGGTGGTGACATCTAGTGGTTGGAATTGTAAGATGCTGGCTGTGGCATCTAGTAGCTGGCACTGTAGGATGGTGGTTGTGACATCTAGTAGCTGGCACTGTAAGATAGTGGTTGTGACATCTAGTAGCTGGTACTGTAAATACTGGTGGTGACATCTAGTACCTGGCACTGTAAATACTGGTGGTGACATCTAGTGGATGGAATAGTAAGATGCTGGCTGTGGCATCTAGTAGCTGGCACTGTAAGATGGTGGTTGTGACATCTAGTAGCTGGCACTGTAAGATAGTGGTTGTGACATCTAGTAGCTGGTACTGTAAATACTGGTGGTGACATCTAGTGGTTGGAATTGTAAGATGCTGGCTGTGGCATCTAGTAGCTGGCACTTTAAGATACTGGTTGTGACATCTAGTAACTGGCATTGTAAGATGCTGACTGTGACATCTAGTAGCTGGCACTGTAAGATATTGGTTGTAACATCTAGTAGCTGGCACTGTAAGATGCTAGATATGACAACTAGTGGCTCGCATTGTAAATACTGGTGATGTCATCTAGTTGTTGGCACTGTCAGATGCTGGCTATTGCATCTACAAGATGGCACTGTGGGATGCTGGTTGTGACATCTAGAATCTGCCATTGTAAGATGCTGGTTGAGACATCTACTGTAGAAACTGGCATTGTAACATTTTGGTTGTGACATCTAGTAACTCTCATTGTAAGATGCTGGTGGGGACACCCAATAACTGTTACCATAAGATGCTGGTTGTGAAATCTAGTAGCTGGCATTATAAGATTTTGGTTGACATATATATAGTAACTAGCACCATATGATGTTGGTTGTGACATCTAGTGGCTGGAATTGTAAGATGCTGGTTGTGACATCTAGTAGCTGGCACCATAAGATGTTGGTTGTTACAACTAGAAGTAGACACTGTAACATGCTGGAGTTTGACATCTACAAGCTGGCATTGTATGAGTTTGGTTTTGGCATTAGTAGCTTTCATTATAAGATGCTGGTGGTGTTGGGGGCATGTCGTTACCCTCATATGCAGCTATACAATACAATACAATAACATTTGTAAAGCGCTTTTCTCCCATAGGACTCAAAGCTATACCACACACTGCTGGGGACACTTAAAGCGGAATGAAACCCAGCATTTCTTCTTTGCTCTAAAAATTATTTACAGCATATTATATACTACCACCATTTTTTTTTACTAGAACAGCATTCAATTAGTTAAACACAGGGCTTGAAAGTTCAGTGCAGAGAAATCTGGATGCATCCGAAGTTGAGATAATGTTATCTTGTGTTTACTTAATTTTATCAAGTGAGGTATGTGACACATTCTCTGACTGTGCAGAAGCTCCTGGACACAGACAGAAACTCAAAGCATTTCTGCCTTCAATACAAGATGAATAAAAACAGTTAAGAGTAAAATGCAAAGGCAGCTCTCAAAGCAAAAAATGTGCTTTTGGGAACTTGTAATTTCTAAATGAATAATAATACTTATGCACAAATGCAAATGTGATAACCGTATAGTTTATAATAAGTAGGAAAACATGTTTTTATTGAATGTTATGCCAGGGTTTTATAACGCTTTAAAACTGGAGATGCGTTGCTACGGCGACGAGGCACATACCCATTAGGCTTTCTATTCGGTCCAACGCTTGCCTGCCAACGCTTGCCTGCCAACGCTTGCAGGGTCCACTCTATGAGAATCACCCACAGATCACTCTCTCATGTATCCTGCGGCTGTTACAGATAACAGCCAGTGTGCCGCTACAGACAGGTGTACCACCTTCATTGGTATGCAGCCCTTCTTTTATGTATGAGAAAAAATAATGATCTTTTATGTTACCCATTCAGTTGGTAGTGCCTAATCTCCATCAAACATACAAACAATTACTTTCTAATTAAATTTTTACTATAATCATTTATTTATTTTACATTTTATGGTTCTTACGTATTATCCCGTCTAGAAAGTTTGGCAGCTTTTTGTTAAAGTTCTGTTTGATCCCCAGATCTAACCATTTTTGGAAAGCTGAAAGTCCCGCCTTTCCTTTGCACTGAGTGTACCCGAGTCAATGCGATGCCCTATTCCCAAGTTAGGGAGGGTTTGGCAGACGGGTGTCCCCAGCACTTTGCTGCAGAGAGCACAGTAGAATTGAGTCTCCTGCCCCTGCCAGTAAGACAGAGAGGAGACGAGGGTGCATAGCTGTGCTGCTCCTTCATCTGTAATGAGAGACCCATTATTAGGCAGTTGATAGGCAATCCAGTGAGGATAGATGTGTGCTGGGCTGATATGGAGCTGCAGTCCACCAGCAGCCCAAACAGAAAGAGCAGAGATCATCAGCACCACGTTGATGCAATTAAAGCTCTTTATTGCATAAAAGAGATAAAGCCCAGGGATAGCAACAGACGCTGTTTCCGAGGTATGCTCCTTCCTCAAGCTGTGTAGGCTCACTCAAAAGAGTAACAAACAAACAGGCATTTATATATAATCTCTAAAAGGTCACATGGACCAATCAGACAAGTGTGAATACTAGCATCCAATCGCAGAGCAGAGAATAATGAGAGGACCTGATGGGAAACAGGTATGTAAATCACCAGCCGTAAGCTCAGCAAAATATGAAAAACATCACACCCATACTGGCCAATCAGCATTCACCAGCCAGAGAGGACCTGATGGGGAACTGCATCACAGTCTAACTGCTCCTCCCAATCTCCCAGAGGGCAATGAAAGCAACAGAACTCCAGAAAACAGCAAAACCGCAGTATGGGTGTGATGTTTTTCAAATTTTGCTGAGCTAACGGCTGGTGATTTACATACCTGTTTCCCATCAGGTCCTCTCATTATTCTCTGCTCTGCGATTGGATGCTGGTATTCACACTTGTCTGATTGGTCCATGTGAACTTATAGAGATTGTATATAATAAATTCTTACAAAGTGAAGCAGGCACACCATCCAACATCAAATTCTTGGGGTGCTTGGCGAAGTGGTATAGGCAATACCACACGTGTGTATATAATAAATGCCTGTTTGTGTTACTCGTTTAAGTGAGCCTACACAGCTTGAGGAAGGACCATACCTTCGAAACAGCGTCTGTCGCTGTCCCTGGGCTTGATCTCTTTTATGCAATAAAGAGCTTTAAATACATCAACGTGGTGCTGCTGATCTCTGCTCTTTTTATAAGTTTTGATGACACAGATTTATGCTGCGAAGGAAGAAGTCATTTGGGGTACAGCAATCGCTGGAACTCTGAATTACCTTTACGCACTCCACGCACTATAGCATATGTGCATTGGCGACGCCCAGCTTTGGCAATCGGTGCCAAAATCACCTATATATATACTGCTATCTTCTGATCTGTAACCTTCTTTCGTCCTCCATATACTTCTGTCTTGTAATGCCACTGTCTCCTTTATACTTTCACCGTATCTTCTTCTCACATTTTACCCCGTTAACTTCTTTCTGAGCTTCACTGAGGAACAGTTAGTGCCATGACTATGTACTCTATAAGACACAGCTGAAGATGTCAGCACCATATAAATACATAATAATGATGTGTGTTCTACTCTGTGGGAGGACAAACTCAATCCTGGGATGCAGCTCCGAGCCAAGTAAATATTTTTCAGCATATTGGTAAGAAACTGCCCCCCCCCCCCCCCCCGCCTCAGCTTATTGCAGCTACTGACATGTTTGTTTTTTTCTTGAAATCGATCCAAACATTTATCATTGTTGTCCTTCTTTTTCTTTAATTATAGCCCAGTGAAAGGCCCGGAGATATAAAATGGCTGCTTTTAGGAAGATTTAAGAGGTGTACACATGATTAATATTCTGAAATGGCTCCACAATCGCCATGATGCCCAACCGACAAATCACTGACGAAGGAGAAGCAGCCAAGCCTTTAAACCATTTTAAAAATCGTTTACTCGTGTCATTTCCTGTCGCTTACCAAATGTTTTTCTATTACATTTTAGAGGATAATGTTTAAATGGAAATTCATCTAAGTGAGCAGCGTAAAAACGGCTTAAACTACGTAATTACAATGTTAAACCGAAAACCCAAATAAATACTTGGCAGAGGCCGGCGAGAAATAAACAGAGAGACTTTCCAGCCATGAAGTCTAGCGTTTATTCCTCTGGCCCGAAAGAACGGTTCCTTGCCGGTGAAGTACAGAGACCCTTAATGCTTCTTCATTGCCTGCCAAACTGCCGCTTCCCTTCTATGTACTGATGAATCGTCTAGCGCATAAAACCAATTCGCTAACTCAATATTCCGCCAGGCTTTCTGCCAACGGTACATTTACATTTAACACTGCAGCAGCCTGAGAACAGCAAATAAACAACGTAATCTCACTGTAAGGAAATATACCGAGATATAAAAGCATATAAATATTTAAAAGGAGAAACGCAAAGTCTTATATAATGGAGACAGTGGCCAGGGAGTGGGGTTCTAACTAGATGAGTGCGGCGTGCTGACTAGGCAGGTATTCTGCAGAAGAGTTCTACTCCCATTATTTTCTTGTTCGCATCTCTCACTAAGATGAATGACCAACGCTACGGTTCAACGCCTTGTCGTCAGACAGCAAACAAACAGTATTTTTAGACAGAGAAAGTTTGAGACCCATGTTGATCATTTGCATAGAATGTGAATTTTGCCTAAATTGACTATTATTCATTTACGGGTCAGAACCACAAATTGCATTCTAGGCCCCTTTTATGCTAACTGGTACCTCCAGCTTTGCATTACCTTAATTTTCCGCAAGTGGCAGCAAAAGCAATGAAATTCTATGGAGACTTTCACACTTACTGCTGTCCCTTGTGGTGCGCCGGAAGTATCTGAACCGACACAAAGGCAACAGCATGTTACCGCTTAATGCACGATGCTGGGGGTAATGGAAGTCTATGGACGACCCACTTAGTGTAAGCAACGTAAATCCCAGTGACGTACTTTCTGCCCAGCAGGGAATATGTCACTGAGTGGAGGGTGGAGCTATGCATAGGAACCTGTCATCTGACTCTGCCGCAGGGTCAAATGTTTGTCATTTTTTGCACTGTGGTGGGATGCAGCAGGAGCATCGTATTCCCACCGCAATGCAAAAAAAAAAAAATTGTAAAGCTGGCCTCAAAATGGAAGCAATTAGGCCTCCTTTAGAAGAATAGCTAAACGGCACGTTAAACGTAGCAAGTCCCTACTAAAGAATGACAGCGGTCAGTTAGCAAAGAGGCATGGCTTCAGGTAAGATGGAAATCACTCTCCCCCTGGATGCCCACACGACTAAATGGGGTGTGGTCCAGACTGAAAGAGAGTAAGCAGGCATCTATAGATTGCTGAGGAGTAGATGAAGATACATGGAAGATGAAGATGAAGATACATGGGGGCATGATTAAAACATTGGTAAAATTGCTGTATCCAGAGGACGCACAGGAAATGTACTGGTTCTTCTGACAGGTAGTTTTCATTGAGCAGTTTGTGTGACCCGTGTCACGCTAATCTTTTTAATGCACAACTAATTTATGCACTATTAATTAATTTTGGTCAGGTTGAGATGGTGCAGAGGTACTGCTTCTGCTCCCCATGCATAACATTGTGAGTTTGATTCCCATGTCGACTTAAAATAATACACTATAAAATGCACCTGAACGTGAATATATTGTACTATAAGATGCACCTGAACTGTATTTTGTTGGTCTCCTGTACCTGCTGCTGATAGAAACTTCTACTGAGATCCAATAGCAAGAATGAAAAAGGTGGAGATGTGGTGTGTGTCGCTGTGCAGCTGGACTACATCTTGCAGCATGGAGCAGGCAATGTGCTGCAGTGTCTCCCAGTACAACTTCTCTCAGTGGAAGCTCAGATCAGACTGATTCCCAGTTGGGATTCATGTTTTGAAAAAACTGTGATCACCTTGTGTTAGTGATCGCAAATTTTCAGCGTGTATGATGCCTTAATGATTCAATGAGGCTGAGATGCTATGAAATGGTGCAGCAAGAATTACCTGTGGCTTTTTTTTTTTTTTTAAAGGGTAAAATTGGGTGAGGTGGTGGCTCTTCCCTCAGAATTCCGAGCTGCTCCCTATCTATCAGGGATGCTGCTAAGGATTTTGTGGCCCCAAGCCAGGGCTGAATTTACCATAAGGCACTGTAGGCATGTGCCTACAGACACCTGATGGTGGAAAGGCGGGTCACTCTCCTTCCCGAGCGCCTCTCTCCCTCCTTCCATATGCAGAGTCCTGAGCAGAGTGTAAATTAGAGCTTACTTACCCGGGTCTCAGTTTTCCACTGATGAGATCTCCCTTCAGTTACGGGCACCTCTAGCTACTTAATACTGAGGGTACTTCTGGCTACCTAATACTAAGGGGCACTTGTAGCAACCTACAAGGGATTCGGGAAGTAAGGGAGAAGGGACAGCTGGGACAGCCAGCACACTTGTGGTGCAGTTAGGCGGGGGCTTATAGGTTCATGGAGGCGAAGTCTAGGGTGGCAGGATATCTGTGCCTATAGGCTCCTGTGAGGTAAATCCGGGTCTATCCCAAGTGGCACATCATTTGTGGATCTGGGGCATATGATATGAGTACGGCAGAAGGGACTGGGGGCCGCAGACAGCACAGAGCAGCCCAGCTTGTGGCCCATCAGTGACAGTGAGGCCCACTGAAAAGTGAGGCCCCAAGCAGGGTGTGTCGCTTGTACCCTGTCAGCACCCCTGCTGTCTATGGAACGCTTAGTCTCCAGGTAACGGCAAGCTTCTTTGGCAACAACACTCATTTTTCAAAAGGGATTTCCTCTGCAACAGCTGCTTCAAATATGATAACTGTGTGAGTAATGGCCTAGCCTCCTATTCACCTTCACCGACAATAAAAAATCAGGGAGGACGACCTGGGGCTTTAATGACTCTTATAATTTTTGTAATACTTGTAATATTTCATATATGCCTGAATACACAAACATAAAATGCCTGTTTTATTAACGAACCTAATGAATAAAATAATCGACATTACTTTTTACTTATGGGAATGTCTCAACAATTAAAATAACGATAAAAGCCTCAACCAACGAGAAAATGAACGACAGACGGACTAAAGGGAAATTACCTTCAATGATTTATTTTTTATTATTTAGATGCAAGCTTAGCAAGGTGAATGCCAAAGTGGGCTGTTAGATGAGAAGTCTAAATTCATATCCTTCTTTAAGCCTTTAATTAGAATATATCTGAAAAGCGTACCTCTTCATCAGCTGTGGTGGGCGCGATTTGCCATTTAGCACTCTGCTGACAATCCCGCTTTTAAACCTTTGCTCAGTTCCTGTACGGTTCATAAAACCTGCAGATAAAAAGGTATTATATTACATTTATAGCAGCTCTTATTAATTCGCTAGAAATGTCAAATAGTTACAACTTAATTAATTCCAGCTCATTTAACCATATTAATTACATGTCTTAATAACAAAGTATTTGTATTAAAAAAATAAAAAGCTAGTATACCCTAGGAAGACACACTGAAGAGCTTGACAGAAATAGCAAACAGTGATACAAATGACATAAATGATTCATTTGGCCTACTAAAGATGGTTTTAACCACTTGAGGACCCACCCTTTACCCCCCCTTAAGGACCAGCGCTGTTTTAGCTGATCTGTGCTGGGTGGGCTCTGCAGCCCCCAGCACAGATCAGGGTGCAGGCAGAGCGACCAGATCGCCCCCCTTTTTTCCCCACTAGGGGGATGATGTGCTGGGGGGGTCTGATCGCTCCTGCCTGCCGGGTGTTGCGGGGGGGGGGGGGGGGCACCTCAAAACCCCCCTCCGCGGCGAAATCCTCCCCCTATCTCTCCTACCTGGTTCCCTGTGGTGACCGGGATGCACAGGACGCTATCCGTCCTGTGCAGCCAGTGACAGGCTGTCCCCTGTCACATGGCGGCGATCCCCGGCCGCTGATTGGCCGGGGATCGCCGATCTGCCTTACGGCGCTGCTGCGCAGCAGTGCCGTACAATGTAAACAAAGCGGATTATTTCCGCTTGTGTTTACATTTAGCCTGCGAGCCGCCATCGGCGGCCCGCAGGCTATTCACGGAGCCCCCCGCCGTGAATTGACAGGAAGCAGCCGCTCGCGCGAGCGGCTGCTTCCTGATTAATCAGCCTGCAGCTGGCGACGCAATACTGCGTCGCTGGTCCTGCAGCTGCCACTTTGCCGACGCACGGTAAAAGCGTGCGGTCGGCAAGTGGTTAAAGGGAACCCGAGGTGAGAGGGATAGGGAGGCTGTCATATTTATTTCCGTTTAAACAATACCAGTTGGCAGTCCTCCTGATCCTGTCTCTCCTAATACTTTTAGCCATAGACCCTGAACAAGCATACAGCAGATCAGGTACTCCGACTGAGCTGATTCAGCAGTGTTCTCCCCAGGCTCTAGTTTTGGTGACCACCCGGCTGTCATCGGCTCACCTCCTCCTCTGCTGTAAGCAGACTTGTGCAGAGAAGGTAGGCTTTAATCGCATAAAATTTTGGTACTCACAAGATGAAGATAAAATCAGCACTTCTCAGCGGTACAACCACCGCTTAACCCTGCAGGTGATTCAGCAGACCTGACGAAGGCGCAGAGCGCCGAAACGCGTAATGACGCCATACGCACACTGATCCTCAGCCACGCCCACACCCACAGCGAGACGGCGCTCCTAATCCACCGGAGATCGCGCTGCTGGCCACAGCGCGCTGCTGCTGAATCACCTGCAGGGTTAAGCGGTGGTTGTACCGCTGAGAAGCGCTGATTTTATCTTCATCTTGTGAGTACCAAAATTTTATGCGATTAAAGCCTACCTTGGGTAATGCACCATTGTGCGCTCCATTTCCTTCTCTTTAGAATTGTTCTTTGCCCTGATCTATGGAGCTGCACATGGCATTAAGAAGACTTGTATGAGAGAGTGTGTCTACAGCCTCTGAGAAAGGAGCGCAAGGATATCTTGTTTTTTTTTTTGTGCAGAGAAGGGCCAGCCCTGCATTCTCTCATCTCACCCCACCCGGCTACATTTTAATGCCACCCGGCTACTTTTTCATGCCACCCAGCTGGAAAAAATTCAGGGGAGAACACTGTTCAGGTTTTACTGTATTAGCCGCATGCTTGTTACAGGGTTTTGACTCAGACACTACTTATGCCAGAAGATCAACAGTGCCGCCAGGCAACTGACACTGCTTACAAGGAACTAAATATGGCAGCCTCCAGTGCCGTAGCTAAGGAACTGTGGGCCCCGAAGCAAGTTTTACATGGGGGCCCCCAAGCACCCTATACATAACAATTGATACAGTGCACCAAAACCTGCCAATGGCAACTACAGTGCAACTACAGTGTCAGAGGTGCAAGAAGGGGATGGGAAACAGCTTGTTAATGATTATCATTCAAAGCATCTATAGAAGTGATTATTATGATCACAGGACCAATAAAGAGCTAATTTTGTTGTTGAGGGAGGACCCCTTGGGGCCCCTCTGGCCCCGATGCGGTCGCTACCTCTGCACCCCCTATTGCTACACCCCCTGGAAACCTCCATATCCCTCTCACCTTGGGTTCCCTTTAATTCTTTGATTGGCAGAAAAGTAAACTATTGACACATTTATTGTATATAAAGTGCCTCAACAAAAAAGAAGGCTGGCAATAAGGTGACGTCCCAGGGAGCTTTACCAGTGCAGTGCCATAACCAGAAATCATATGAATGGGTCCTCCAATGTTAAAGGGAACCTAAAGTTGTGTCCCCCATGATTAGGGGGTTCACCTCCCAGAGGTCATATAACAAGTGTAGCCACTGTGATCCCCTCCTGTAGCAGTGTGACCACAATGACTCCCTCCACCTGTAACAACTGTGTCTACTACAACAACAGAAAGGGGTGGTAACAGGGGGAGGGAGGGAAAGTAGTTGGGGCTCTCTGCAGTCCTGAGTTCCCTAGCAGCTGCATGGGAAAGCAGCGGCTAGGGTATACTGAGGGACATACTCATTCCTGTTTCAACCACAACCCTCCCACCTCTCCAACTGGTACTGACGTCAACTCAAATGTCAAATTCTTGAAAGCCTTCTGGGCTTCATAGAGTGCTGTTTTCGACTAATGCTGACGGTTCTAAGACTGTCTGGCATACAGCGTTATTTTACAGCAGAATTACAGTCAAAATGTACCCGCTGTTTCAACAGATTTGCCACAGTAAGATAACTAATAGAATAAAATGCTTGTTTTTCTTTTAAAATCCTAAATGGTTAAAACCTTTTTACCTAATTTTTTTTTCATGTAGCTAGCCTAGCGCTAGCTACATGATTCCCCCCTCCCTGCTCTCTCCCTCCCACCCTTCCGATCGCCGCCGGCGTTAATACCCATTAATACCCATCAGGAAATCTAATTCTGAACGGGATTTCCTGTAGGGCTTCCCCCGTCGCCATGGCGACGATCGGACTGACGTCATTGACGTCAGGGGAGTCCCGATCCACCCCATAGCGCAGCCTGGCGGTAATTGGCCAGGCTGCGCAAGGGGTCTGCAGGGGGGGGGCCCTCTTTCGTGGCGGGTAGCGGCGGATCGGCGGCGATCGGGAAAACATGCAGCTAGCAAAGTGCTAGCTGCGTGTTTAAAAAAAAAAAGCTTATGTGTTCTTGTTTAATTGCCTTTTGAGTCATGTTCCCCAAGTGTGTCTGATATGGACATGCAGATCAGATGACTAGAATGAACTACTGCTGCTGTTCGTGATGAAAAGCCTGCTATGTTGCATTAAGAAACCATTATTTTGAAGTCATATGTACCTGTTTTTTGAACTGTTTGTAATCGGCACTTTCAATGGAATACACCTGGCCTGTGAATTCAGCACCTCTGACTGTGAGCCAGAGGCATAATTAAATTAAAATTCATGGGATCCACAGCAAAGCTTTAATAGGGCCCTCCTTCCTATATTACTAGACTCTCCAACCCCTGTGACCCTAGGGTTCATAACAGGGGCTTAGCAATAGGGGTTGCAGAGGTAGCGGCCGCATCGGGGGCCTTGGGCCAGAGGGGCCCCAGGAGGCCCTTCCTCAACCAAAGTATTAGCTGTTTATTGGTCCTGTGGTGGTAATACTCACTTCTATAGATGCTTTGAATAGTAGTAATAATTAACAAACTGTTCCCCTTCCCGTTCTTGCACCTCTAATACTGTGGATGACCTTGGCAGGTTATGTTGCGCTGTATCAAGTGTTACACATAGTGTGTTGGGGGGGCAATGTAAAACTTGCAACGGGGCCCATAGCTCCATAGCTACGCCACTGGGCCATAAATATATAGAGTAACATGAACATAACAACATATAAATGTGGCAAACTTAACCTCCCTCTCCCTGCCATAACAAATGCTGCTGCACACATAGTGAGCCTCCATAACTAACCCACCATCTTTCACTTCCCACCCAGCAACAAGTACAGCCACAATCGCCATTCCTCTCATAACAAGTTAGCCTAGCGTAGCCAGGCCCCCTGGGCCTGCACAGTACTTCCACCTCCACCTGCACAACCTCCCTCTCTTCCTTAAAAACAAAAACATTTGACACCCCCTGTTCTCATTTTCTGTCTAGCCTTCCTCCCCCACGCGCACGTTTTGTAGAATTGCTCATTCTGCAATCTGTTTCTGAGTCTCCCTGCTTTTCGCACCACGTCTTGCAACATGTAGAAGACCAAGAAGACTGAGGAAGAGAGAGAGGAAATGCGGCTGCTGCAGGGGACCACTGAACTTACTGGAGGATCTAATATGCCAGCGACACTGCTGTGCTTCTCTGTGTTCTACTGGGGATATAAGGGGGACACTGGGGAAGGGAGAGATGGGGCCCTTCTCCCCAAAAGGGACTGCATACAGTCATACCGCATTACCTCCCAACTTTTTGAGATCAGAAAGAGGGACACTTAATCCACACCCCTGATCACACTCCCGTCACACCCCTAGTCACGCAAACCATAAAGATTTCATAAGAAAAATATGCACACCTCCCAACTTTTTTAGATGAGAAAGAGGGACAATTAAGCCACGCCCCTGCCACACCCCTGATCACGTCCCCGTCACACCCCTAGTCACACATATCATAAAGATTTCATAAGAAAAATATGTTGTTTTATAATTCAGACAACACTGGTCCTTTCTATCCTGGTTCATTTTCCTTCATGGTAACATTTTCAAATTAGTAATATATTAATTAAAAGCATGGGGATAAAGTTTAGGGTCAATCAAACAAATTTTTTAGTAGAGAAATATATATATATTTACATAGAAAGAGGAACTAAGTCCTGAAAGAGGGACAAATGAGGAGCAAAGAGGAACAGAGGGACAGGGCTCCCAAAGAGGGACTGCCCCTCCGAAAGAGGGACAGTTGGGAGCTATGATTATATGTTGTTTTATAATACATCAATTTAAAGGATGGGAATAAAGTTTAGAGTCAAACACATTTTTAGTAGAGAAATAGACGTGTTTATTATTATTATTATTTTGTTTTTATTTTGCTTTACCATGAGTACAAAGTGTATGGACAATCTAAATCCATGCACAGTATTGTTTCACTGGCTGAATTTATTGCACTGGCTGAAAAAATTCAATTTGAGCTCATAGATGTGGCTTAACTAAACTGTACATAGTTCCACATGTCCCTCTTTGGGAGGGACAGTCCCTCTTTGGGAGGCCTGTCCCTCTGTCCCGCTTTCCTCCTCATTTGTCCCTCTTTCAGGACGTTGTCCCTCTTTCTGTGTAAATATATATATATGTCTACTCCTGTCTCCTGAGAACTACAATTCTTTCTAAATTTCCTAGTTTGCGGCTAAGAGATAAGGAGAGCCCGGCCAGCAACAAAGATGGCCGCCGCCACCTCAGTACGTCATACGTAGCTAAGCGTCGCTTGCCGTAATCTGAGACTGCAATGATTGCTGGAACTAAGCGTGTGACGTCGTCGCGTCGCCGTAAAGCCGCAGATCTCGTGTGGACACGGTAAGAAATGAATGAATGTTGTGTTAGGGGCGATTTATAGTCGTATTTCCCCGAATGGGATGGTTGTGCTGCTTTTATGTAGTGCTTGCTGCAGCCTGGACCTGTATATGAGCCTGAAGGGAATGCAGGGCAGCCCTGTGCTGTGTGGCCCCCTCTAGATGCTGGGAATACAGGGCAGCTCTGTGCTGTGCGGACACCTCTAGATGCTGGGAATACAGGGCAGCCCTGTGCTGTGTGACCCCCTCTAGATGCTGGGAATACAGGGCAGCCCTGTGCTGTGTGACCCCCTCTAGATGCTGGGAATACAGGGCAGCCCTGTGCTGTGTGACCCCCTCTAGATGCTGGGAATACAGGGCAGCCCTGTGCTGTGTGACCCCCTCTACATGCTGGGAATACAGGGCAGCCCGGTGCTGTGTGACCCCCTTCAGATGCTGGGAATACAGGGCAGCCCTGTGCTGTGTGACCCCCTCTAGATGCTGGGAATACAGGGCAGCCCTGTGCTGTGTGACCCCCTCTACATGCTGGGAATACAGGGCAGCCCGGTGCTGTGTGACCCCCTCTAGATGCTGGGAATACAGGGCAGCCCGGTGCTGTGTGACCCCCTCTAGATGCTGGGAATACAGGGCAGCCCTGTGCTGTGTGACCCCCTCCAGAGGCTGGAAATATAGGGCAGCCCTGTGCTGTGTGACCCCCTCCAGATGCTGAGAATACAGGGCAGCCCTGTGCTGTGTGACCCCCTCATGCTGGGAATACAGGGCAGCCCTGTGCTGTGTGACCCCCTCCAGATGCTGGGAATACAGGGAAGCCCTGTGCTGTGTGACCCCCTCTAGATGCTGGGAATACAGGGCATCCCTGTGCTCCTCTTTGATCCCCTCCAGATGCTGGGAATACAGGGCAGCCCTGTGCTGTGTGACCCCCCCTCCAGATGCTGGGAATACAGGGCAGCCCTGTGCTGTGTGACCCCCTTCAGATGCTGGGAATACAGGGCAGCCCTGTGCTGTGTGACCCCCTCCAGATGCTGGGAATACAGGGCAGCCCTGTGCTGTGACCCCCTCCAGATGCTGGGAATACAGGGCAGCCCTGTGCTGTGTGACCCCCTCCAGATGCAGGGAATACAGGGCAGCCCTGTGCTGTGTGACCCCCTCCAGATGCAGGGAATACAGGGCAGCCCTGTGCTGTGTGACCCCCTCCAGATGCAGGGAATACAGGGCAGCCCTGTGCTGTGTGACCCCCTCCAGATGCAGGGAATACAGGGCAGCCCTGTGCTGTGTGACCCCCTCCAGATGCTGGGAATATTGGGCAGCCCTGTGCTGTGTGACCCCCTCCAGATGCTGGGACTACAGGGCAGCCCTTTGCTTTGTGACCCCCTCCAGATGCTGGGAATACAGGGTAGCCCTGTGCTGTGCAGCAGACACCTCTGCACCAGCCTAGGAAGGACAAGGGGTTATAGGCTGAGTACCCAGTTATACCTCATCCAGCTGCTCTGAATGCCTGAATAGTTTCCCAAACAGTCAAATTTGATTTGATAAATGAAGGAAGGTTTTTGGGTAACTACTGCACCATTGCTCCAGTCTTTTCTGCCTCAGTGTTTATTGCTTTGCAATTTTTGCCCAGCCCATAAACATTCCCTGCAGCATTGGCACTAGTCTACTTTAGGTGACCCAATGGGAATACTGGTAGACAAATGGCTTCCAGAGGATTCCTCCAGACCTCCACTGCTGCCCGAGACCCGCTTGAAGTTTGTGCATGCGCTCCCTGCTGTGCACAAGCATTGCTGCGCCTGTGAGCTGCTCATGAACAAGCGACACCTGCTTATTTTATTTAAGTATTTATAGAGCGCTGACATATTACGCATTGCTGAACAGAGTATATTGTCTTGTCACTAACTGTCCCTCAGAGGGGCTTACACTCTAGTTTACCATAGTCATATGTCTATGTATGTATCATGTAGTGTATGTATCGTAGTCTAGGGCCAATTTAGAGGGAAGCCAATTATCTGTATGTTAACCAGAGTGCCAAGAGGAAACCTGTGCAGGCACAGGGAGAACATACCTTGCAGATGTTGATCTGGCTGGGATCGAACCGGGGGACCCAACGCTCCAAGACGAGAGAGCGAGCTGCTGCAATGGCTAATGTTGCTGAGTCTTGGATGAGGTCATATCTTTTGGGCTTACAACAAACAATGCTGGGCATACACGGCGTCGAGGGGAGGATTATTATCAATTGAGTCTGGTGACTCGATTGATAATATCCGACGTGTCCGATCACCACGGGGATCGATTTCGCGCTCGATCCCCGTGGGCAGACAATAGCGGCGAATCGAGCGGGTGATAAGAAGCGCCGGTGGGGACGAGCGGGAATCGATCCGCGTGGACGAGGCGGGAGTCGATCGGATCGACCTGTGTATGCCCAGCATATAAGCCTTACATCACCAAATGCAATGCAAAGCTCTGGATACAGATGTATACTGGACTCTAGAGCAGTGGAGATATGTTCTGTAGTGACAAATCATGCCTCTCTGTCTGACAATCCAATGGACAAGTCTGGGTTTGGTGTCTGTCTAGAGAACTGCATTTGCCTCACTGTATTGTACTAAGACAGTGTAAAGTTTGGTGGAGAGGGAATTATGGTGGGGGGTTGTTTCTCAAGGGTTGGGCTTGGCACCTTAGCTTCAGTGAAAGGAACTCTTGAGTGCTTCAAGGTAACAAGACATTTTGAACAATTTCATGCTCCCAACTTCATGTGAACCGTTTGGGGATGCTCCCCTTCCTGTCCCAACATGGCTGCAAAGTAAGCTCAATAAAGACATGGATGATGAGCAAGTTTGGTGTAGAGGACCTTGAAGGGCCTGTACAAAGCCCTGACCTCAACCCAGTAAAACACATTTTGAGATGAATCTAGCAGACTGACACAGGTCTTCTAATTCAATATCAGTGCCTGACCTCACATATGCTTTTCTGGAAGAATGGACAATGATTCCCATAAACAAACGACTAAATCTCCTGGAAAGCTTTTCCAGAAGAGTAGAAGCTGTTAGGGCTCATTCACACTAGAGGCGCGTTTGAACTTTTTAAAGTGCTGATGATTTTTCAAAAGCGGCCTAAAAGAGGCTACACCATGCTTTACTGTGGTGTAGTTCTCTCGTCAGAGATATATAGGGATGTTTAGATAGCTCTTTTTCTTCTCAGATAAAAATAACTTCACCCGTTATTTATTAAAGTAGTCTATAGACCGTAGCATGAGTGTGCTTGTAAAAAAAAATCTCCTCTCTGAGATTAAAAAGCATAAGAATTCTTCCTTCTTTGCTTCAGATTATGGTTGCAGTTACATGTCTGACCATATATATAAAAAAAAGTTTGCTAGCTTATTTCCCGGGTAAAATTCACAATGATCTATGTTTCCATCACGTGAATATGTAATTCCAGGGTAACTGTTAACACATCTGGGGTGCCATCTGTCAAATATCTGATCGATATCTGCTTAAAATGATTACCAACTCAGTAAAGGACCAGCCTTTAAAGCGTCATAACCAAAATTAGACAGAAGTGGGTGCGTGCTCACTATAAACAGAATATTTATAGGTTAACAGTTTTACCTCTGAAAGAAATACGCAACACTCAGCTGTTGAATTTTATAAAATTATCTTGTTATTAAAAAATTGATAAAGCTTATATACAGGAATATACATCTCTCCAGTTGTTGTCAATCATTCAAAAAATACATTTTCATCCAAAAATACATTTTCAAAGTTCCTTTAGTTAAACCAGTCCATTTCAATATAGCAAATATTCTGCTGTAGCTTTTATCCTTCATCGATAATTGTTGTCTCGAGATTGAACAGTGTATGTTACACACAATATAGCTTTATCCTTAAAAATGATTATATGAAGTTCTATTCTTATATAAAGAACTTAAAGTAGATATATCTTAATCCATCAAAGCTTGATAATTGTTTCTAAGCTTGCAATTGCGTTTGAATAATAAAACTTATAGCACAGAAAAAAGTTATCTAAAACTCAAAAAACTGCTGAAGTTTAAAAAGACAAGTCTTTAACTTTTATATAGACTAATTGTCAAAGAATTCACCAAGAATTATTGCATATTACCTCTCTTGGGTTTCAGAATCACGTCTGTGAGAAGGATAAACGTCGGCCTAGGATGTTTCAATCAGCTAGGGCATCAGGCAATGAATAAATATTCATTGAAAACTCTCTTTTTATAGAGAATTTCTCCCAAGAAATGATATACAGTGGTGTGAAAAACTATTTGCCCCCTTCCTGATTTCTTATTCTTTTGCATGTTTGTCACACTTAAATGTTTCTGCTCATCAAAAAACGTTAACTATTAGTCAAAGATAACATAATTGAACTCAAAATGCAGTTTTAAATTATGGTTTTTATTATTTAGTGAGAAAAAAACTCAAAACCTACATGGTCCTGTGTGAAAAAGAAATTGCCCCCTGAACCTAATAACTGGTTGGGCCACCCTTAGCAGCAATAACTGCAATCAAGCGTTTGCGATAACTTGCAACGAGTCTTTTACAGCGCTCTGGAGGAATTTTGGCCCACTCATCTTTGCAGAATTGTTGTAATTCAGCTTTATTTGAGGGGTTTCTAGCATGAACCACCTTTTTAAGGTCATGCCACAACATCTCAATAGGATTCAGGTCAGAACTTTGACTAGGCCACTCCAAAGTCTTCATTTTGTTTTTCTTCAGCCATTCAGAGGTGGATTTGCTGGTGTGTTTTGGGTCATTGTCCTACTGCGGCACCCAAGATCGCTTCAGCTTGAGTTGACGAACAGATGGCCGGACATTCTCCTTCATGATTTTTTGGTAGACAGTAGAATTCATGGTTCCATCTATCACAGCAAGCCTTCCAGGTCCTGAAGCAGCAAAACAACCCCAGACCATCACACTACCACCACCATATTTTACTGTTGGTATGATGTTCTTTTGCTGAAATGCTGTGTTACTTCTACGCCAGATGTAACGGGACGCGCACCTTCCAAACAGTTCAACTTTTGTCTCGTCGGTCCACAAGGTATTTTCCCAAAAGTCTTGGCAATCATTGAGATGTTTTTTTAGCAAAATTGAGACGAGCCTTAATGTTCTTTTTGCTTAAAAGTGGTTTGCGCCTTGGATATCTGCCATGCAGGCCGTTTTTGCCCAGTCTCTTTCTTATGGTGGAGTCGTGAACACTGACCTTAATTGAGGCAAGTGAGGCCTGCAGTTCTTTAGATGTTGTCCTGGAGTCTTTTGCGGCCTCTCGGATGAGTTTTCTCTGCGCTCTTGGGGTAATTTTGGTTGGCTGGCAAGGTTCATCACTGTTCCATGTTTTTGCCATTTGTGGATAATGGCTCTCACTGTGGTTCGCTGGAGTCCCAAAGCATTAGAAATGGCTTTATAACATTTACCAGACTGATATATCTCAATTACAGTACTTTTGTTCTCATTTGTTCCTGAATTTCTTTGAATCTTGGCATGATGTCTAGCTTTTGAGGTGCTTTTGGTCTACTTCTCTGTGTCAGATAGCTCCTATTTAAGTGATTTCTTGATTGAAACAGGTGTGGCAGTAATCAGGCCTCAGGGTGACTACAGAAATTGAACTGTGATAAACTACAGTTAAGTTATTTTTTAACAAGGGGGGGCAATCACTTTTTTTCACACAGGACCATGTAGGTTTTGAGTTTTTTTTTCTCACTAAATAATAAAAACCTGCTTTTAAAACTGCATTTTGTGTTCAATTATGTTATCTTTGACTAATAGTTAACGTTTTTTGATGAGCAGAAACATTTAAGTGTGACAAACATGCAAAAGAATAAGAAATCAGGAAGGGGGCAAATAGTTCTTCACACCACTGTAAGGGACTTTCCAAACTATGACTTAATTGTTTATAACATCTCTATAAATACAGGTATGATTTCATTTTTATTTTTAGATCGAGTTCTATAGAGGCCCCTTGTGGTTAATAAGTGTTAGTAGCAGGCACAAGAGATGCCCCCTATGGTTATAAGTGGTAATGGCCAACACAAGGCTTATGGCCTAACTGTTTTTATACAATCTGAAATAAAGTGTATTTTATTGATCAGCTTATTAGATATGTGTGAACACTATGTGATTAACATCTTGCGTATAAAATAGGCTTAGCTAAGCAGTGTATATCTTGACCTTAGACGGTTAAATTTACTAACACAACAATAGTACATAACGTGAACATTTCTTCAATACTATCTCATTCTTAACCTTGTAGGAATAAACAGCTCACTTCCAATAATAACACTGTAGCTTACACTATCTAATTCTGATTTCTGCTCATACTCACGAGTCTTGAAATTCACTCAATTTATCTGCAAACCATTTAACATTTGTATACAGTCTGGGCACGGGGATAATCATTTCTCTGCAATAATATGAGATTCTGACAGTTCCATGCGCTGTCAGTTGACGTAAGCGCTGCATGGACCGTTTTCAGGGTGATTTGCCCTGAATGGAAGGTGTAGGAAAAATACAAAATGCTCACAAAATCGCTTTGTGCAGCGATTTCGTTCGCGTTTTTAAGAATACATTGGGCTTGATTCACAAAGTCGTGCAAACTGTTTAGCACGGGAAGTGCCATTCGCGGACTTTTGCGCGTGCAAAGTGCCGCGATTCGCGCGATCGTGGACTTTTGCGTTCGCAATTTCGCAGCGAATCGGGATATGCTGTAGCAAGAGCGAATCGCGGCCGGGATTCTCGCGATCGAGGACTTTTGCGCGTGCAATTTGCCGCGAAGCGGGATATGTTGTAGCAAGAGCGAATCGCTGCAAATTGCGCGCGCAAAAGTCCGCAAACGACACTTCACGTGCTAACTGTTTAGCACACCCGTGCTAAACAGTTTGCACGGCTTTGTGAATCAAGCCCATTGTATGTATTCTTTTTCAGATCAAAGAGTTCACTTCCTGACTTGCGTCAGGGAGTGAATTAAAAAAAAAAGGGCTCTGGAAAAGCGCTTAGAAAAACGCTTTTAACAAAAAACGCATCACCCACCCAAGCGCCAGGAAAGGAAAAAAAATGCCTCAAAACTACCAACGCGAACGGACACGCTATCGGAACGCAATGGGAACAAGGCCTCAAAGGGTGGGCCAACTCCATATTAATGCCTGTAGATTACACATGAAATGGAATTAAAGTTCATATGTGTAAAGACAGGCATCCCGATACTTGTAATAACATTGTATATGAAGTATTTACATTGTTGTGTATGTTTGCTATGTATTCATTTCCTTAATTGACAACTGTAGCAAAAGGGATATGGAGGCTGCCATATTAATTTCTTTTTAAGCAAAACCAGTTGCCTGGCTATCCTACTGGTCGTTTGACTCTAATACTTTTAGTCATAGACCCTAAACTGGCATGGAGCAAATCAGATGTTTTTGACATTGCTGGATCAAACAAGATTAGCTGCATGCTTGTTTCTGGTGTTATTCAGACACTATTGCAGCCAAATAGATCAGCAGGGCTGCCAGGCAACTTGTATTGTTTAAAAGGAAATAGATATCCCTCTCCTTTATCTTATTCATTCTGCTCTACTAAGCATACCACGTGTTTGTTTTCAGGCAAAGAAGATAGTGACAAGATGGATATTCGGCCAAATCATACAGTTTATATTAACAACCTGAATGATAGAATTAATAAGGAAGGTATGGAAAACTCTTCGTCTTTTCTTTTTTTGAATTTTTAAAAACTGCAGTATATTGATTGAGACTCAGCTACTCAAGCATACCTGGGGCTGACTGACACGTGAATTGAGATACAAGCAGCCCTGAAAATAGCACGGCTGTGAAGTCAGAGTTGAAGAGTTGGAGCAATTTTGGGTTCCTGGAGTCGGTGGTTTCAGTAAACTGAGGAGTCGGATGATTTTTGTACCGACTCCACAGCCCTGGAAAATAGACAGCAGTGTCCAGACTGACAGACGCACTCTTGACAAGCAGTTCTAGCTTTATATTTGGCACAGTGTATTACAAACCCATAGTGACACTTGGAAGGACTGTGGTTTTTATAATGCAGGTGACCACATCTTCAGGTGGCTTTTCCACGTGCTGCCGAATTGCTTGTTTGTCGGGCAGTTCAGCCTCCTGGCTGTTGGCTGTAAGCATTATATGCTGTTGCAATAACAAGCAGCTGAATGACAGTGTTTGGTAATACAGCACTTGTCACAGTTGATGTATGGTGGCATTCCCTGGTGGTCCACTGCCCATGCTGAGCGCTAGCTAGGACCCTGCCGGTGGATGGGAGCTGCTGACAAGCAGTGAATCTCATGCCTTCAAATGCCAATGGAAAGAGGCCTTAGTTTAAAAGATAGGCTAGTTTTGCTTTGAGCTCGGTTTTAAAGGAAGTAAGCTTACGTGCGTATAGAAATGTGCAGCTTTGGGGATGTGATGTGTATAACAATATTTGTGGAAATTTCCCAGCAGCGTACATGGAAAAGTGTGTAACATCTGCCTTTTAAAGGGAACCCGAGGTGAGGATATGAAGGCCAAAATATGGATTTCCTTTTAAACAATACCAGTTGCCTGGCAGCCTTGCTGATCAATTTGGCTGCACTTGTCTGAATCACACTTGAAACAAGCATGCAGCTAATCTTGTCAAATCGGACAATAATGTTATAAACACCTGATCTGCTGCATGCTTGTTCATGGTCTATCGCTAAAAGCATCAAAGGCAGTGGATCAGCCGGATAGCCAAGTAACTTGTATTGCTTAAAATGGAATAAATATGACAGCCTACATATACCTCTCACCTTGGATACACTGGATATACGTCTATACCTGGAGGACAAAGTAGAACAGATGCTGGTGTCAGGTCTCTGACACTCTATGCACTCCAATAAAAGACCTTTTTTCAATACACGGGTCTACATTCTTTTAGAGATAAGATTACCAGCTTTAATTATAAAGCTTATAATGATGCTGGGTACACACTATGAGCTATTCTGGCCGATTTACTGTTAGATCGATTATTTCCAACATGTCCGATTTCCGATCGATTTCCTATTAAAGTGAATGGAAATCGATCGGAAAGCAAACCGGACATGTTGGAAATAATCAATCTGACAATAAATCAGCCAGAAAATCTCCGTGTGTACCCAGCATAAGATCAACAACTTTAATAGGCTATCTTTTATGCATTTGGCGCTCCCCCCACCACTGTTTTAAGTGTCTAATCAGAGCGGGATCTATTCCTACCTATTCGGTAGAAGTGCAGATGTAGCGCTTCACCTTATTACTGTAATTCTTTTAATTTATGAATTCTTTACAAATCCCTCTTTTCAGGAAATGAACTTTCTGGATGGTCTATCAAATGTCTTAATGGAATGATTTTGTTTTCTAGAGGTAAAGAGATCACTGTATGCCCTGTTCTCTCAGTTTGGCCATGTAATGGACATTGTTGCCTTAAAGACCATGAAAATGAGGGGACAAGCCTTTGTAATATTTAAGGAGCTTAGCTCAGCTACCAACGCACTAAGACAGTTACAAGGGTTTCCTTTCTACGATAAACCAATGGTAAGTAATACATTTGTCACTCTTTTCTCACACTTCGCAGTTTATCGGGCTCTATTCACAAAACTTCTTATGCATGACTTATTTATCACCTAGCTGATAAAAATAACCTTTCAGCACACTTACAAGCAAAATAATCACTTAAAGTAAATTGTTCCTGATTAACTTCATTTCATTATTTCTTTTCTTACCTTAATTAATATTATTTTTGCTGTTTGAGAGCTTAAAAATGTAACGTAGATAAGGTGAAAAACCTTTGTGAATCATGCCCTTTGTGTAATCCCCAATGTGATGTCCATTGAGTTACGCTCGCTGAATTAAAAGGAAAATAAGAAAGAAAAACTCTCCTGTGGGATACTTACCTTGGGAGGGGAAAGCCTGTGGATCCTAATGAGGCTTTCCCATCCTCCTCCATCCAGGCAATCCAGCGTTGGAAGCCCCTGAAACCAAAGCTAACAAAGATGTCGGCTGTGGCGCATTCGCAGTAGCGCCTGCAATATTTACCTTCTCTGTAGCCAGCGCAGGTGCAGTAGCAGCTTTCTGATTGGGTGGCGATAGACGAGCCAGATCGGGTCCACTCGTAGGTGTGAGCCCGATCGTGAAGCCGCTACTGCGTCTGTGCTGGGTTGAGGTAGATAAATGTTCACCACTCCGGTGTTCGTGGGCTTCCAGCACTGCATCGACAGGCGAGGGGAAGTCTTATTAGGATCCAGAGGCTTCCCCCTCTCGAGGTAAGTTTCCCCTAGGAGGGTTTTTAGTCTTATAGACTTTCTTTAAGTAAAGAGAACCCGAGGTGGGTTCTAAGAATGCTGTCACCACACAGAGGCTGGGTCTGCATAGAATGCCCAGCCTCTGTTGCTATACTGCTCCCCTTAGGCGCCCCAGCGCTCTGCTATGCCCCCATAAACACACAGCGTGTCGCAGCCGGCTGTTTACCTTTTGCAGTGTCAGTCTCGCCACTCCCCCGCCTCCTCTATGTCGCTGCTCCCCGCCTGTGTCTTTTCCTTCGCTGCTGATTGGAGGGAACGGACGCAGGTGGGAAGCGGCACTATGGAGGAGGCGGGGGAGTGGCGAGACTGACACTGCAAAAGGTAAACAGCCGGCTGCGACACGCTGTGTGTGGCTAGCACGGCGTTTGATTTATGGGGGCATAGCAGAGCGCAGGGGGAGGAGCAGTATAGCAACAGAGGCTGTGCATTATATGCAGACCCAGCCTCTGTGTGCTGATAGCATTCTTAGAAACCACCTCGGGTTCTCTTTAAGTAAAGACTAATGCAGATAAACACTGGCTCCTCCTTCCTGTCCCATGAAACAGGCCAGTCAGAGCAGATCCTGAAACCATGGTGCACCTGCAGTGTACTGGGACGTTTTGTGGATGTTATTTCTAGTTCAAAATACAAAAATTAGAACGTGTTCTTTCCGTTTCAGGTGGCAATCACAGGAATTCACACACAGAGAAATGTGATCAGTTCTCTTCTACATGGCCCTTAAAGTCGAATTAAAGAACAACTGTGGAGGCTGCCATATTTATTTCCTTTTAAACAAAACCAGTTGCCTGCCTATCCTGCTGATCCTCTTCCTCTAATGCTTTTAACCATGGAGCCTGACCAAGCATGCAGCAGATCAGGTGTTTCTGACATTGTCAGATCTGACAAGATTAGCTGCATGCTTGTTTCTGGTGTTGTTTGGTCACTACTGCACCAGAATACATCAGCAGGACTGCCAGGCAATCTGCATTGTGTAAAATGAAATAAATATGGCAGCCTCCACATACCTCTCGCTACAGTTGTCCATTAAGGTCCAATAAAGAGCCATAGTATAAATCATGTCGAAAGTGGTACCTTTTACAATTGCATAGTACTGTACTCTAAAGGAGGCCATACATCAGGCGACTTGGAAGCCAATCGACCATCAGATTCAATTATTATAATCGAAACCAGATGAAAATTGGTGCTGCCAAGCGCATACCCGACCGACACTGCGGTAACGGCGAGCAATATTGGGACGAGCAACAAAACCCCTGGAGCTGTGTATGTAATGTGTACAGTGGTTTGCAAAAGTATTCAACCCCCTTGAAGTTTTCCACATTTTGTCATATTACTGCCACAAACCTGAATCAATTTTATTGGAATTCCATGTGAAAGACCAATACAAAGTGGTGTATATGTGAGAAGTGATACAAATCATTCACTGCAAAGCGGGGTGTGCGTAATTATTCAGCCCCCTGAGTCAATACTTTGTAGAACCACCTTTTGCTGCAATTACAGCTGCCAGTCTTTTAGGGTATGTCTCTACCAGCTTTGCACATCTAGAGACTGAAATCCTTGCCCATTCTTCTTTGCAAAACAGCTCCAGCTCAGTCAGATTAGATGGACAGCATTTGTGAACAGCAGTTTTCAGATCTTGCCACAGATTTTCGATTGCATCTAGATATGGACTTTGCCTGGGCCATTCTAACACATGGATATGTTTTGTTTTAAACCATTCCATTGTTGCCCTGATTTTATGTTTAGGGTCGTTGTCCTGCTGGAAGGTGATCCTCCGCCCCAGTTTAAAGTCTTTTGCAGAATCCAAGCGGTTTTCTTCCAAGATTGCCCTGTATTTGGCTCCATCCATCTTCCGATCAAATCTGACCAGCTTTCCTGTCCCTGCTGAAGAGAAGCACTCCCAGAGCATGACTCTGCCACCACCATATTTGACAGTGGGGATGGTGTGTTCAGAGTGATGTGCAGTGTTAGCTTTCCGCCACACATAGCGTTTTGCATTTTGGCCAAAAAGTTCCATTTTGGTCTCATCTGACCAGAGCACCTTCTTCCACGTGTTTGCTGTGTCCCCCAAATGGCTTGTGGCAAACTGCAAACGGGACTTCTTATGCTTTTCTGTTAACAATGCCTTTCTTCTTGCCACTCTTCCATAAAGGCCAGCTTGTGCAGTGCATGACTAATAGTTGTCCTAGGGACAGATTCCCCCACCTGAGCTGTAGATCTCTGCAGCTCATCCAGTGTCACCATGGGCCGCTTGACTGCATTTCTGATCAGCGCTCTCCTTGTTCGGCCTGTGAGTTTAGGTGGACGGCCTTGTCTTGGTAGGTTTACAGTTGTGCCGTACTCCTTCCATTTCTGAATGATCGCTTGAACAGTGCTCCGTGGGAAGTTAACCACTTTACCCCCGGCGGTACGAATTTCTCCGTCCCTTTTTCCATCCTTTCACCCCCAGGGACGGAGAAATCAGCACCTTCCGCGCTACCGCTGCTGTCCGCGCTTCCGCCGCTCGTGCACGCCGCCGCCCGCTCGCCCGGAGATCAATGAACGGGAAAATCCATTCCCGTTCGTTGATCTAAGCCCCCACAATGATCCGCTGCTTCTATTAGAAACAGCGCGATCATTGTGATTCTCCCAGCCTCCTACTGCTTCCTGTAAGCGTCCTTCTGGACGCTTACAGGTCGCATGTAAAGACTCACTGTGGCCATCTTGTGGCCAAATAGTAAACTACACCCTAAAAGCATTTTACACATACAAATAATTTGGATTACACAATAAATTAACTCATTACCTCCCACACTCCCCATTTTTTTTATTATTTTTTTGTAATTTAAAAAAACAAAACAAAAATACAATAAAAAAAACATAAATAGTTACCTTAGGGACTGAACTTTTTAAATATTTATGTCAAGAGGGTATAACACTGTTACTTTATAAACTATGGGCTTGTAATTAGGGATGGACGCAAAACTGAAAAAATGCACCTTTATTTCCAAATAAAATATTGGCGCCAAACATTGTGATAGGGACATAATTTAAACGGTTTTATAACCGGGACAAATGGGCAAATACATTTCATGGGTTTTAATTACAGTAGCATGCATTATGTAAAAACTATAATGGCCGAAAGCTGAAAAATAATTTTTCCCCACATTTTTTCCTATTTTCCCATTAAAACACATTTAGAATAAAATTATTCTTGGCATAATGTCCCACCTAAAGAAAGCCTAATTGGTGGCGAAAAAACAAGATATAGTTCATTTCATTGCGATAAGTAATAATAATGTTATAGACGAATGAATGGATGGAGCGTTGAAAGGTGAAAATTGCTCTGGTGTTCAAGGGGTAAAACCCCTCAGTGGTGAAGTGGTTAAAGGCTTTGTAAATCTTTTTGTAGCCTAAGCCTGCTTTAAATTTCTCAATAACTTTATCCCTGACCTGTCTGGTTTGTTCTTCGGACTTCATGGTGTTGTTGCTCCCAATATTCTCTTAAGGTGCGTACACACATGCGACTATAGTCGTTTGTAACGATCGTTCCCCGATCTTTACCAACGACGATCGTT
Organism: Hyperolius riggenbachi; assembly: GCF_040937935.1. Taxonomy (NCBI): domain Eukaryota; kingdom Metazoa; phylum Chordata; class Amphibia; order Anura; family Hyperoliidae; genus Hyperolius; species Hyperolius riggenbachi. The sequence continues at coordinate 424,115,907 of NC_090649.1, read as the reverse complement.
ACAAAAAACGAACCACCGACTATTAAGGCAAACGACGAACGAGCCAAATCGCTACAAAAGAAAGTTCTGTCTCGGCGGATTTTAACCAACGACGATCGTTTGCAAAAGTAGTACATCGTTGGAAACGATCGTTCGTACTAGGCTTGACATGCGCATTTCACTATTTCTCCATGGAACTTCTCATTTTTATGCGCAGGCGCAATAGTTGCTTTCTGTGATGTAACGTTCGTTCTAACGATCAGATCGTTACACACATTTTAAAACTACCTTTACTTAGGTCGTTCTTTCATCAATTAAAAGTTCGTTCGTCGTTCTTAACGAACGATCGTTGTCGCATGTGTGTACGTAGCATTAGACAACCTCTGAGGCTGTCAAAGAGCAGCTGTATTTGTACTGACATTAGATTACACACAGGTGCACTCTATTTAGTCATTAGCACTCACCAGGCAATGTCTATAGGCAACTGACTGCACTCAGACCAAAGGGGGCTGGATAATTGCGCACACCCTACTTTGCAGTTATTTAAAAAATGTTTGGAATCATGTATGATTTTTGTTCCACTTCTCACGTGTACACCACTTTGTATGGGTCTTTCATGTGGAATTCCAATAAAATTGATTCATGTTTGTAGCAGTAATCTGACAAAATGTGGAAAACTTCAAGGGGGCCGAATAATTTTGCAAACCACTGTAAATGTGCATCTGTACAGTACATGTCCCTTGTCGCGGTGTCCGTCCGTCTTCCGCCTCCTATTAGCCTAACACACACACACACTCGCACCAATTCCGAGAGATTTCATGAAATGGATCGGGAATTGGCCTGCCCGTGGGCCAAATGGCCCTCAGAGCCATTAAGTTTGGCTCTCGGGTGGTTTCCCCACTTTGCATTATGTTTGGCCCACTCTAGACCACCAGGGAAGCTATATTGGAGGTGAAGCCCTAGATCACCAGGGAAGCCATATGGGGAGGGGGAAAGCACTAAACACTAGGGAACTGTATAGGGTAGGGTGGGGGTCTCTAGACACCAGAGAATTTTATAAGGGAGGAAGGTGGTCAGTAGACATTGAGGTTGGCCCCGTGACTAGGTCCCAGTGTACAATTTTGGCCATTTAGTATTTGAGTTTGACACCCCTGCTGTAATCGGATTCGACAGAGAGATATCTCTTGGTCAAATCTGCCTATCATCGCTAGATGTATGGCTACCTTAAAGTGGATCCGAGATGAAAAACTAACGATAACCAGTAACTTGTCTATATATTTTATCTCAAGTTTAGATAGTTTACACAGCAAATCTAGCTGCAAACTGCTTCAACAGTTTATGATTATTTATTCCTGTGATACAATGACAGCAGCCATGTTTTGTTTGTCACATTACACACAGGCAAGCTGATAGCATCTCCAGCCCTCAGCCTGTGACAAATTCAGTCCCCTCTCCTCCTCCCCTCTGCCTCTGCAATCTGGCTAGTAACCTCCTCCTGCCAGACTGAGCTCCCATAAGCCCTTGCTACAGTGCCAATGCATTCTCAAAAAGCTGTGGGCGAGGCTTGTTTAGTTTATAGGGAATTGGTGTATTAAAACAAAAGTATTTGGCTTGAGGAATGCCCTGTAAACTATATGTAAGGAACACAATTATGCAATGAGTAAAAGTCTATCTCGGATCCATTTTAACGGTTTGGTGAACATGCCGATTGCAACCATTGTACTTTTTCTCCTGAGCTGGTCCAATAAGCTTTTATTGAAGACCCTAAGAACTGAGATATGAGGCCTCTTCATACTTTCAGGTGAAACCTCTGGTCAGCATTACATTGTGCTATCTTCTGACTGTTTTTATTTAGGCTGTGCCAATCAGACCATCTGGATCACATCTGAATAGGCAGATTACAACCAGGGCTGTGGAGTCGGTCCAAAAATCCACCGACTCCGACTCCAACTCCTCAGTTTAGGATTCCACCGACTCCTCTAATTTGCATATTACAATTTTGTTGATTAAACGTATGTAACATGAAATTCGTCTCTTAACTGCCAACGCTTTGGAATTTTACAAGACAACTGAAGTGAGAAGGATATGTAGACTACTATATTTATTCCCTTTAGACTAAAACTAGTCCTTGGTAAGAGTACTTGTAAAAGGTACAGACCGGAACAAAGAACATCTATCAGGCCCTAGGCAATGTGACTGTGGGTACATGTAAGAGTGATGTGCAGGTGCTCTGCAGGGGAATGAGGAGATTCTTCCTCTATTACGCATTCTTCATGCACAATCTGAACAAGGTTTATGGGTGACAGACAACACCTCTGTGTTCAATGTGCACAGCATTCTCAGTGGATTCCCTGCAGCTCTGTGGGGAGTGCATATGTAGAGTACAGTACTACTGTGTAACAAAGTAAACCTGAGACAGATGAAATTAAAGTTTTATACATACCTGGGGCTTCCTCCAGCCGCCTTCAGGATAATCAGTCCCTCGTTGTCCTCCTGCACCACCTGGATCTTCTGCTATGAGTCCAGGTACTTGAGCCAGTCGGGCGTAGTGCGCATGCACACACTCCGCCGTCAGGAGCATACTACACCTGTGCAGCACTATTGCGCAGGTGCAGAATGTTCCTGGCTGTGGGAGCGGTATGCGGCCGGACAGCGCTGACTGGCTGAATTACCAGGACTCATAGCAGAAGATCCGGGTGGTGGAGGACAGCGAAGGACTGATTAGCCTGAAGGGGGCTGGAGGAAGCCCCAGGTATGTATAAAACTTTACTTTTCATCCGTCACAGGTACCCTTTAATTTGTAGTCACCAAACCAAATTTTAACAACATATCAAATTATTTGATTTTATCAGCATAGGGAGTGCATACATTTGCATAAATCAGCATCAGTGCAGAATTATTTCCATCTCATTGACCATCTCTATTAGTGACACAGCTACACATCAGGTTTTATTCTTACAGCATAGATGTTATTTAGTATATATAAGAGATTCCTGTGTACACATCATATATACAGTCACAATCAGATATGTATATCTGACCTTAAAAATACGGGGACTGCTTTATTGAAGCAGCACAAGTAACTAATTTTGATTGGTTTATTTCATTTTTGTGGACTAAGCACAGCTATTACTGTATATATACTGTATATATACATTCTTTTTAATGACTATTATCTGAGAAATAGAACATTTTATCATATTTTCTATTTTAATTACAGTTACAAATTCATTGGGAGTCGGAGTCGGTGCATTTTTTCCCGACTCCGACTCCGACTCCAGGCACCCAAAATTGCCCGACTCCGACTCCACAGCCCTGATTACAACTAATATTTTTCAGTAATAAAATACATTTACATACAGAGCCAGCAATTGTAAAGTGATCTGTTTATTTAGTTATAGTAGTATGGCAGCCTCGGCTCTTGGCTTTCCGACATTTTCCCCCCTTACTCTCGCCATCCATCCTCCCCTGTCCCCCACCTCCTTCGAGAACCGGTATGAGCCAAACCAATTCCATGTACAACACCTCCTCTTCCCCCCCCCCCCCTCCTTCTTTGTGTCTGACAAAATAAACAATTCTTGATGTCTCAGGAGGTGGTAAGGCTGCATATTACACAGGCCTATCACCTCCACAAAGTTTCCTGTTAGCTCCATATTTAATTAAGCTTTGTGGAGCTTGAGGTTCTCCCAGATGTTACTTGAAAATCCAGGTACAGTCTTAAGCTGGCCACTAACGGTCCAATTTCTAGCGAAAAATCGTTTAAACGGTCAGAAATTCTGATCGCAGTGGTTTTCGTCGAACCAAAATTTAGATTTTCTTCTTGGTCGTGATAGATAGGAAGCAATGATTGGTTAGTTGATGGTGTAGTGAACGATTTTTCATCCGATCAGAATTTCTGATCGCTCTAACGATTTCTCGCTAGAAATTGGACAGTTAGTGGCCACCTTTAGTTACCTGGTCCTCCCCTCACCTGATGTGACTACTTCCCAACCTTGCATCTGTTCACATGCCAGTCTGTAATGCAGAGGGAGGCGTATCCTGGGCAGGAAGGGCGTGGTCAGATGCAGGGAGAACTGTGATTGTTGTAGTTCTGTAGGAGGAAGTCTGGTTGAATTTGGTTTCCCTCTCAGGCCAAGCAGTGGACACGTACTAACAGCAGGAAGTGCTGCAGAGGTGGTTCAACATAATGGCAAAAAAGCTTTACTACAGGTGAAAGCTAGGCTGGTGGTATTGACATTGGCCCCTGCACAGGAAGTACTTGGCTGCTTTTTGTACACAGAATCTGACTATATCGATAGGGCATGTGAAGTTAGCAAGATTCTAGTTACCGTAAAGCAAGCAGTTCTAATCTCAAGTTGCCATATAAATGTTCATTAGTCTAGTCTATCTATAGAATAATAAATGATACATTTGTGCTCCTCTGCAGCGTATTCAGTATGCAAAGACTGACTCTGATTTGGTGTCCAAGATGCGTGGAACGTTTGGAGATAAAGAGAAAAAGAAAGAAAAGAAAAAGAATAAAGCACAAGAGCAGGCAGCTAATGCAGCCAATAAGAAATCTGCACAGGTAAGTCATTGTGCTTTGTGTGGCTGTGCTGCTATTCTGAAACTGGACATATAAAGTGCAGCTAACTTGACAGTTGGAAACAGACATTATTTCCCACAATGCAACAAGGTTCATAGACAGGAAGCTTCCATGACCATGGTTATGACATCACACTGTGGGAGGGGTTTCACCACAATATCAGCCATACATTCCCCCCGATGAGTTATTTGGGAAAAGGTAAAGATTTCTCTTGGGAAAGCGGGTATCAGCTGCTGATCGGGATGAAGTTCAATCCTGGGTTACAGTTCCTCTTAAAGGGGCAGTATTGCAAAAATAGTCCTTTTTACGTCATTACATATAAGTTATGTACAAGTGGAGTAATACTTTAAACATGTTTAGTGGCTGAACAAATGTAATAAGTACACTGGCATTACCTATTTGAAGCAAGGGAGCCACGTCAGAAGAAACCTTTACTGACGCCGATTTAGACAATACCATTATGCTGTAGGAGGCAGCTAAATCAGCTGTTTGGGGTGGCATTATATTTCCCCCTTGAGACGTTAGAAATAGGATCCTCCACCTTGTAACTGCACTCTTGTGCAGTTCCCCCAGCTCATGTGAGCCGTGTGACGTCACCGCACTTGACAGATCCTAATGCTGCCTGCCGAGGCCCCTTCACCGCTGCTGGCAAGGACACGGACACCTATTGCTGTCCGTTGCTGTGGTTACCAGCTTTCAGCTCTGCGCAGCATTGTGGCAGCAGCACGGAGCAGCCAGGAGTTGTAGCTGTGTCCTGCTAGCATCTAACATTACGATTAAAGTTGTTGTTTTATTCACGAGGCAAGCATTCTTAGAAGGAAAGAGTTACATTTTTACTGCTTTCCTTCTAAGAATGCTTGCCTCGTGAATAAAACAACAACTTTAATCGTAATGTTAGATGCTAGCAGGACACAGCTACAACTCCTGGCTGCTCCGTGCTGCTGCCACAATGCTGCGCAGAACTGAAAGCTGGTAACCACAGCAACGGACAGCAATAGGTGTCCGTGTCCTTGCCAGCAGCGGTGAAGGGGCCTCGGCAGGCAGCATTAGGATCTGTCAAGTGCGGTGATGTCACACGGCTCACATGAGCTGGGGGAACTGCACGAGAGTGCAGTTACAAGGTGGAGGATCCTATTTCTAACGTCTCAAGGGGGAAATATAATGCCACCCCAAACAGCTGATTTAGCTGCCTCCTACAGCATAATGGTATTGTCTAAATCGGCGTCAGTAAAGGTTTCTTCTGACGTGGCTCCCTTGCTTCAAATAGGTAATGCCAGTGTACTTATTACATTTGTTAAGCCACTAAACGTGTTTAAAGTATTATTCCACTTGTACATAACTTATATGTAATGACGTAAAAAGGACTATTTTCGCAATACTGCCCCTTTAAGTACGGTTATGCTTCAATTGGTTGCAAAAGCAAGTCAGTAATAACAGCCTCCATGTCCATCTCATTATGAGGTTTTTAATTCACACTTAATATGACTTGGTGAGAAAGTCATTGGCAATACCAAACTCTTTCCTTTCAGCATAAAATGATCTTTTGAAGTTGTAGTGTGATTCAGGTACATGTCATTATGGCACCGGGCAGTTCAGTGCCGAATGACAGATCTCCCTACTGCCACTAAACTCCCCCGGCGGCATTAAATACTATTCCCCCTCCGAGATGTCGCAACTCGGAGGGAGATGTCAGGCCCAGTGCACACCAAAACCGCTAGCAGATCATCAAAACGCTAGATGGTTTTGGAGCAGATTTCAGAGCGATTCTAGGCATGTATAGAGATGTTTTCTAAGCATGCCTAGCGTTTTTGGGAGTTTTTTTGTGTAGCAGATTACAAATATTGTTACAGTAAAAGCTGTTACTGAACAGCTTCTGTAACAAAAACGCCTGGAAAACCGCTCTGATCTAGCGCTTTCCAGAGCTTTTTGAGCTTTTCCTATACTTGAGGCAGAAACACTTCTGCAAACCGCGAAAGTGCTGCAGGACCCACGTTTGAGGTTTGCTAAAAACCGCAAACTGCCGGTGTGCACCATCCCATTGACCTACATTAGCCAAGCTTTTCCGAAGCGGTTTGCGGATCGCTTCAAAAACCGCTCGGTGTGCACCAGGACTAATTTGGGGTCTGGCAACCGCTGGTGCTCCGAATTACCGTTACACGGGGTGCGCAGCGTAGCATTGCTGCTATGAGGGCGCCCAGCTTCGGCATCGGGCACCAAAATGAACTGATCCAGTGTGATTCTGACCTCCAATCCTTTTATTTTCACTTAGAGAACCCAGGGTGGCATACTGCAATCCTAATAGGACCCAGGGGCATGTCATGTGCACAAAGACATGCCTCTGGGTCACTGTATCACCGCTGCCAGCCCTCCTGCGCTGCACCCACTTAAAAGATCTCCAGCCTAGTGACAAACTGCTTGTCGCTAGCAGGCATTATTTATGTGAGGCTGTCAGTCAGCCTCATAGCATCTGCCCTGATAACGCGCTCCACCCACCCCGCCACTCTCCGCCTTTATTAGGTTCCTCTAAAAGGAAGCCAAGCCGTGACTTCCTGGGTTGCGGCTTGGTTTCCTATTGGAGGAAGCTAACAAAGGCGCGGGGGGGGGGGGGGGGGGGGGGGCGGAGCGCGTTATTAGGGCAGATGCTACGAGCCTCACATAAATAATGCAAGCTAGCGACAAGCAGTTTGCAGCTTAAAAGAGCTTTGGGGGGGGGGGGGCACAATGACCCAGAGGCATGTCTTTGTGCACGTGGCATGCCTCTGGGTCCTATTAGGATTGCGGTATGCCACCTCGGGTTCTCTTTAACTGCTTGAACAAAATATTGAAGTTTAGAGATGTCCATATCCTGATGTCTGCTGAACGGAAACGCTGTCCCATCTGCTCTTAATATTCAGCGTTTATTTGGCTCCCATTTGTGAGCTGATGCTGCTTGTTTAAACTCCTATGAGCTCACACAGAACTGTTTGTTTTTAATAGTCTTGTTATTGTACCGTATATTCCGGCGTATTAAGGCGACTTTTTGAACCCTGAAAATCTTCTGCAAAGTGGGAGGTCGTCTTATACGCCGGGTGTCAGGTGCGGGGTGTCAGTATTTGTGCCAAGCAGAGCTTACTGGGTGCAGCAACCTTGGTGGAAAGGTCCGCTCTTGTCCTGGGTCCTTCTATGTCCTCCACTGTCCCCCTGCCTCATTCATGTCCGTGTCCGTGTTTGAACATTCAAAGCTGCAATACATTAGCATCTTGCGAGCAGCCGCTCACGTGGGTAACAGGGCAGCTTCCTGGTCCCGGGTCACCTGATTGGTGACGTGTGCGGAGGAAGACACTGAATTGTGGAGCGAACACGTCACCAGTCAGGTGACCCGGGACCAGGAAGCTGCCCTGTTACCCACGCGAGCGGCTGCTCGCAAGATGCTACTGTATTACAGATTTGAATGTTTTTAAACACGGGACATGGACATGAATGATGCAGGGGGGGAAGTGGAGGACATAGAAGGACCCAGGACAAGAGCGGACCTTTCCGCCAAGGCTGCTGCACCCGGTAAGGTCTGTCTGGTACAAATACTGACACCCAGTTCTAAATGGCACAGCCTGAACTCTTTTCCCTCCACTGGATGACTGCAGCACCCAGTAACATGCAATGGGTGTATACAGGGTGGGCCAGGAGGACAGAGGAGGCATGTTGTGAAGAGGGGTAGTGTTATACGGCTAGTATATGCCAAACTCTTTCTTTTAACTGGAAAAGTTGGGGGGTCGTGTTATACGCCGGGTCGTCTTATACGCCGGAATATACGGTAATTGTATGATTTAGAAATCCTTTAAAGAAAGCTGGTCCTGGATCTCAGTGCATCTGCTGATGTGGCACCTGCCTTTGCTATACTCAGATATTCCCAGTAACCTATGCTGTGGTAAATGTACAGGAAGCCATTGATGAACACTTTTTTTTTTTTTAAAGAAAAAATATATATTAAACAAAAATTGCTGCCATGGTGATCATTTTAGCTTTTCTATTTTCTCTCATTGCCCCAGAATAAGAATGAAATCAAAGCATCTGGCTCTACAGCCCTAATAAGCATGCTAGAGAAAGCGTAATCTCTTCCTGGGAAGCCTTGTTTCATATAGACCCCTTTTTTGGTGTGCTAACCCCCCCCCCCCCCCCAATAGGCAGATGACGAAGCTGTTATTTGTTCCAACTGATGAACATCTGGCTTAGTATCCATAGGACATAGCATCTGAAGAAGCAGCCTTTACGCCGCGATGCTCCTTATCAATCGAGCCGCTGATGTGGCTCAATTGATAAGATCCGACAGGACGGATCTTGCTTCCGCCGATTCCCTGCTCGCTCCCCGCGAGGGGACAATGGCAGGGAATCGAGCGGAAGATAAGCGGGGCCGAGCGGGGAATCGAATGCGGCGCGCGAGCGGGGACGCGGAAGAGGCGATCCGGCGGCTAATCGAGCCGCCGGATCGTCACAACATCTACCCGTGTAGACGGGGCTTTAGCTGTGTAACAATGCACCAGGCAGTACCCACTATTGTTTGACAGTTTGGTGGACATTGGCTGCTCTTTTGATTGTCAGTATAAGCTATGGTTCAGTTGTTGGAGCCTTATACTGGATGCCTTTTTTTTTTTTTTTTTTTTTTTTTTTTTTTTGAGTGTGGTGTTCATAGCTGCCCCTTTTAACATTTATGTGTTAGCCTTTACTTGGGTTATCTACCAATGGTTTGTTGTAGTAATTCATTTGTAATGAACTTAAAGGGAACCTGAGGTGAGAGACATATGAAGGCGGACATATTTCGCCAAGATTAGCTGCCTGCTTGTTTCAGGTGTGTGATTCAGATACTATCGGGGCTGCCAGGCAACTGGTATTGTTTAAACAAAATAAACATGGCTACCTCTTTGCATATCTCACCTCGAGTTCCTTTTAAAGTGGATCTGAAATGAGGTCACTCATTTCAGGACACCATAGAGCCTTCGCGGCCCTCATTCCTGTGGGTCCTGCTATAGACGCCTATTATAAAAGCCACGATTTGTGGCGCTGAGGCAAGTGGATTTGAAAATTGCATAGCGAGCATGGAGCGTAATTTACTGCTTCTTAACGCAAATTGTGGGGGGTGGGCATTAAGATTTGGGCACCATAGGGTGTGTGTGTAGGAGGGGGGGTAATGCGCCACTTGGGGGGGGGGGGGTTAGGTTTAGGCAACACCTTGAGGGGTCTTAGGGTTAAAGCACCACCAGGAAGAGGGGGTTAGTCATCTGTAGTGGAGGGTTCTGTGTGAGAGTAGGGTTAGCTGTAGTAAAATATCTGTAAAGATTACCAATATTTTACTATCTGAATCCAATAGTAAAATATCACAAATTGTAGCGATATTCTACTAGCGGCAATCCCCCTGCACCCTTTTTTATGTATGCCTTTTACCCTATATCCTATATGGCCAAAATCCCAAATCTTGACTTGTGGATCATTCTTCACTGTACCCCAACATTCAGGTACTTCAGTATTGGTCATATGACTGTTTGTGTCGATCAAATGTGTAGAAAGTAGCGTGTTTGCATCGTTTCCTGTATCTGAGTAACTTTTCTTCTCATCTGTTTCCAGGCTCCTGGACAGGAAATGGATACTGCACCTGGAGCAGCACCGAACCAACAGGTAACGCTTAGACTGTTTCATAGTCGACACAATGAAGACCCACTGCACTCAAGTCTAGCTTTATTTTTATGTTGAGCATTTCAATGCGCTGAGCAGTACAATCCCATTCATCAGCATCGCAGCAGCCAGCAATGCAGGTGCCTTGTGTTGTGTAAAACATGTGGCTACCCAGCACACACGTGTGAATGGGTCCTAAGAGCTGGCTCACACTCTGTTTTATGCTGGGCTGTGACGCATTGGACACTGCTCACACATCAGACATGCAGAATGTGTCCATGCTTTTGTATTAATCCTCTCATTCATGTCTGCTTGGTTATATTACAATGCTGCATGTTTTACCAGACGACATTTGTAGCCATTCATCAAACTGATAAGCTTGCCTTCACATGGAACTCTGCACTGGGAACATATATTTGCTAAATACACAATTCTAACTTTGTCTGGAGGAGACTAAATATCGCTGAAACGTAACCTTTAAAAATACATTAAAAACGAAGATGGTGCTGAAAAAACAAAAACAAACTGACACGCACGGACAGACCCGCACATACAGATACACATCCTACATGTTTCACCCCCTCAAATGGGGGACTTCATCAGATATACAAAGTGACCAGTGCTAGAGTGCCAGGTGCTACTTTTCAAATCTACATATAAAGATTCAAATACATTTCACATAGTATCAGCCTGTTGGCTTATTCAGCAATTGCTGATGAATTTGTTTTTAATTATTAAATGTTGGTTTAGTGCTTTTTAGTCACATCCAGACAAGGTTAGAATCGTCATTTCAGGTGTGTGTTTTGAACATATATTTGCTGCACTGAATGAAATCACAACCCATATATGTTAATCGGCCTTAGATGCTTTCAGCAACAGGGATCACTGCTGCTCATTAAAGTGAACCTCCAGACTAAGGCTGCTTTCACAGTGGGACGTTACAGGCGCACGTTAGAGCAGCCTGTAACGCACCCCACCGCACATTAATGAAAAATCAATGGGCTGTTCACAGTGCCCACATTGCGTTACATTGTAACGCTGCACCTCAAGATAACGTACTGCATGCAGTACTTTATACGCGTTTAAGCCGCGTTAGACTGCTTGCACATGCTCAGTAATGTTGGGGAGAGCGGCCAGGCACATGGCTAATATTCACTGCACGGTGTGATGTGCAGTGTTTACTTCCTGGAGCGGCCGCTCTGTGCAGCGATTGGCGGGGCCACGTGATGCCACATGCGTCCAAGAATACGCATCACGGACGCCAGAGTGAGCTGCACAACGCGGCTCAGTCTGACGTCCACATCCAGCACCACCAGGCGTTGCGGGCACGTTATGCGACCAGAACGACGCCTAAAACGCAACGTCCTGGTGGGAAAGTGGCATAAAACTCTATTCAGAAGAACTGAAAAGGCTTGGTGTTTCTTTAAGGGTCTGTTTACACTACACGCAGATTGGATGCAGAAAAACTGACTCCAATGAATGCCTATGGGCCTGTTTCCACTAAACGCGATTTTTCTGATGCAGATTTTCCCATTGGTATTCATTGGAGTCAGTTTTTTTGCATCCAATCTGCGTGTAGTAGAAACAGGCCCAGTTTCACAGCATCAGAACTTTGTTTTTCTTATAGAAGTCTCATTTTTAGCTGCATTTTTAGCTAATCTCAGCCCCATCAAAGAAAACTTCCAGGGCTTTCTCCCCCTGATGCTGTACAAAGCATGATTGGATTTCCTATGTTGTTGTTCGTTGCCTAGCAACTGGACAACCAAAAAGATGGCTGTCCTTATGAAATCACAAACCTTTGCCTGTTCTTTTAAAACAGGGTTGGGTAAGGGATTATATTACCTACCTATTTTAACATAACTAATGTAACTTAATGACAGTATGTTTGTTTAGGGTGAAGTTCGTCTTTAAGGATGAGCAAGAACAGTTTTGTGAAAAGTGAGTGTGAAAGGTCAGGGGACGCAGTAGAGAGGGTTTCGGCTGTGTCGTATCAGTGAAAGGCAGCGACCTAGGCGAATTAACACTTAGTGCTATGGCCTTTGCTCACGCGCATCAGGACAGATTTGCTTTTCATGCGCATGCCTATTGCTCATCTGCTATTATATCATGTCCTAGTTCTTGCATCCTGGCATATGCAGCATATATCTGAATGACCATGTGCATATCTATAGCACATCACTGTAATATGTTTCATGGGAATCTCTACAGATGGATATACAGAAGTCCTGTCATCCATTTCTTTCAAGCTTTAAACAAATCCAGCCACTTTTGTTGAATACCAGGATTCCGCTGTATGCTTCATATGATTTTGTATCTGTGTTTTGTAACTGTATGTTAGAAAAATAATATATGGAGGATTTTAAGATCTCTTCTTGTGAACATATTGTTATAATGTAAATTTGTGGCACATGCAGCATCGTTAAGTTATAGCACACACATAAAGTATATATACACCACTTGAGGGGATACACTTTCTCCTAATTGTATTGTCACTTTTTCGTTACACATGTAGAGAGACTGTTTACATTCTCACATTATTTATTTATTGTATTTATAAAGCGCCAACATTTTATGCAGCGCTGGACATTAGTTTAGGTTACAGACAATATTTAGGCGTGACATACAGCAAAATGACAATACCTGAATACAAGCAAGACCAGATCATGCAGCACAGTATGAGTACAAGGTAATGCCTAGTCACTGGAGGGGAGCATGGAGATTAGGCAAGTTAGGTTCACTAAGATGCATAGCATGGGTTTACAGTAATAGAGGTGCATGATCAGGTAGGACACAAAAGGAGGACCCTGCCCAAGGGCTTACAATTTAGAGAGAGAGGTAAGGGCACGAAGCGTAGGGGACCAGAGTTCAGCTGTAGGTTTAGAGCACTTGTGAGGGGTAGTAGGCCAGAGTGAAAAGGTGAGTTTTGAGGGCCTTCTTGAAGATGTTGAAGGAGGGGGCTGCCCTAATGGGTGGAGGTAGGGAGTTCCATAGTGTTGGAGCACATGAACTGCTTCAGCAAAAACAAAAAACCCTGTAATTAAAATAAGATGTCAAAGCAGTCTCTAGTGTGTTTTTATATAATAAAACGTTAACCATTTCCGCCGCCCGGACGTGAAGCTCACGTCCAGGCGGCTTCTCTGCTGCGCTCCCGTGCGAGATCGCGGGCGCGCCCCCGTGTCCCCGTGGTGTTCTCCGGTAGCCCTGGGATCAGTGAACGGGAACATGGTTCCCGATCACCGATCCCTGTCCCCCGCAGAAAAACTGAAGCGCTCACACATGAGGATTCAGTTCTTCTGCCCGGAAAAATTTCCGCATCTCCCTTGTACTTCCGCTTAGCGAGAAGTACAAGGAGGGAAAACAAAAATGAAGGTGGCCATCTTGTGGCCAAATAGTAAAACTACATCTACACATTTTTTACAATAAAAAAAAAAGAAAAGACATAGTTACCTATGGGTCTGAGCTTTTTTAAAGGCGTACGTTAAAAAGGGGCGCTGGAAAAAAAGGGCGCCGGGTTTTTAACGATAAGCATGGATAACGTTTAAAAATGTATTGTACTATATTTCGTTTAAAAATAATGTTTTTTAAAGTTATAAATCATTAAATAATGTGCATTAAATCGGCAATTGTAAAAACGTTAATCTTTCGTTTAAATACTGAAACGTATAATAACGTTAAAAAAAAAAAAATACTAAGTAACCCTCCCTGTACCTACCCCTAACCCCTAGACCCCCCTGTTAGTGCCTAAACCTAAGACCCCCCTGTTGGTGCCTAAACCTAAGACCCCCCTGTTGGTGCCTAAACCTAAGACCCCCCTGTTGGTGCCTAAACCTAAGACCCCCCTGTTGGTGCCTAAACCTAAGACCCCCCTGTTGGTGCCTAAACCTAAGACCCCCCTGTTGGTGCCTAAACCTAAGACCCCCCCTGTTGGTGCCTAAACCTAAGACCCCCCCTTTTGGTGCCTAAACCTAAGACCCCCCCTGTTGATGCCTAAACCTAAGACCCCCCTGTTGGTGCCTAAACCTAACACCCCCCTGTTGGTTTTTTCGTTTAAAAATAATGTAAAAAAAAAAAAAAAAAAAAAATGTACTGTTTTTCGTTTAAAAATAATGTTTGAAAAAAAATATTGTACTGTTTTTCGTTTAAAAATAATATTTAAAAATGTATAAATCATTAAATAATGTGTAATCATGAGAAGCAGTAATAAAACATTAAGTCTCCGTGCGCCGCTTTTAAAACGTTATTTTTCACCGGCGCCCTTTTTTCCTATCGGGCGCCCATTAAACGATATTTATTATAGGAGTGAATGGCGGCGCCCGATTTGTCCACTAGCCTCAGGCGCCCGAATTTACTGTTTCCTTTTTAAAGATGCATTTGAAGGGGGTATACTACAAACATTTTTTAATTTATAAGCTTGTAAATAGTGGACGCAAAATAGAAACAATGCACCCTTATTTCCAAATAAAATATTGGCGCCATACATTGTGATAGGGACAAAATTTAAATGGTGTCATAACCGCGACAAACAGGTAAATAAAATACATAGGTTTTAATTATGGTAGCGTGGATTATTTGAAAGCTATAATGGCCGAAAACTGAGAAATGAATTTTTTCCATTTTTTCGTATTAATCCTGTTAAAATGCATTTATAAATAAATAATTCTTAGCAAAATGTACCACCCAAAGCAAGCCTAATTAGTGGCGGAAAAAACAAGATATAGATCGATAAATTGTGATAAGTAGTGATAAAGTTATTAGCGAATGAATGGGAGGTGAAAATTGCTCTGTTACATAAGGTGAGAAATCCCTGCGGGCTGAAATGGGTAATACACTACGGAGCGATCCCCATCTTTTTATTTTTCCTCTTAACGCTAAGCCTGGTTTTCCAATGGAGTTGCTTCCATATTTAAATAGACATGGCACCTGTGCTAATGTGAATTTACCACAGAATCATGTACCATTAATGGGGATTTGGATGCGTTGTGAGGAAAACTGCAGCAGGCAGCACTTTTCTTCCCCACACGTGATTGGTGCCTGCACAGTAGAGCAAACCCGACCGGATCGGGTTTCCATGCGTAATACACTTCGGAGCACTCCTCCATCTTTTTGTTTTACCTCAGTAACACTAACACCCTTCAGCCGGGATACAAGAGCTGCTACAGTAGTGTTTTCCTACACCTACCATCTCTGTGTTTGTTTAGGGCAACATTGCACATCACTTTTTTCTAGTATTAACAGGGTCTAAAACACACTCAGCTACTACACTACCTAGAAGAGGCAAGGCATTCCTTCTGTAGTGGTGTTGTGCAATATATTTGTTACTATGTCTTGTACTGCTGTATGTATACAGCAGAATACCATTTCTTCCTGAACATACTGTAACAGCTGTCATTCTAATCACATTGTAATATTTTGCATATGTTGAAACAGGTGCCTGACAACCCTCCAAATTGCATCCTGTTCTTGAATAACCTACCCGAAGAAACAAACGAGATGATGCTGTCCATGTTGTTTAACCAGTGAGTATTCTGCCTTTTTACAGTAGTTTTGTGTCTGTGTGGTATGAATTACATGTGACCTCCCCACCCACCACACACATGCTGAACACTAGGGTGCATCAGCCCCAGGGATATAGCGGGCTTAGAGCTCTGCTCTGTAAGTCCCAGTGCACATATGGGGAAAATGTGTGTTGCCGGCTGCTATAGTAGACTGCATACCTCTGAGAGGCTTCAGGGGTATATAGAAGGAAGCTCATCCTTACAAATTCCTGAAGTAATGACATTTCTTTGCTTCTCCTGGCTTCCATTTATCATCATATAAGGGCTGGTGCACACCACAAGAGCTTTTTAAACGCTAAAACTTTTAAAGAGAATCTGTACTGTTCGATTTCTACAATAAAAAAACATACCAATCGAGTCACTGATCTCCTGGATCCCTCTTTGTCTTTTCCTCCACTCCCTGCCGCGATCCTGGCTTTTAATCGCCAGTTTTAAGCAGTGTTTACAAACAAAAAACATGGCTGCTAACCAGGAAATGATGTGTGTGTGTGCGCGTACACACACACACACACACACACACACACACACACACACACACACACACACACACACACACACTCACACACACACACACACACTCACACACACACACACACACACACACACACACACACACACACACACACACACACACTCACACTCACACTCACACTCACACTCACACTCACACACACACACACTCTCACACACACACACACTCACACACACACTCTCACACACACACTCTCACACTCACACACACTCTCACACTCTCACACACTCACACACACTCACACACACTCACACACACTCACACACACTCACACACACTCACACACACTCACACACACTCACACACACACACACACACACACACACACACACGTATCTATCTGTCTATATCATGTTACAGTATACTACAAGTTTTTATTACATAGTGAATTATCTGCACTCCAGTCTGGGATTCACACAGTTTCTCAGCATGTGACAGGCAGCTCCCTCAGCCTCACAAACTGCATCACAGACCAGATGAAATTGAGAGCAGAGAGTGAGGAGTATACAAAGCACACAGAGCCTGCAGGGGGGCGTGCATAACTTGTATTCATTACAACAGAGGCAGCCCATAGCTCCCTGGGTCCACAAAACGTGACAAAGAAAAGATTAGATATATTCATGAGACAGTGCAACTAGAAAAAGCTGCAGTAATCCAGACCACATTAGAACAGGTATAGGAATTTATAGTATGGAAGAAATAAGGCTAATAAATGTTAGTCTCTTTAAAAGCTCTTGCTAATGCAATGCTATGGGGAATTTTAACAAAATCACATTGCTCCAGTGTCCACACACACATAGGATAACATTAGCAGGAACTTTTAAAATCACAAAGCACTCAGAAAAGCTCTTCTGGTGTGCGCCAGCCGTTACAAAGAAGTAAGCTAGGATGGGTGGAAAGTGTGCTTATTGTTAGCGTTATGTGGCTTGTCTTTCGGAAAGGATGATGGGATTGCACTAATGAAGTGTGAACATGTTTGCCACTAAACTGTATAGACTAAATATACTGCCAATATACTCCCCCAGATTTTTCAAAATGTCCAAATAGACTTCCGGCAAACTGTTCAAATTTGACAGGAAGTGACTGTAACTTTTCGCAAATATGACCAATGTACCACACACCTATGTTCAATTTTTTCCTCAATTATGATAAAAATGATTGGAAGCTCAGAGAAAATTGCTAGTGTGTGTATATGAATAAATTATCAATCCAACACACACCATACAATCTTTAGTAAAAAATGAAGAGAAATATCTGGCATTCCGGATCGTTTTAAATCGAAAAAAAATGGGAATTTTTTTTCTACTGCTAATTGCAGTAGGGAATGCGTCCAATAATACGCATGGCGGCCAGCCGACTAGTGAGTCGTCAAAAATGAAACTAAGTGACAGCGGGGAACCGGAGGATTCCAGAGCGGCTCTGAGGGCACAGGACTGCTGCAGGGGGCTGGTAATAGCCCCAAGTAAGTAAAACTCTTTAACCCCCGTTCAGTTAAGGTTCCCTTTGAAGGGATACTGTAGGGGGTCGGGGGAAAATGAGTTGAACTTACCCGGGGCTTCTAATGGTCCCCCACAGACATCCTGTGCCCACGCAGCCAGTCCCCAATGCTCCGGCCCGCCTCCCATTCACTACTGGAATTTCAGACTTTAAAGTCTGAAAACCACTGCGCCTGCGTTGCCGTGTCCTCGATCCCGCTGATGTCACCAGGAGCGTACTACACAGGCCTAGTATGGTCTGTGTCTGCGCAGTACGCTCCTGGTGACATCAGCGGGAACAAGGACACAGCAATGCAGGCACAGTGGTTTTCAGACTTTAAAGTCAGAAATTCTAGAAGTGAACCGGAGGCGGGGCCGGAGCATCGGTGAGTGGCTGCGCGGGCACAGGATGTCTGCGGGGGACCGTTAGAAGCACCGGGTAAGTTCAACTCATTTTCCCCCAACCCCCTTACAGTATCCCTTTAAACATAAGATCTGTTCAGGCATGTGCCAACATGTTCCATCTGGCGTGTCCATTAGTGACAACATCAAGTTCCAGTCAGTCTGCATCAGATGGAAGTCGGACACGTGATAGCAGTGCTGTGTATGATATGTCCGGAACAACTGAGTCACTGTGAACAAGAAGCTCTGCAGTGGGCGCAAGCACTTTAATTACAGCGCAGGTAGATTTGGGCGCAGCCGCCGCCACCACCATAGGCTGTAATAGGAATTACAGCTATAGCACACCGAGTAACTCCGGCGCCATCAGA
Source organism: Hyperolius riggenbachi (assembly GCF_040937935.1). NCBI lineage: Eukaryota > Metazoa > Chordata > Amphibia > Anura > Hyperoliidae > Hyperolius > Hyperolius riggenbachi. Next base: position 424,097,368 of record NC_090649.1, on the reverse strand, counting down.
AGACTGAGCTGAAGTTGCTCATAAAACACTATAATTCGGCCTCCAGCAATTGCTGGAAGCCGAATTATTTCATTCTTCATCATCCATGGCGGCCTGGAGGGGGACTAGTATTTAGCGCGGCCGTAAACTTCTGCAGCAGCAGGATCAGGCATATACAGGCTGTATCCTGCGCCCAAGTCTCCCGGCGCCAATTTTATATGTATTCCCCTGAACGGTGACTGGATCCGCCATGGCTCAAACCCATTGGTCATAGTTAGAAAGTTGTACAGAGGACGTATAAGGAACACTATTTCACTTCTCAGTGATTTTTATGACCTAGATCGAGCTAACAATTTTTTTTTCTTTTTAAGATGAGAAATTGCCGTCTGTTTACTTTTTTTTTTTTTTTTTTTATCTCCACCAGATTTCCTGGCTTCAAAGAAGTGCGCCTGGTGCCCGGGAGACACGACATCGCCTTTGTAGAGTTTGAGAATGAGACGCAGGCAGGATCTGCGCGGGACGCACTTCAAGGCTTCAAGATTACGCCATCTCATGCTATGAAGATCACATATGCTAAAAAGTGAAAACACACGGCCGTTTCTGGACTTATTTATAGCTGTTCCTTGTTCTTGCCTCCAAGAATTCACATGTTCTGTTCAGACTCTGAACCTCTATTGTTGCTCGTTTATGGCAGATTTCTAGTTTTTTTTTGTACAAATAAATGTTTTCAGGGTTTTTTGTTTCTTTTATATTATCACTTATCTTTATTGTTGTAAAAAAAAATCCACATGGGAAATGTGTGCTTTCATGAAAAAAAAATCCCCCCAGGACAATTATATGCTATTTTGATAAATATTTTTGGACGTAGCTGAAAAACCTTTGTTTGCACTCTTAGCTGAAGCATACAGTCAATGAAAAGTATGCTTCACTTTTACTATTAATACTGCTGCAACCCGTTCTACTGCAATGCTCTCACCACACTGTGAATGTAAAGTAGGTGGTGCTTTGCAGTGCTGAACCTACCTTACCAAGTGGTCATTACACCTCACCTGGTGAGTGTCCTTAGCTTTTTTGCACTGAGCATGTGCGCAGCCAGGGCAGTTAGGATACAGGGCCTGATCTGACAGTTTGCTGTGTGTGGTTCACAGAGGTTCTCATTGCATTGTGGGAAATAACAGCTTTTTCCAACTGCCAAGCAAGCAGCTCCCTGTGTGCATATACTTCAGACAGAGGCAGTGAACGAGCAAGCGGGACGCGTATGTGCACGCATTGCGGGGGGTAGCGGCTGTGACCTAGCGCCCGTTCTTTAACGAGTGGGCCTTTTTACTAGTAATAATAATAATGTGGAACATAGTTCCCCATCCCTGTCCTCAAGGCCCACCAACAGTACATGTTTTGCATGAAACCTCAACCATGCACAAGTGGGGAAATTAGCGTCTCAGCAGAGCTGATTAACCTCCTTGCCGGTTATCCCGTTACCTCGAGGTAACCTGCGCAGGAGGATTTCTCACGCCCCGCTGGGCCGATTTGCATAATTTTTTTCCCCTACACGCAGCTAGCACGTTCGCTGGGCTCGCTACATGATTTGAAAAAAAAAAAAAGTGCTGCGCTGCCCCCTTGCCGGCGGGAATTGGACCGGCAATGAGGTTAAAGGGAACCTAAACTGAGAAGGATATGCATTTTTCCTTTTAAAATAATACCAGTTGCCTGACTCTGCTGCTGATCCTGTGTCTCTTATACTTTCAGCCACAGCCCCTGAATAAGCATGCAGATCAGGTGCTTTGAAGCCAGACTGGATTAGCTGTATGCTTGTTTCAGGTGTATGATTCAGCCACTGTTACAGCAAAGAGTTTAGCAGGACTACCAGGCAACTGGTGTTGTTTAAAACTACCTCTGAGGATTTTCACAGAACATGCACTGTTGGTGGGCCCTGAGGACAGGGTTGGGGAACACTGATGTGGAAGAGGAGCTGCATGAAAGTTGGGCTAGGGGGCAGAAAAAGTATAAATCTGGCCTTACTGAAGCAGCTGAGTTGAAGAATTTGGTGTGGACTACATTATCCTTTCATTCAGACTGCTAGGGGCAGGTCACAAACTGAGCTGTGTAATGCTGGGCATACATGGCTTGATTTTGCCGCTCGATTCTCCTGCTCGATCGTTTCACTGCTCAATTCCTCAGTCAATTCTCTTCTTGTTTTTCCTTATCTTTTTCCATTCGCTGCAATCCGGAATCGAGCTGCGAAATGATCGGGCGGGAGATCGGACATGTCGGAAATTATCTATCGAGCTATCTTAATGGCTCAAAAACGAGCTGTGTATTTCCAGCATTAGACGATTGCAACCTAAAGCAGAGGATGTTTGCAGTGCAGGAAGTGGTCAGTGACTGAGCACCTGACCAGTCATGTGATTTACTGATATCAGCTATTCAAGATAAACCAGCTTTGCTGTTGGATGCCACACAAAACTGGAAAACAAGTGCTTGGAGCAGGACATTAAATATTGATATACAAATCAACACAATGCTGTTACCACGGTTGGGGACAGGGTTTGACTTTAATAACTCACAAATATTCTGCGTCTTTAAATTCTGTTTCTCACAGTTGTCTTATTAAAATGTTCTACTAGGCTGGTTTTTCCAATATGCACTGTGACTGCTTGCCATTGTTCAATCTCATTCTGACACCTGTCAAGATTTACAGAGACTGCTCATGTGTAAATGAAGGGTGCCCCGCTGGCTCCTGTTTTTAGCCTCCATTTTCTTTATAATTCTCTTTAACACAATTCATTGAACTAATTTCTCCAGTTAAATGGTTAAATTGATGGGTAAGCTTCAGCTAAACTTTGGAAACTTTTTTTTCCCCCCTTTGAAATAACTTTATCTCTGCATATTTTGTTTTGACGCAGCCATTCTAGCATAATAAAAACAGGCTGTTTTTTTTTTTACACGCTTCAGTGTTTTGGTTTCTTTTTTTGCTTCCAGTCAATAAATTACAGGATGAGACTTATTGTGCAGCGTTGTACTGCGCACCCTTCAAGGAGAAGCAGCTCTACCGTGTCATTCGGCTGCACATGACGACAGCCGTTAGGTGACCATCAGCCCAAATACCGTATCTGGGAGTCCTACTTTAGAGACCATCTGCGGCAATCATAAGGTGAACACAGGGTCTCTCTGATCTGGATGTTCTGCCGTCAGAGTGCTAGAAAAATGTGTTACAGTATAATCTCATGATAGTAAACTGATGTAGTAAAATTTGATATAGTAAACATTTAGGTATAGTACAAAAGTGTCCAGCCCTGCCCTATTATAAGTATATGGGAGTAACGCCTGGTATAGTAAACCCTGATATAATAGAACTTCTATTATAATATACCTGAGTTTTGGCCACTGTGGTACGCTGTATCCGGCTATAGTGGTAAGTGGGGCGGGCGCATGCGTCATTTGTCAGTCGGAGACCCATAAACTGTGGTCGGTGGGTTGGCTGACAGCTACTTGTAGCCTACTCGCTATCTGCACACTATTCTGGGCCTACGTGGATTACCTCAAAAGCACCAGCCAGTGAGACCTATGCTTCCTGTGTAAGCTGCTGCCTGATTTGGCCTTGTTCACATTATAGAAGCGCAAGCGCTGAGCGATTTATAAGGCTATTTTTGAAGCGCTTTTCAAATAGCTTTCTGAGCGATTTTCATTTAGACAAGCTCTTTTCTAAGCGCTTTTGTATAGTGATGATTTTTTTTCACTTCCTGACGTTAGTCAGGAAGTGAACCCTTTGACCCGGTAATGAATAAATACATTGTATTTATTCATTACCGGGTCGGTGCTCGGGAAAACGCAATTAAAAGCTCTATTGAATCGCAAAGTGCTTGAAAAAGCAAGTATAGGGAAATCCCAAACGCTCAGAAAATGCTGCAGGAGCCGTGTTTGCGATTGGATAAAAAACTCAGCGCTTATATGAGAACACTCACATAAGCGACTATTGCACTTGCGCTGTTAAAATGATTTTTAAAATCGCCAGCACTAAAAAAAGAGCGAAATCGCTCTTAGTGTGAACAAGCTCTTACTCAGGGAATTGCCTGTCTTCTGTGACTTGCTTGTGCATGGCTGCAACACTACAGTATCATCCAGGCTGCCCAGAAATGTGGCCAGAGGAGCACACTATCAGTGTTGTATCTACATTAACTGGTGAGACATATGCTTCCTGTGCAAGCTGTTGCATGATTATTGTATACAAATTCCTGCATATTGAACAGAGCCGGATCATCCACAAGGCAATTCTAGGCAGTTGCCTAGGGCCTGGAGAGGCTTTGAGTCCTATGGGAGAAAAGCGCTTTACAAATGTTATTGTATTGGAGAGAGACTAGGGGCCTGGTGGGTGCAAGCCCCACCAAATCTTACTAAAAAAGCCAAGTAACCATCGGTGGCAAACAAAACTGCTATCTTGCCTAGGCCCCCAATTCATCTTAATCCTTTTCTTATATTGAGCTCTGTCCATTTTGACCTAGCTCAGGCTCGGAATTCACTACAAATCGCAAAAGCACTATCACAATCGCTAAAGTTTTTAATGAGCGTTTTATAAGCAATTTCATAAGCTTTTTCTGGAGATTTTGGTAGCGATTTTAAAAAGTGTAAGCGCGTCTAATTGAAAAGGGCGCCTGGTGTATCCCACATATGCCAAATTTGGCTCCAAAGGGCGCCCGATGTAGCCCATATATGCCAAATTCGGCTACAAAGGGCTCCTAGTGTAGCCGAAAAAGCTAGTTTTAGTTTATAAAAAGGAAGCTGTTATAGGCGATATTTGTTGGGCTATAAAAGGGCTCTAGATATAGCTGAGAAAAGTGATTACTATGACCTAACTTCTCCCTACTCTCACACAGAACCCTCCCATGATGGTGCCTAACCCTTACCTCCCCCCCCCCCCCCTAGGGGTGCCTAAACCTCACCCCTCCCTGGTGGTGCCTAACCCTAAGACAGCCCCTGGTGATTACTATGATCTAACCTCTCTAAGCTCAAACAGAACCCTCCCCTAACCCTAACTCCCCTGGTGGTGCCTAACCCTAAGACTCCCCTGGTGGTGCCTAACCCTAAGACCCCACCCCCCTCTTGTGATGCCTAATCCTAACCCCCCCTGCATCCCCAAATAAAAAAATCTCAGCTATAAAAGGGTGCTCTTTAGTAGCAGAATCAAAAACCTTGTAGCTGAATAAAAAATATGGGCTACAAAGGGGCGCCCTTTTGTAGCAGAATCAAAAACCTTGTAGCCGAATAAAACATATGGGCTACAAAGGGACACCCTACTGTAGCCAAAAACCTTGTAGCCAAATAAAAATAATGGGCTACAAAGGGTTGCCCTACTGTAGCCGAAAACCTTGTAGCTGAATAAAAATTATGGGATACAAAGGGGTGCCCTACAGTAGCCAAAAGTAGCCAAATAAAATATGGGCTACCAAGGGGAACCCGCTTGTAGCCTATATCAAAACGCGGGTGCCCTTTTCACCACCTTGTAGCCGATATTTGCAGAAATAACATTGATGTCTATGGAGGCGCCCTTTTCAACTGATCCCGTGTAAGCTTTTTGCCAGCAATTGTGTAGCGATTTGCGATTTTAATTCTTATTGATGCTTTCAATTAATTTTCATTTTCTTACAGTGTGCACTAATTTAAAAACGCTAGCAAATTGCTCTGTGTAGGTTTTGACGAGTGATTATGCCAGCGTTTATATACTTTACATTGCAGAACTGCTAACACAAAACGCTAACGCTCAAAAATGCTGCATGTTCTGCATTTGTGATTTTGGTAATCGCAATCGCTCCAGTGGAATGTGGCCCATCCATTAACATTAGCTGAGCGTTTAGGGCAGGGGTCTCAAACTCACGGCCCGCGGGCCATTTGCGGCCCTCGATACAATATTTTGTGGCCCTCGCCAGCAAAAGCTTCCTTATAGTTCGCTTCAGTGCTCCCAAGTAATCTGGCGCATCCCTGCCGCTAAACGAGGGCTGCAGAGCCCCCAAATCACTCGGGGGCAATCCGCCGGCATTTCCTGAAAGGGGCAGAACTTTCAGCTTCAGCTCTGCCCCTCCTGACGTCAATCGCCGCACGGATCGCCGCCTCTCCCCGCCCCTCTCTGTGAAGGAAAAGTGAGAGGGGTGGGCAGAGGCGACAATGCGCCGCGATTGTGAAATTCCTTATGCGGCCCAGCCTCATCCTGACTTTGCCTCCTACAGCCCCCCAGATAAATTGAGTTTGAGACCCCTGGTTTAGGGAAATTGCCAGCATTTTGAAAACCTCCCTTAACACTCAAAAAAGCGCTCTAGTGTCACTGTGCCTGTCCGGTACCTGTCTGTGTGTGACAGGTGCACATTGTAATACCCATCACTGCATATACCTACTACCTGTTGTTCACTTCAGTGCACCCACCTACCTACGTGAGCACATGCAGTGTCACTGTGCCTGTCCGGTACCTGACTGTGTGACAGGTGCACATTGTAATACCCATCACTGCATATACCTACCTGTTGTTCACAGTGCACCCACCTACCTACGTGAGCGCATGCAGTGTCATTTTGCTTGTCCAGTACCTGTCTGTGCGTGACAGGTGCACATTGTAATACCCATCACTGCATATACCTACTACCTGTTGTTCACTTCAGTGCACCCACCTACCTACGTAAGCGCACGCAGTGTCACTGTGCCTGTCCGGTACCTGTCTGTGTGTAACAGGTGCACATTGTAATACCCATCACTGCATATACATACATACCTGTTGTTCACAGTGCACCCACCTACCTATGTGAGCGCATGCAGTGTCACTGTGCCTGTCTGGTACCTGTCTGTGTGTGACAGGTGCACATTGTAATACCCATCACTGCATATACCTACTACCTGTTGTTCACTTCAGTGCACCCACCTACCTACGTGAGCGCACGCAGTGTCGCTGTACCTGCTCGGTACCTCTCTGTGTGTGTGACAGGTGCACATTTGTAATACCTATCACTGCATATAGCTACCTGTTGTGCACGCAGTGTGATATACCACTCCATGCATACCTGTTAACTGCACCTGTGTGACTGCACATTGTATTAGTCAAGTCAGTGCATACCTTTCACTTCATCCCCCCCGATATGGACAAAAACGGACATAACAGGTAGAGGTAGAGGCAGACCCAGAGGAAGGCCACCTGGCAGGTCTGTGCGAGGTCGTGCTGATGTGATTTCGTGCGGCCCTGGACCAAAGTACAGTGCTCAGAAGAAGGCACGTCCCATCAACTACCAAGATTGTCAGGACATGGTTGACTATTTAACACAGAACACCTCATCTTCCGCAGCCACCAGCGGTACTCCAAGTACCACATCCACTACATTTGACAGTTTGCAGGAGTTATTTGGTGGGGAAATCACTGATGTACAGCCATTATTGTTACAACCAGATGAAGGCGCTAAGCAAGTTACACCACCTCATACGTCTGAGTTAGGGGACACTATGGACATAACGTGTGAGGAGGAGGATGAGGAAGTACCTGCTATTGGTGCAGTTTTGGAGGTGTCTAAGGCAAGCGAAGCTGGGCAGGATGATTATGATGATGACGATGATACGGATGCCACGTATGTTCCCAATAGAGGAGATGGACAGGGGGACTGTTCAGAGGGGGAGTCAGAGAGGAGAAGGAGGAGACGAGTTCCTGAAAGAAGCAGGGGGAGCTCGTCATCAGAAACAGCTGGTGGCAGTGTCCGGCGCCATGTATCACCACCTATGGACAGCCAGCCAACATGCCCATCAATGTCAGCTGCTGATGCCACCACAATGCCATCACCCCAGGGGGCTCAGCGGTTTGGACATTTTTTAATGTGTCTGCCGTAGATCAGAGCAATGCCATCTGTTCTCTCTGCCTCCAAAAATTGAGCCGTGGAAAAGCCAACACCCACGTAGGGACAAGTGCCTTACGAAGGCACATGGAGAAAAGGCACAAACTGCAATGGGAAGAGCACCAGAGGAAAAGCAGCACACAAAAGTAAAGCCACCCTCCTTCTCCTCTTCCTCCTTCAGTTGCATCATCTTCAGCCTCTTTCTCCCTTGCACCTCCACAATCACAGCCACCCTCCTCCACTCCACCTCTGACCTTGAGCGGTTACTGCTCCTCTGCCCACAGCAGACAGGTGTCTGTGAAGGAAATCTTTGAGCGGAAGAAGCCAATGTCTGCCAGTCACCCCCTTGCCCGGCGTCTGACAGCTGGCTTGGCGGAACTGTTAGCTCGCCAGCTGATACCATACCAGCTGGTGGACTCTGAGGCCTTCCATAAATTTGTGGCCATTGGGACACCGCAGTGGAAGATACCAGGCTGCAATTATTTATCTAAAAAGGCGATACCCAAACTGTACCGTGAAGTTGAGAGGCAAGTGGTGTCATCTCGGGCACACAGCCTTGGGTCAAGGGTCCACCTGACCACGGATGCCTGGTCTGTTAAGCACGGTCAGGGCAGGTACATTACTTACACAGCCCATTGGGTCAACCTGGTGACCGATGGCAAGCAGGAAGTACGTGGCTGTGCAGCGGACCAACTTGTGACACCTCCGCGGCTTGCAGGCAGGCCTCCTGCCACTTCCTCTCCTCCTGCTACATCCTCTTCGCTGTCATCATCCTCCTCCTCCTTGACTGAGAGGCAGTTCAACTCTACTGGTGCTGCAATCTCCTCTCCAGCTACACAGTCCCAGCTCCCCAGGGCCTATGCTGCATGCCAGGTACGACGGTGTCACGCCATCTTAGACATGTCTTGCCTTGAGTCCCACTGGAGCAGCTCTCCTGGCTGCTTTTAACAAACAGGTGGATCAGTGACTGACCCCGCACCAGCTGGAGATCAGCAACATGGTGTGTGACAACGGCAGCAATCTCATTTCCGCTTTGAATTTGGGAAAGCTGACACATGTACCCTGCATGGCACATGTGCTGAATCTAGTCATTCAAATATTTGCGTCAAAGTACCCAGGCTTAGAGGACGTCCTGAAGCAGGCCAGGAAGTTGTGTGGGCATTTCAGGAGGTCTTACACAGCCATGGCACGCTTTACCGATATTCAGCGGAGAAACAACTTGCCTGATTTGCGATAGCCCAACTCGCTGGAATTCGACCCTCCTTATGTTCTCTCGCCTGCTAGAACAGGAGAAAGCCCTCACCCAGTACCTCTACAACTACAGTAGAAGGAACCAGTCTGGGAAGATGGGGATGTTCTGGCCCAAAAACTGGACACTCATGCGAAATGCATGCAGGCTCATGCGGCCGTTTGAGGAGGTGACCAACCTGGTGAGTCGCAGTGAAGGCACCATCAGCGACTTGATCCCGTATGCTTACTTCCTGGAGCGTGGCATGCGTAAAGTGATGGATCAAGCTGTGGAGATGCGTGAACAGGAACAGTTATGGGAGGAAGCATTGTGGGATCAATTCTCATCAGAACCAGAGGTTTCCTCAACACCTGCGGCAGCACAGGGGGGGAAGGAGGAAGAGGAGGAAGAGTCGTGTGGGGAAGAGGAATCAGACTCAGATGATGAGGAAGGTGTTTCTTTGGAGGAGGAGGCGGCGGCAGAAGAACAACCGCAGAAGGCATCACAGGGGGCTTGTGCTGCTCAACGTTCCCGTGGTATTGTTTGTGGCTGAGGGGAGTAGGAGGACTTACCTGACGACACTGAGGAAGAGCAAGAGGAGATGGATAGTACGTCTGGATCCAACTTTGTGCAGTTGGCGTCTTTCATGCTGTCCAGCCTATTGAGGGCCCCTCATATAAAAAAATCTCAAGGGGAATGACAACTACTGGGTGGCCACGCTACTAGACCGTCGGTATAGGCACAAAGTGGCGGACATGTTACCAACTCAGCTGAAGGCATAAAGGATTCAGCAGAACAAGCTGGAAACTATGCTTTACAATGCGTTTAAGGGTGATGTCACAGCACAACGCAATAAAGGTACCACTGCCAGTAATCCTTCTCCCATATCCACACAGGCAAGGACAGGACGCTCCAGCGATCTCATAGTGATGTCGGACATGCGGACATTCTTTAGTCCAACGCCTCGCCTTAGTGCTTCCGGATCTGCCCTCCACCAACGCCTCGACCGGCAGGTAGCCGACTACTTGGCCTTAAGTCTGGATGTAGACACTGTGAGCAGCGATGAACCCTTGGACTACTGGGTGCGCAGGCTTGACCTGTGGCCAGAGCTGTCCCAATTTGCCATCCAACTTCTGTCTTGCCCTGCCTCAAGCGTCCTGTCAGAAAGGACCTTCAGCGCAACTAGAGGCATTGTCACTGAGAAGAGAAGTCGCCTAAGTCACAAAAGTGTTCAGTACCTCACCTTTATCAAAATGAATGAGGCATAGATCCTGGAGGGCTACTGCCTGCCCCAAGACTAAGTCAGTCCCCACACACAGCATTTCTGCCTGCACGCCATGGGACTGCCTGCCCCAAGACTAAGTCGCTCCCCACACAGCACCTCTGCCCGCAGGCCGATTGACTGCCTTCTCCGCCACCACCAACAGGGTCCAAGACTCCAGGTGGATTCCTGAATTTTTAAGGCGGGCCGCTATAATAATTTTTCTGGTGCATGTACATGCCTGTCTAATTTTTCTGGCTGCACTGCAGCTGCAACAACAAAACATAAGGCATGTACATGTGCCAATTCCCCTTCGTGATCATTACCTTGCCGCCGTGAAGGGGCTTGCGTATCACAGTGAAGCAATGACCGACGGCTATATGAGTGTCTCGGGGGCGGGGGGCACAACGAAGATAATAAGGTCGTTGCTTTATTGTGGACAGACCAAATTTGATCAGCTGGACAGTCACTGTTGTTCTACCATTGAGCTACCACAGCCCAGCGACCATATGGGCTTGAAAACTGCCACGGCCTGCACTCTCGCCATGGTGCGCACCAGTCCAGCACAGCCGTCACAACACAAACAGCTGTTTGCGGTGTGTTACACAGTGCGTTAGGTGTGTCAGTGTGAAGCAGTACTCTAATTACACTCCCTGATTGATGTATACACATGCAAGATGTTTTAAAGCACTTTAGCGTTCAATGTGATTTCTGCCCTTAAAATGCTGCTTTGCGTCAAATCCCGATTTTTCCCCGGGACTTTTGGCATCTATCCCACTCCGCCATGCCCCCCTCCAGGTGTTAGACCCTTTGAAACATCTTTTCCATAACTTTTCTGGCCAGCATAAGTGTTTTTAGCTTTCAAAGTTCACCTCCCCATTGAATTCTATTGCGGTTCGCAAAAGTTCGTGCAAACCGAAAAATCGGAAGTTCGGGCCATCTCTAATCATAATTACTGTCTCTTTGAGCCCCGCCAAAGCATCTTTGAAGCTTTCGCCAAGGCTCCCCATTGGTCCACTGTCTGGACCATTTTCATTGGTTGAACGAGGCTGTGATGCTGATAACCCGTAACATGGGAGTACACCGATGTGCGTTAGCTGGTTTAGGCCTGCTCTTTGCAGGTCTATGCTAACTCTCATGCCTGATGATCTTCCCGGCAGCATGAAATGATTAATAGGATAGGGAATAAAGAACTCTCTGGGTGATAATATTATCCAAACGAGTTATTTTCCACCTGGGAGGGGGTTTGGTGTTTGTATTAAAATAAATTGGATTAGGCGATGGGAGCATTGCCTAATTCAAGAACTAGTTCAGCGAGTTCAGCAATAGGATATGGCTCTCAATGTTAAAAATAGGCCTAACTAAAACAGTTCTATACCCCACTCTAGATACAGTGGGATGCGAAAGTTTGTTAATCGTCAAGATTTTCCTGTATAAATCGTTGGTTGTTACGATAAAAAATGTCAGTTAAATGTATCATATAGGAGACACACACAGTGCTATTTGAGAGGTGAAATGAAGTTTATTGGATCAGAAAGTGTGCAATAATTGTTTAAACAAATATAGGCATGCAGTAGGTATGAGGGAATCTGTCAAAATCAGATTGCCAACGTTTTTCGCACATGTCTGGCAGTTTTGCGACTCATTCATTTGACTAAAGCAAATTTTATACTGAAGTTCTTGGCAAAGCCCCCGTACGTACTATTGTCACCACATATATATGTCGGGACCAGTAGTGGGAAGATGTCAAAAACCTTTTGTTAAAAGACCTTGAAGTTTTTGAGAAAATCAGTTTGAAGGTTTAGACAGAAAAACATGTTTAAACAGGAACAGTTAATATGTAAACAATGTTTGGCTTATTGCGAAGACCTTTTATGTGGTACCGTTACCAAAGCTGCTACATATGTAAAGCCTCATCAACACGGTACAATTTTCAATCAGATAGACAGATCTATTAGATAGATCTAATAAGAAATTGCATCGTGTGTAGATGTCCAAATTGTTTCAGATCAAATATGCTATAGATTTTGCTTTGATAAGTACCCCAAATTTATTGCAAAATCTAACGCAATCCGATTGGACCGGTTGGAAATGATCCAATAGATCCATCTAATACATCCGATCTGATGGAAAATTGTACTATGTAGATGAGGCTTAAAGGCCACTAGTGGTCAATTTTAACGTTTTAGTCTTAAAAGGTGCTTAATATCAGGTGTGCAGCACTATGGGCTTACTAGCTTCTCTTTACCCATGACCACAAAGAGTTAAAAGAAAAAAAAAATAAGAAAGAAAACTGTATGATGTGACATTAACAACCTGTTGTTGAATACAAAAAAGACCAAAAAAGGTATTCTGAACTTAAAGTGAACCTAAAGTCATAAAAAAAATGAGATGAACTCACCTGGGGCTTCCCTCAGTCCCCTGCAGCCGATCGGTGCCCTCGCAGCTCCGCCGGCGACGACTTCCGGTTTCGCCATCACCGGCCGACAGGCATGGGTGATTGTTCGCGTTCCCAGCCTGTATATCGCCCCCTATGCTGCTATTGCGGCCAGCAAAGTTCCTGACTTCCTGAGCTCAGAACACCTGCGCTAGAAGCAGGGCTACGGGAAAATGGCGCCCGGAGCCCTGCACTGCAGACTCAAAGTCTCCAGAGCAGGGCTTCGGATGCCATTTTACTGTAGCCCTGCTCTGCCGCTGCTGGAGCTACAGGCTGCTGCTGCCGGTGAACTGACTTGGCATCTATTAGACGCCAAAAGTCAGTTCACGCTGGGGGGTGCTTTATTGCTTGGACAATTTTAGGCGCCACCCCTGAGTACAGCTAAGAAATATTAGTAGCAAAGATATGAGTCTCATATTGGAAGAGTTAAGAAACTTCAGTTGTTAACAATGCAAAAGAGCTTCTCTGAGCTCTCCGACCCAACTTGGATCAGAGACAGTCCTATTTTCTGAAGCACTTATACATCAAAGAAAAAGCGCAAGACAACTTCAGATAATGTTTTACAGCAGGGAAGTTCAAAGGGTCATTAGCTCTGCTCTGTTTCATAAAATAAAATACAGAGTGTAGTTTTTAAACTGCAAATATTAGTGAATGATGCAATGTTTTAAAAAAAGCTACATAATTGAAAATAAAATGATGAGACTTGTTTATGCTGCTAATGTTCGATTAATTATCCATACTACACATACAATTCATGATATCATACTTTTTTTCACTTCAATGTTACTTTAATATGCAACCTTGCCTGCAAATGTCATATCTGCTCCAGTGGTATACATTCACTTTACTTTTATTGGGCTAATTGTTTACAGTATGCAGTGGCGTAGCTAAGAAGCCGTGGGCCCCAGTGCAAGTTTAGCATTGGGACCCTCCAAGCATGCTATAGATAACAATTGATACAACACACCAAAACCGATCAAGGACAACCACAGTGTCAGAGGTGCAAGAAGGGGATTGGAAACTGTGTGTTAAAGGGGAACTTCAGCCTAAACAAACATACTGTCATTAAGTTACATTAGTTACCGTATTTCGCGCTGTATAAGACGCTCCGGAATATAAGACGCACCCAGGTTTAGAGGGCAAAAACCAGGGAAAAAAATATATACTAATCCTGGTGTGTCCATATTCCAGGAGCGTCTTATAATGGTGTCCCCAGAAGTCCCCTTCTGTCCTCTTTGACCTCCTGTGTGTCACTTTCTGCCCCCAAGTGTCCCCTGTGTATCCCCAGGTGTCTTCTTCTGTCGCTGGGTGCCCCCCACCTTCCTTCTGCCCTCTGTGTGGCTTCTGTCCAGCTTCTGTCCCCAGGTGTCCCCTGTGGTGTTTTCTTCTGTGACTGCCCCCCCTCCTGACCCCTGTGTAACCTCTGTCCAGCCCTCTTGTCTGTATCTCCCTGCATATTACATGTCCCACCGCTCTGACAAGCCCCGTATTCTATGTCCCCCCTCCTGACACCTGTGTGGCCGCTCTGACAAGCCCCGTATTCTGTCTCAGTACCTGTGTAAAGTCTTTCATGTCCACCCCGCATGGCCGCTTTGTCCCGCCCCCCTAGTCGGTGTCCGTCTCCCGGTGCCTGTTAAAATTAGTGCCAGCCAGCGTATCTTACTGCGTCCACGCCGCCCGGGGATCGCCGATGTCCTCACTTCTCACTCTAGTGGCCGGCACTTGTGTAGATGACGTCATCTCCACAAGCGCTGGCCACTAGAGCGAGAAGTGAGGACATCGGCGATCCCCGGGCGGCGTGGACGCAGTAAGATACGCTGGCTGGCACTATTTTTAACAGGCACCGGGAGACGGACACCGACTAGGGGGCGGGACAAAGCGGCCATGCGGGGTGGACATGAAAGACTTTACACAGGTACTGAGACAGAATACGGGGCTTGTCAGAGTGGCCACACAGGTGTCAGGAGGGAGGACGCGGCACACCAGAGTGACAGACATGCGGCTGGTATCATGCATGGAATCCCCGATGATGCGGCGGGTCGGCGGTTTGTAACGGCGGGCGATCGTAACTCGGGGATTCCCTGCCTTTGCCGTATAAGACGCAGTGACTTTTTCTCCCCATTTTTTGGGGAGAAAAAGTGCATCTTATACGGCGGAAAATACGGTATGTTAATTAGAATAGATAGGTAATATAATATCTTACCCACCCTGTTTTAAAAGAACAGGAAAATGTTTGTGATTCATGGGGGTTGCCATCTTTGTCATGGGGGCAGCCATCTTTTTGGTGGAAAGGAGGTGACAGGGAGCAGGAGACACAGTTCCAACTGTCCTGTGTCCTGATCACCCCTCCCAGCTGCGCACCCTATGCTTCAAATGTCAAATTCAAAATGTAGAAAAAAAAATTGCACCAAAACAGCAGAATGAGAACAACAACATCAGAAATCCCATCATGCTTTGCACAGCATTAGGGGGAAAATGCCCGGGCAGTTTTTTTCTGTGCAGCTAAAAATGAGGCTTGTATAAGAGAAAAAAAGTTCTGATGCTGTGAAACAGTTAAAGAAACACCAGGCCTTTCCAGTGCTGCTGAGTCAATTTTTAGTCTGGAGGTTCACTTTAATGATCAGAATTAGAATCAGAATCAGAATCATTTATTTCACCAAGCATGACAGAATCGTGCCTGGAATTGGGTTTGGCAACAGAGCTCAACATCTACAAGGACATGAAGAATATTGCACTAAACAAGAGACATACATGATAAAGCATGGTGGTGACAGGCTAGTGGGGGCTGGGCCCCTGAGGGCAGCCAGTGTTATAAGTTCCAGGTACACAATGACTGACTGTGACAGGACCACGTCTGTGAACCTAAGACGGATGGGGTGTAGGTAAGACGTGGGAGGAGTTCAGGAGATTGACTGCAGAAGGGAAAAAAGAGTTCCTGTGCCTCGCGGTCCTTGTGGGGATGACCCGGAATCTACGGCCTGAACGCAGGCGACTGAAGTAGCAGTGGCCAGGATGAGAGGGGTCCATGGCTATCTTCAGCGCCCTAGTGCGTAGTCTCGAATTGTAGAGTAGGTCAAGTGGTGGAAGGGGTTTCCCGATGATTCGCTCTGCCGATCTAATGACCCTCTGGAGTTTTTGTCTGTTGCAGACGGAGGAACCAGAGTACCAGACCAGGATGGAAGAGCAGAGGATAGATTCTGTGGTGGCGGAGTAGAATCTTGTGAGGACCTGAGGGGGCATGCCAAACTTTTTCAGCTGTCGGAGGAAGAAGAGCCTTTTCTGGGCCTTTGCCAAGGTGGAGTTGGTGTTAGCCTTCCATCTCAAGTTGTTTGAGATGGTGGTGCCCAGGAGGCGGACTCAGGGAACTATCGCCACTTCAGTGCCGTCAATGTGGATTGGTGGTGGTGAGGGGGCGTGCTTCCTGAAGTCGATAATCATCTCCACAGTTTTTGCTGCGTTAAGGACCAGCCTGTTCTCCCTGCACCAGTGGCAGATTCTGTCTACCTGCTGACGATAGGCACTCTTGTCGTTATTGGTGATAAGGCCAACGATAGTGGTGTCATCTGCAAATTTGATCACCTTGACAGAGTCCGCTGAGGATCTGCAGTTGTTGGTGTAGAGGGAGAACAGCATTGGAGACAGGACGCAACCTTGTGGAGCCCCCATGTTCGTGGACCGTGGTTGGGAGGAAATGTCACCCAGCTTGACCGATTGTGACCTGTGGGATAGGAAGTCCGTGATCCAAAGGCGTAGGCTGGGATGGACACCAAGTGCAGCTAGACCCTCCTGAAGTGTGCGTGGACAGATGGTGTTAAATGCTGAACTAAAGTCCAGGAGGAGGATTCTGGCATACGAGTTAGGTCTATCCAAGTGGTTGCTGATGAGCTCCAGGCAGATATTAATGACATCATCAGTGGACCTATTTTCCCTGTACGCAAATTGGAATGGGTCTAGAAGGGGCGTGGTGGAGGACTTCAGAAAGGACAGGACAACCCTTTCAAGGGTCTTCATGATAACGGATGTTAGTGCCACAGGCCTGAAGTTATTGAGGTCAGTGACGCCTTGCTTTTTGGGAACCGGAATGATGGTGGATCTCTTAAGGCAGGCAGGAACCTTGCCCATCTGAAGTGACTTGTTGTAAATGGTGGTGAGAATAGGGGCAAGTTGCCTAGAACATGACTTCAGGCAGGCCGGGGACACTCTGTCCGGACCAGAGGCTTTTCTGGGGTTCATAGTTGACAGGTGACGCGTGACAACGGATTCGCTCACAGCCATGGGGGGTGCTCTTAGACTCGAGGCGAGGTCCGCTTGTGCCAAAGGGGAAGTGGGCGGTGACTGATCCCCCGCAGGTGAATCCTGGCACTCGAACCTGCAGTAGAATTTACTGAGTTCTTCAGCAAGTTCAATGCTAGGTGGAGCGTGCTGGGGGGGAGGCTTGTAATTGGTGGCTGCTTTAAGGCCTTTCCATACGGCTCGTGAGTCTTTTGAACAGAGGTTTTGTTCCATCTTCTCAGCGAACTTTCTTTTGGCAACCCTCAATTCACGATTAAGGTCATTTCTCTCCCTCCTATATTCCTCAAGGTTGCCTGACTTATGCGCAGCTTCCTTGCGCTTCCGAAGTTGCCGTAGCTTGTTGGAGAACCATGGCTTGTTGTTCGGGAAGATTTTATAGGATTTGGTTGGTACACAGGAGTCCTCACAAAAGCAGATGTATGAGGTTACGTTCTCCACCCACTCATCCAGGTTTGGTTCTTCCAGAGCCTTCCAGTCCGTACAGTCGAAGCAGGCTTGAAGTTGGAGCTTGGCCTTAGTAGACCAGACCTTGGAGGACCTGAGGACTGGTTTTGCTGACTCCAGTCGCCTCTTGTAGGTGGGGATGAGGTGGACGAGGCAGTGGACAGAGGAGCCCAGCGCGGCCCCCGGGACAGCTTTTAATGCATCTTTCAGTACGGTATAGCAGTGGTCGAGTGTGGCCGAGTCTCTCGTGGGGCAGGCAACATGCTGCTGATAGCGCGGAAGCTCGTGGCGGAGGTTGGCTCTATTGAAGTCGCCCATAACTATGAACAAAGAGTTCGGGAGAGACGTCTCCCACTGGGAGATGGAGTAGCTCAGGTCAAGCAGGGCAGAGTTGACATTGGCGTAAGGTGGGATGTACACTCCAACCAAGACGAAGGAGGAGAACTCCCTTGGTGAGTATACTGGCCTGCAGTTAACAAGAAGAAGCTCAACGTCCGGGGAGCATTTCCTGGCTAGTACTGAAATGTTGGGACACCATGCAGAGCCGATGTAGAAACAGATGCCGCCGCCTCTCTTTTTCCCGGACAGAGCAGTGTCACGGTCAGCTCGGATGAGGCTGAAGCCTGGGAGTTGTAGGGCCTCATCAGGGATATCCTTGTGGAGCCAGGTCTCTGTGAAGCAAAAAACTGGGGTGTTTGCGCTGTACTCCCTCCTGTCGCAGAGGAGGAGCAGTTCGTCCAGCTTGTTGGGCAGGGAGCATACGTTTCCTAGGAAGATTGAGGGGATGGCTGACCTACTACTATTCAAATCAACTACAGAAGTGAATATTATCAGCACAGGACCAATAAAGAGTTAATACTGTGTTTTAGGGGTGGGACCCTCGGGTCCCCTCTAGCCCAAGGGCCCCGATGCAGTCGCTACCTCTGCACCCCCCATTGCTACGCCACTGGCAGTATTTTATTTAGAGTGTGTGTATGGAGTTTTTCCTGTTTGTACGGAATAGCGAAGCTACTAAGTGTCTTCAGTAAACAGTTGCACAGGAGCCCTCTTGTATCCACGTGCCCATGTGTGTGAATGGAATGCTGTGTAGCTCATTTCCTATTGGCTGCCTGTGTTTAGCCAGATGTTCAGCTGCTGCATATATGCACTGCAAGCGATTATCGGTGAGGAGGAACACGGGACACTCTTCTGAGGCACTGAGCAGGCTCTGGGGAGGAAACGCTGGGAGAAATGGCTCACATTGTTGATGTTGTGGTTATAGTTTTATGCCTTGGATTTATGCACCAAGAGGCAAATGGAGTTTACATGGAGAAGTTGGCAAGCAAGAAGTTGTGCGCAGATGATGAATGCATTTGTAAGTCTGCCAGAAATGTAAATTCTACAGCATTTTTCCCCTTATTTATGGTTTGCTAATGATTTACTCTCACATTAAGATTCATAGAGTTCCAGGATTGCTTTTAATGTTAGCCTTTTATGTTTATATAGCAGCATATCTGCTAATAGTAATGATATGCAGGATGCCAGGGCAACCAATCAGGACTGAAGTTTTGGAAGCGTTCTTCAGAGCTGCGCACAATAAAGCTCTTTGTACTGTTATTTATTAATCTCTGAAGGATGATGATAAAACTTATAGAGAAACGTATTTTTCCTTAAGAATACTAATATAGCCGCTTGAGCAATGTTGGAAACATATGGATATGTAGTTAAAACTGTCCCATCGTTTGCTAGCTATTGGCTGTTGGAAATGAATCAGAATTGTATGTTTCTTTTGTGGATGGACAGGCCTGAAATAACTGTTCCTCTTTATATTCTTTCATTCCTAGCAAACATTGCAATATCATTCTCGTAATGCTTATTATTATAATGATTATTATTGTGTACTTATACAGTATATAGCACTGACATCTTCTGCAGCACTTTTACATATAGTATATCAGACCCGGGACAAGATCCTCCAGCACCCAAGGCTGAGACACCAAAGTGCGCCGCCCCCATCCCTCCCACCCCAGCCGTCACACACTGATTGCTATTAGAGGAAGAGGTGCCCCAGGGCCCCCAACCCCCCAACACCTTAATCTCTAGTTATCTGGCTTGCAGTCACTGCCACGTATCCCCTTTTCTTATTTCTTTCTGCTTCAAACACAATAGGGAATGGTAGCTGAGTGTGTTGTGCGTCCCCTCCTACACTGCGCCCTAAGGCCGGGGCCTCTCTCGCCTCTGCCTCGGCCAAACCTCTGCCATAGCTATTCCCATAAAACACACAATTTTCTAACTCCCAGCTAAAGCAATTTCCTACCTTTATTTGGTTAGCAGGTGCCAGTCACCAATCAGATGTACACCCTTTGCCTGCCGTACCAAATCTAGCAGGAATTGCATACATTAAGTAGCATTCAGGTGGGAGGCTTCAGTTGGACATAATCGTGGATTGCGTCTGTTACAGGGATGCCCCGTGTAGGCACATCTCCCGCACGGTCCCCTCCTTAACCACTCACCTGTCAACCGCATCCTGGAAGCTGCAAAAAAATGTTAAAATCACAAACAATGGTTCGCACAGCAGCCGGGGGCCCCAGTCTCTCTCACTGGCTGGGGCCTTGAAACCACCATACGATACCCAGAGGGAAGTGTGGGTGGGCCCTGGACCTCTCACCCCCAGTGAATTCACCCCCACTGCCTCTGAACTGAATGCTACAAAACACACAATTTGCTCACTCCCAGCTAAAGCACTTTCCTGCCTTTATTTGATTAGCAGGCGCCAGTCAGCCAATCGGGTGTACTGTCTTACACCCTTTGCCTGCCGTACCAAATCTAGCAGGAATTGCATAAATTCGGTAGCATTCAGGTGGGAGGCTTCGGTTGGACGTAATCATAGATTACATCTTTTACAGGGACACCCATGTATGGCCAAATTCAGGAGCATAGCAATTGCTTAGCTGTCACAGCAGCTGCTATGGCTCCAGTGCCAAGGGAGTGCAGTGTACCCCTAACTTGCTCAATGCTATTTTCACTCTTTGTGTTTCTCTATCCTGATTCCTGTAGTTAAATGGAATGACAGAGCTCAGGGATGGGGATGTAGGATGACTGCAGTGTAGGAATTGGGAAAAACAGTGGGTACAATCAGATGCAGAGCCTTCGAAAAAAATGGGCTGAGATGGTGTTATCTTTCACGCAAACCCTCCAGCTGAATAGTATGAAGTTCCTCCCCTGGAGTTGGGGAGATCGCTGGTCACAACATCCCTGTCCAGCACAAGTTGTTCAACTTTCAGGGCAGAAGGGTGGTGGAGGTTGATCTACAATTCACTTTGGGCCTGAAAACACTGTTGTGTAGGGCTGCAATGCAGGTGGATGGGCATTTTACAGAAACACATGGCACCTGCATTCCTGCATTACTCTCCATTGCAGTGGTGCCCCATTCAGCTAAGTGGAAATGCATGCAGTAGTGTATTGTCAGAACACACTGCTGCACAGCACATAAGGCAGCCCATCAGAGTACTGTCTATGCCCTGCCTGTCCCTGCATGTCACACAATGATACGCATTGCAGAAACCTGCTTACAGATAACTTGCTGGCAATATCTGGCAGATATCGATGCCACAACATGTCCACCTGTTCATCCGTTTAGATAGATTTCTGGACGAAATTGGTCAAAAGGATCAATCAGGCAGGCTGATTGATCCTTTTGACCAATTATGGTTGATCGGGTGCGCAGCAGTAACGAGTTGAATTTCCAGACGGATCCCCAGCCAATCTTCCCCCAACACTCACCCCCAGGCCTGTGCTGAGTGTCGCAGGCTCACAGTCACGCTGGCATGAATCTCTCTCTGCCTCCCCGGTGCACGGAATCTTTTTGAATTGTCACTGTGTGTGCCTGTACCATGTGACACCATCATATGTACCGACATCACTACAAGCATCGATGTCACATGGTACAGGTGCTCATGGGGGCTATTCAATAAGATGCCAGGCAGCGGAAGAGGTGAGGAGGTGCGCCAGCAAGGCAGGTGTGCCTGCAATACTCCCTACAGGCGCTAGGGAGATTTCCAATAGATATTATGCTGAAAAATATGTACAGTATAAAAAAAAAAGGTTTGGCATGGTCATCGACAACCCCTCTAATAGGTTATGCCCTAGGCATCTGCCTAGATTGAATGTGCTTAAAAATGGGCCTGCATACCCTTGCGTTTATTTAAAGGATACCCGAAGTGACATGTGACATGATGAGATAAACATGTGTATGTACAGTGCCTACAAATAACTATGCTGCGTTCCTTTTTTTCTTTCTCTGCCTGAAAGAGTTAAATATCAGGTATGTAAGTGGCTGACTCAGTCCTGACTCAGACAGGAAGTGACTAAAGTGTGACTCTCACTGATAAGAAATTCCCCTTTTTATCTCTTTCTTGCTCTCAGAAGCATTTTCTGCTAGAAAAGTGTTTTATAGTTGGAATTTATTATCAGTGAGGGTCACACTGTAGTCACTTCCTGTCTGAGTCAGGACTGAGTCAGCCACTTACATACCTGATATTTAACTATTTCAGACAGAGAAAGAAAAAAGGAACTCAGCATAGATATTTGTGTGCTAGGCACTGTACATACACATGTCTATCTCATCATCTCACATGTCACTTCGGGTATCCTTTAAACTCACAGAAGCAGAAGGTGGGCAGTGCTGGTATTCAAAGAAAACTCCACTTTTGTTAGAACATTGAAAGAAGCATTGGTGCTGCACAAGTGTTTCCAGAATTTAATGTGATAACATATTTCCATTTCAATTTGTCACCAGCTGTAAATTTTCAAAACATCCAGTAAGCTCAACTTGCATGCTTGGGGGCATAACTAGTGGGGAGCAGCCCCTGCGATCGCACTGGGGCCCAGAGCTGCGGAGGGGCCCAACTACTAACCTTCCCTTCCTACTATACAGGGGACTATACTCCAGATCAGGTGGTTTTGTGGCTACACTTGTTATGGGTGTGAAGATCCTGATGGCCACACTTGTTTTATGACCCCAAGGCCATGATGGGCACCAAGGGGAGGCCAGGGAATAGGTGTGAACATTGTGTGTGTGTCTGGGGGGGGGGGGGTGCATGAATTGTATTTATGCTGCTGTATGAAACCATGGCAACTGCACTTCACTTGGAGTTCAGGCTATCCAGGTACTCTCACTTTTGTTGGACAAAAAGTTGGTTGCACAGAGCAGGAGCCTTTATGAATCATTTTTGACACCTGCACTAATCAATAGGCTGCCAACAAACTCTATCACTACCATCTGACAGTTTCCATTTCATGCACACATGGACAAGATTAGCCAGCTGTAATAATGTATTTACAATGAATCCTTTCACTGTAGAGCAGACGGAATAGTTTGTGTATTTTCCCAGCAAAAGTGAATTTTCCCTTTAACAAACAAGAGCGAACATTCCAAGCTAGGATTGAGGGTTATGCAATTTCCTCTAAACATACAAGAGAGAGCGTGTGTGTGTGTTTGTGTGTGTGTGTGTGTGTGTGTGTGTGTGTGTGTTGTTTCATTTAAAATAACAAGCATGTACCAGAGTGATTATACTGCCATGTCCTGACCCACCGCCATCTATCTATAGCTAGCCGGTGTAATAACATTATTGTTGACATTTATAGGCTCTCCCATAATCATGTAAACATATTTTGTATTGCCATAGAAAGGTAATCAAACTCCTGTTTGTGCTGCTCAAACAAAGATTAATCCTCAAACACCGCTGGCTGAAAGCAACCCATTCCCCTCCAGCCTGAGATGATGCTGACAATATTGGCTGATCCTGAGTATTCTGTGTTATTGTTCGCCTTTCAGATGCCATATCTCTCGGTGAAGCTTTAGATGATTACCATGCACCAGACTGCAGGTTCATTAACGTCAAGAGGGGAGAGCTGGTCTACATCTACACCAAGCTATTACCACAAAGCGATGAGTCCGGGGAATTCTGGTCCGGCAGTGTAAGTTTTATAGTTATCGCTGCATGTCGCCAAACGCTGTATGTGTAATCACCACATGCCTGTACCCATGTTGCGAGATCGTGAAAACGATCGTTCGTCGCTCCAAAAAATCGCCGGTTGTAAAAAAAATTATATTCCAAAATTCTGTAGTGGGTGCGGGCCTTCACTGTTCTCACTCCTAGGACTCCACTGTGAGTTAAATTCACCCCAGACCATTTGTCAGTGTCACAACCGAGAACAATGGATAAATGGACATGCCAATAGATCCAATGTTAGCTGTAAGATCCATTCCACAACAACAACAACAAAACATTTGTAAACCACTTTTCCCCATAGGACCCAAAGTGCATAAGCTTGTCTCAGATCAGTGCATACTGTAGTGGTGTTTACAGGGGGGAAGTTATGTGATCATAAATGCCAGACTAAACAGGTTTCTTTTCAGTTTTGATTTAAGCATGTCCACAGTTGGAGCTGTCTTTATTACATTTGGCAAGGCATTCCACAGGGTAGGGGCAGCATGACAGAAAGCTCTGGCTCCAAAGGTTTTTAGTTGTACTCTGGGGGGGGGGGGGGGGGGTTAAGTTATTAGATCCAGGGGTGTAACAATAGACCCTGCAATCGATGAAGCCGCAGGGGGGCCCAGAAGCCATGGGGGCCCTATGGGGTGAGAAGTTTATTTTTCCTGTCCTGAGAGACTGACAACTAAGGGCATGTAGAGAAAAAGCTTCCTGCTCTTTGTACAATTGTTCAAATGACTGCATCTGCTTAGTCACTGATAAGGAATCATGCAAAGTTTTGTAGACAAAGATTTGTAGACAGTCCCTATTCAGTTTTCAACAGGGTCTTGTGTACAACGCCCAGCCCCCAACCTCTCCCCCCAAGTGCTCTGCACTTTAGTGATGCTGGAGAAATCTGTAGAACCAGTTCTGATCCATCAGGGATGGACAGTGTGAGTGTAATAAGCTGAGGCTGGAAGCACACTCATCTGTCAGTTTTCTGCATGGGTTTTCTGCAAACCATGTGTGTCTGCATGTGGTGGCTGGATGGTGTACTGGTTAAGGGCTCTACCTCTGACACAGCAGATCTGGGTTGGAATCTTGGCTCTGCCTGTTCAGTAAGTCAGCACCTATTCAATAGGAGACCTCAGGCAAGTCTCCCTAACACTGCTACTGCTTTGAGTCGTGTCTTGTGTTAAAACATGCATGTTTTATCACAGAAGTTAATGTAATTGATAGAGAAAGTGCCTGCAGTGCTGCACTACTGTCTGTTTTTATCTGCATGAAGAAAACAAATTCAAATGTGCACTAGCTTATTGTATAACATTGGTTCTCAGTTTACCTGTGCAGAAAGCGAGGGGAGGGGGAGAGGGGGCCCCATCCAAAGTTTTACAGGGAGGCCCAGTAATTTCTAGGTACGCCCCTGATTGGATCCTTTTGCTCTGAGGTTGTGGGAGGTGTGATGCAGTTGCAGCAAATCTTTCAGGTATCCTGGCCTAGGTTGTGTAGCATGTCCATGTTCACACATGTCCATTTCCAATGCATCCGTTGTCTCCACTGCGGTAGAGGGATGCAACGTCCCGTCTTGCACGGCTTTTTGATACATTGCATTCATTACGTATGCCGATGGACACAATAAAGCACTACAGAGATGGGCTTCATCTATTCTCACTAGTGCTAAATCATTGCAAACTAGCTGTGGCTTATACATTTGAAGGGGCAGCATCTATCTACCAGCTGGAAACAGCAGCATGAGATGACAGCACAGAATCCTCATCTGTCACTGCAAGCCAGCAGAAACTGTCATGTGCCCTGTCCCTGGTCATGGGGACTGAAAGCCTGGCATATAGAGCCACCTCCTGAAACCAATACACCAAAGTGGGAACCATACAGCGGGAGAGAAGCGCGGGGCTCTGTATGGAGATGTAGACTAGGAGCAGAGCGAGGGCTAGAGTGCCCAATGCCAGACAATAGGGTAATAATAATAATAATAATCACTGCTTGAAGACGTCTAGGAGGTCCACATCAATATCCGCTACGGCTGTAAGAATGTCAAGCTGCTAAGTGCAGTCATTTGACTGCTGGTGCCGAACGGTGGTTTCCTGTAGAACTACTGGGCAGACAGAGTGTGGTCTACTCTGTGATTTAGCAATAGTTGTGACCAGTGTGTACCTTTGTCTATATGCCAAGTATCCCATTATATATGATTCCTGTAGCTGTGAATGGCCACCTCTACATATATAAATAAACTGATGGACAGTGACACCCAGAGGTGACCAGGAGGGATAGGGTGCTGCCTTTGTTAGTATCAAAGCAGCCCTATTAACAAGCATATATTTATATCACCCAAAGGCTTTTATTGTGATCCTGTTGGCCATTATGGATCTATGGCCGCTTTTCAAAAGCAGCTAAAGGGGGTGAATTCAACGCCAGTCACCTGCTCCTGTCCACCAGGTCAGGCACTTGCTAGCGGTCAGCACAGGTGGAGGACAGGCAGCCCTTCATGAAGTTGCGTCAGAGTATGGTGGCTGTGGTCCTCAGACACAAAACTAGATGGGGTTTTTTTGCCAGTGTCAGACATGACACACACGTTGTTAACAAATACTGCCATTCAGCTACATGTAAATACAGCCCAATGGCACTTGTGGCTGGCAGCTAGGAGTAGTGATGGTCATGTCTGGGAGAACTCATGGAGAAGCATGTGATCAGTTTGGTCAGGTGATAGATATGCAAGTTTCTGATTTGCTAGTCATGATCATGTGCTAAAGCAGGATGTGACCAAAGCAAATCAGATCTTTGCAAATCTACCAGCTGATCAAACAAATCACATGCTTCTCCGCAAGTTCTCCAAGACATGACCATCACTAGCTGGGAGGCTGAACTGCCCGACAGGTCGACAAGCGTGCAGGTCAGCCTAACAAGGAAAAGAAGCCTGGAAAATATAACTGTTCATGATGTGCCTGAGATAATCCAAAGTGAGGTTTCAGTGGCGTAGCGATAATGGGATGCAGAGGTAGCAACCGCATCAGGGCCCTTGGACCAGAGGGGCCCTCCATCAACCACTTTATTCAGCACTGGCAATAATCACCGCCGTATGTTCTTTGATTAGTTGTTGTAACCATTTATAGACGGTTCTCCTGCCCAGCTCACGCCTCTCTGACACTGCGGGTGTCATTGGTGTGCTTTGGTGCTCCATATCAATTGTTATGTATACAGTGCTTGAGGGAGCCCAATGTAAAACTTGCACTGTGGCCCAGAGCTCCTAAGACACACCACTGTGAGGTTTGTCTTATCACATTGTACTCTTCATGAAGCAAGCATGTATAGGTGGAAGGATGGAATGCAGTTCTCTGTTAGCAATCTTTAGACACAAGTGTGATGTTCCAGTTGTTGCAGCCACATGTGATCCAGCTGCTTGGTTAGCACAAGCTGTGAGATTTGGCTCTGGGATTGTTGAATGGAACGACAGCTGCATTGCATTGCTCCATTCCAGTATGAGCCTGTGTGAACTGGAATTGCGCTGTACTAATTCTCCTCCTCACTGACAGGTTTACAGTGACCAGTACAGGGATCAGCAGGGACTTGTTGGATATTTCCCCCACACCCTTGTCACAGAGCTGGCTGTCTACCACGAAGAACTTAAAGAGTTCCCCACCACGGTAAGTCTGACAACTCCATAAACACAAAGATCAATTGGAGACACTTCACTCGCTTCAGTGTCTCTTTAACCACTTCAGGACCATAGGCTTACACCCTCCTAGTGACCAGGCTATTTTTTACAATTTAGGGCTCTGCAGCTTTAAGAGCTCGCTGCAAAGCCATACATCCGTGCACACATATGAACCCCCCCCTTTTCTGAACACCAACAGAGCTTGCAGATTGCTGCTGCAGGCAGTATTTTTTTTTAAATTAATTTATTTGTGCATTTATTTTAAATAAAATTGTGTATTTTTCTTTCCTGCTCCTCCCTCCCCCCCATCAGCCAATGACAGCGATCGGCCTATGAGATCGCTCTTAAGCCTCCGGTGACACAGCTGTCCCCAGTACAGCGCTGCCATAGATCGCAGTGCTGTACAATGTAAATAGATGGAGGTTTCGCTGTCTAACAGTCTCCTATCGGCAAACGTCGCTGGTAGACTGATGACAGGGCTACCAGCATCCCGACGCCTATCGGCATTAGGCGGTCGGGAAGCAGTTAAACAATACCAGTTGCCTGGCAGCCCTGCTGATATTTTGCTGCAGTAGTCTCTGAACCACACCAGAAACAAGCATGCAGCTAATCTTGTCAGATTTGACAATAATGCCAGAAACACCTGATCTGCTGCTTGCTTGCATACTTGTTCAAGGTCTATGGCTAAATGTATTAGAGGCAGAGGATCAGCAGGGCAGCCTGGCAACTGGTATTGCTTAATAGAGATGGTGCAAACCTCCGATTTTCGGTTCGCGTACCGCGTTCGCTAACCTCCGCAAATATTCGTGAACATGCGAACTTTCGCAAACCACAATAGACTTCAATGGGGAGGCGAGCTTTGAAAACTAGAAACATTTATGCTGGCCACAAAAGTGATGGAAAAGATGTTTCAAGGGGTCTAACACCTGGAGGGGGGCATGGCGGAGTGGGATACATGCCAAAAGTCCCGGGAAAAATCTGGATTTGACGCAAAGCAGCGTTTTAAGGGCAGAAATCACATTGCATGCTAAATTGGAGGCCTAAAGTGCTTTAAAACATCTTGCATGTGTATACATCAATCAGGGAGTGTAATTAGAGTACTGCTTCACACTGACAGACCAAACTCACTGTGTAACGCACCGCAAACAGCTGTTTGTGTAGTGACGGCCGTGCTGGACTGGTGCGCACCATGGCGACAGTGCAGGCCTTGGCAGTTTTCAAGCCCATATGGTCGCCAGGCTGAGATAGCTCAATGACAGAACAACAGTGACTGTCCAGCTGATCGAATTTGGTCTGTCCACAATGAAGCAATGACCTTATTATCTTTGGTGTGCCACCCCCCGAGACACTCATATAACCGTCGGCCATTGCTTCATTGTGATACGCAAGTCCCTTCACCGCGGCAAGGTAACGATCACGAAGGGGAATTGACACATGTACATGCCTTTTGTTTTGTTGTTGCAGCTGCAGTGCAGCCAGAAAAATTAGGCAGGCATGTACACGCCCCTGAAAAATTATTATAGCGGCCGCTGCTAGCAGCGGCCTTAAAAATTCAGGAATCCGCCTGGAGTCCTGGTGGACCCTGTTGGTGGTGGCGGAGAAGGAAGTTAAGCGGCCTGCAGGCAGAGATTCTGTGTGGGGAGCAACTTAGTCATGGGGCAGGCAGTCACACGGCGTGCAGGCAGAGATGCTGTGTGTGGGGACTGACTTAGTCTTCGGGCGGGCATTAGCCCTCCGGGATCCATGCCTCATTCATTATGATAAAGGTGAGGTACTGAACACTTTTTTGACTTAGGCGACTTCTCTTCTCAGTGACAATGCGTCCAGCTGCGCTGAAGGTCCTTTCTGACAGGACGCTTGAGGCAAGGCAAGACATAAGTTGGATGGCAAATTGTGACAGGTCTAGAGATGTCGCGAACCGCCGATTTTCAGTTCGCGAACTTCCGCAGAAGGTTCGGTTCGCGGAAAAGTTTGCGAACCGCAATAGACTTCAATGGGGAGGCGAACTTTGAAAAATAGAAAAAATTATGCTGGCCACAAAAGTGATGGAAAAGATGTTTCAAGGGGTCTAACACCTGGAGGGGGGCATGGCGGAGTGGGATACATGCCAAAAGTCCCGGGGAAAAATCTGGATGTGACGCAAAGCAGCGTTTTAAGGGCAGAAATCACATTGAATGCTAAATTGCAGGCCTAACGTGCTTTAAAACATCTTGCATGTGTATACATCAATCAGGGAGTGTAATTAGAGTACTGCTTCACACTGACACACCAAACTCACTGTGTAACGCACCGCAAACAGCTGTTTGTGTAGTGACGGCCATGCTGGGCTACTGCGCAACATGGCGAGATTGCTCTTCCTCACTCAGTGATGTCAGGTAATGTGTGACTTCCTTCTCAACTTTCCATGGCATTGTTAAAAAGCTTACCTTTTGTTTTTAAATTACATTTTCTACTTGCTGTGTACTTGTTCAGTACCGCTACAATGAGAATCCTGGGGAGGCGGGCAAGTCTGCCATTGTGACCCCGGGTAATGGCCGGGGAATGAGGGGTTTGAATCCAGTGTGGAGCCTGAGCAACGGCTACCACTACACATCCAAGGAGAGCAGCAGGCAGGCATGCACGCCCGCCCGCCCGCCCCGAGGTAGTGACCAAAAATAACAATACAGGAGGAGGACTTTCGAGGCCCTGCTGTGTATTTGAAATGAATGTACTTTAAATCCTTTAACCAGAACCAGTTATGGCGGGCAAAGATGACACCACATTCCTTTCACGAGAATCATATGGAGGCGGGCAAGTCTGCCATTTTTGACCCCGGGTAATGGCCGGGGAATGAGGGATGGAATCCGGTGTGGAGCCTGAGCAACGGCTACCACTGCACATCCAAGGAGGGCAGCAGGCAGGCATGCAATACAGGACTTTGAGGCCCTAATTGTAATGAATCAACTTTAAATCCTTTTAACGGGAATCCGTTATGAAGGGCAAGTCTGCCATTGTCACCGCGGGGAATGAAGGTTAGATTCCGGCCCGAAGTGGGAGCCTGCTGAGACCCATGCTGTAGCTGCCCTGACCGTGCTTTGCAGACCAGGCATCTGTGGTCAGATGGACCCTTGACCCAGCGGAACACAAACCAAGTCGAAAGCATTTGCCAAGAATGTTTTACGGAGGGCAAGTTTTTTTGCCCTTTTTTTAAATTGTTTGAAAATGATAGATGGTTGTATTTTTAAATTGTTTGAAACTTTAGATGGTTGTATTTTTAAATTGTTTGAAACTTTAGATAGTTGTATTTTTAAATTGTTTGAAAGCTTAGATGGTTGTATTTCTAAATTGTTTAAAAGTGTATTCATTCAAGTGCAAGTTATGCACTGACTGCCAGGTATAATGTGCAGTCACAGATGCAGTGAAAGGTATGCAGTGACTGCAAACAGCCGTTTGTGTAGTGATGGCCGTGCTGGACTGGTGCACACCATGACGAGAGTGCAGGTGATGGTGGCTTTTCAGCCCATATGCTCGCCCGGCTGATGTAGCTGAATGACAGAACAGTGACTGTCCAGCTGATCAAATTTGGTCTGACCACAATGAAGCAACGACCTTATTATCTTTTGTGTGCCACCGCCACCCGAGACACTCAAATAGCCGGCGATCATTGCTTCATTGTGATGCGCAAGCCCCTTCACCGCGGCAAGGTAATGATCACGAAGGGGGATGGGCACATGTACACGCACAAGAAAAATTAGTGTAGAGGCCGCTGCTAGCAGCGGCCTTAAAAATTCAGGAATCCGCCTAGAGTCCTGGACCCTGTTGGTGGTGGCGGAGAAGGCAGTCAAGCGCCTGCAGGCACAGATGCTGTGTGTGGGGACTGACTTAGTCTTCGGTCGTGCAGTAGCCCTCCGTGATCCATTCCTCATTCTTCTTGATAAAGGTTAGGTACTGAACACTGTCGTGACTTAGGCGACTTCTCTTCTCAGTAACTATGCCTCCAGCTGCACTGAAGGTCCTTTCTGACAGGACGCTTGCGGCAGGGCAAGAGAGAAGTTGTATGGCAAATTGGGACAGCTCTGGCCACAGGTCAAGCCTGCGCAACCAGTAGTCCAAGGGTTCATCGTCGCTTTTCGCAGAGTCTACATCCACACTCAAGGCCAGGTAGTCGGCTACCTGCCGGTCCAGGCGTTGTTGGAGGGTGGATCCGGAAGGATTATGGCGAGGAGTTGGACTAAAGAACGTCCGCATGTCCGACATCAACCTGAGATCGCTGGAGTGTCCTGTCCTTGCCTGCGTGGACTTGGGAGGAGGAGGGTTACTGCCAGTGGTACCTTGATTGCGTTGTGCAGCCACATCACCCTTAAATGCATTGTAAAGCATCACCGACAGCTTGTTCTGCAAGTGCTGCATCCTTTCCGCCTTTTGTTGAGTTAGTAAGAGGTCCGCCACTTTGTGCCTGTACCGAGGGTCTAGTAGCGTGGCCACCCAGTACAGGTCATTCGTCTTGAGTTTTTTGATACGGGGTCCCTCAACAGGCTGGACAACATGAAAGAGGACATCTGCACAAAGCTGGATGCAGACGTACTCTCCATCTCCTCTTGCTCTTCCTCAGTGACGGGACGCAACTCCTCTTCCTCCCCCCAGCCACGAACAATACCACGGGAACGTGGAGCAGCAGAAGCCCCCTGTGATGGCTGCCGCGGTTGTTCTTCTTCCGCCGCCTCTTCCTCCTCCACAGAAACACCTTCCTCATCATCATCACCATCATCAGAGTCTGACTCCTCCCCTTCCCCACACGACTCCTCTTCTTCCTCCTCCTCTCCCCTCTGTGCTGCCACCGGTGTTGTGGAAACATCGGGTTCGTGTGTAAATGGCTCCCACGACTCCTGCTGCCCTAACTCTTCTTGTTCACGCTCCTCCACAGCTGTATCCACCACTCTACGCACGGCACGCTCCAGGAAGTAGGCGTAGGGGATCAAGTCGCTGATGGTGCCCTCATCGCGACTCACCAGTTTGGTCACCTCCTCAAAGGGCTCCATGACCCTGCATGCATTTCGCATCAGTGTCCAGTTGTTGGGCCAGAACATCCCCATCCTCCCAGATTGTGTCCTTGTACTGTAATTATACAGGTACTGGGTGATGGCTTTTTCCTGGTCTAGCAGGCGAGAGAACATCAGCAGGGTGGAATTCCAGCGAGTCGGGCTATCGCAAATCAGGCGTCTCACCGGCAAGTTGATTCTACTCTGAATCTCCGCAAAGCGTGCCATGGCCTTGTAAGAGCGCCTGAAATGCCCACACAACTTCCTGGCCTGCTTCAGGACGTCCTCTAAGCCTGGTTACTTGGACACAAATCTTTGCACGACCAGATTAAGCACATGTGCCATGCAGGGTATGTGTGTCAGCTTTCACAAATTCAACGCAGCAATGAGATTGCTGCTGTTGTCACACACCACGTTGCCGATCTCAAGCTTGTGCGGGGTCAGCCATTGCTCCACCTGTTTGTTAAGAGCAGCCAGGAGAGCTGCTCCAGTGTGACTCCCCGCTTTCAGGCAAGACATGTCTAACACTGCGTGACACCGTCGTACCTGGCATGCAGCATAGGCCCTGGGGTGCTGGGGCTGTGTAGCTGGAGAGGAGATAGCGGCACCAGCCAAGGAGGAGGAGGAGGAGGATGATGACAGCGAAGCGGTAATAGCAAGTGGAGAGGAGGTGGCTGGAGGCCTGCCTGCAAGCCGTGGAGGTGTGACAAGTCGGTCCTCTGCGCCGCCACGCACTCCCTGCTTGCTGCCATCAGTCACCAGGTTGACCCAATGGGCTGTGTATGTAATGTAGTGGCCCTGCCCGTGCTTGGCAGACCAGGCATCCGTGGTCAGGTGGACCCTTGACCCAACGCTGTGTGCCAGAGATGACACCACTTGCCTCTCAACTGCACGGTAGAGTTTGGGTATGGCCTTTTGTGAAAAATAATTGCAGCCTGGTATCTTCCACTGCGGTGTACCAATGGCCACAAACTTACGGAAAGCCTCCGACTCCACCAGCTTGTATGGTAATAGCTGGCGAGCTAATAGTTCCGCCACGCCACGCCAGCTGTCAGACGCCGGGCAAGAGGGTGACTGGCAGACATTTGCTTCTTCCACTCAAATACTTCCTTCACGGACAGCTGGGTACTGCTGTGGGCAGAGGAGAAGGAACCGCTGAAGGGAAGAGGTGGTGTGGAGGAGGGTGGCTGTGAAGGTGCAAGGGAGAAAGTGGATGAAGACGATGCACCTGAAGGAGGAAGAGGAGAAGGAGGGTGGCTTGTCTTTTGAGTAGTGCTGCTTTTCCTCAGGTGTTCTTGCCATAGCTGTTTGTGCCTTCTCTCCAGGTGCCTTTGTAAGGCACTTGTCCCTACGTGAGAGTTGGCCTTTCCACGGCTCAATTTTTGCTGGCAGAGACAACAGATGGCTTTGCTCCAATCTGAGACACACACGTGAAAAAATTTCCAAACCGCTGAGCCCCCCTGGGCTGATGGCGCTACGGTGGCATCAGCAGCTGACGTTGAAGGGCATGTTGGCTGGCTGGCCATAGCTGGCGATACATGGCGCCGGACACTGCCCCCAGCTGTTTCTGAGGACGAGCTCCCTCTGCTTCTATCATGGAGTCGTCTCCTCCTAGTCCTCTCTGACTCCTCCTCTGAACTGTCCCCCTGGTCATCTCCTCTACCAGGAACATATGTGGTATCCGTATAATCGTCATCATAATCCTCCTGGCCAGCTGCACTTTCCTCAGACACCTCCTCAACTGCACCAACTTCAGGTGTTTCATCAGCCCCCTCCTCACACGTTACGTCCATACTATCGCCACCTAACTCAGACGTAGGAGGTTGTGTACCTGCGCCTTCTTCTTGTTGTTGCAGTAGTGGCTGTGAATCGGTGATTTCACCACCACCACCAAATAACTCCTGCGAAGTGTCAAATGCAGCGGATGTGGTGCTTGTTGTAGCGCTGGTGGCTGCAGGAGATGAGGTGTTCTGTGTTAAATACTCAATCACCTCCTCACGATTTTGGGAAGTGATGGCACGTGCCTTCTTCTGAGCACTGTATTTTGGGCCAGGTCCGCACAAAATCACAGCAACACCACCTCGCACAGACCTGCCGGTGCCTGATGGCCTTCCTCTGGGTCTGCCTCTACCTCTTCCTCTACCTGGTTTGTCCATTTTGTCCATCTCGGGGGGATGCTAGGTATATGCAGTGAGCTGGGTTCACTGAACAGTAAAGGTACTTGGATGCAGTGAGGTGGGTTCACTCAACACAACAGGTAGTATGATGCAGTGAGCTGGGTTCACTCAACACAACAGGTAGTAGGATGCAGTGAGCTGGGTTCACTGAACAGTAAAGGTACTAGGATGCAGTGAGCTGGGTTCACTGAACAATAAAGGTACTAGGATGCAGTGAGGTGGGTTCACTCAACACAACAGGTAGTAGGATGCAGTGAGCTGGGTTCACTGAACAGTAAAGGTACTTGGATGCAGTGAGGTGGGTTCACTCAACACAACATGTAGTAGGATGCAGTGAGCTGGGTTCACTGAACAGTAAAGGTACTAGGATGC
This sequence comes from Hyperolius riggenbachi, assembly GCF_040937935.1. Taxonomy (NCBI): domain Eukaryota; kingdom Metazoa; phylum Chordata; class Amphibia; order Anura; family Hyperoliidae; genus Hyperolius; species Hyperolius riggenbachi. The sequence continues at coordinate 424,062,679 of NC_090649.1, read as the reverse complement.
AGTGAGGTGGGTTCACTCAACACAACAGGTAGTAGGATGCAGTGAGCTGGGTTCACTCAACACAACAGGTAGTAGGATGCAGTGAGCTGGGTTCACTCAACACAAAGCTAGGTATATGCAGTGATGACGAGGTGGGTTAAGTCAACACAACAGGTAGTAGGTATATGCAGTGAGCTGGGTTCACTCAACACAACAGGTAGTAGGTATATGCAGTGAGCTGGGTTTACTGAACACAACAGGTAGTTATGTGCAGTGATGAGGTGGGTTAAGTAAAAACAACAGGTAGTAGGTATATGCAGTGAGCTGGGTTCACTCAACACAACAGGTAGTAGGTATATGCAGTGAGCTGGGTTCACTCAACACAACAGGTAGTAGGTATATGCAGTGAGCTGGGTTCACTCAACACAACAGGTAGTAGGTATATGCAGTGAGCTGGGTTCACTCAACACAACATGTAGTAGGTATATGCAGTGAGCTGGGTTTACTCAACACTACAGGTAGTTATGTGCAGTGATGAGGTGGGTTAAGTAAACACAACAGGTAGTAGGTATATGCAGTGAGCTGGGTTCACTCAACACAACAGATAGTAGGTATATGCAGTGAGCTGGGTTCACTCAACACAACAGGTAGTTATGTGCAGTGAGGAGGTGGGTTAAGTCAACACAACAGGTAGTAGGTATATGCAGTGAGCTGGGTTCACTCAACACTACAGGTAGTTATGTGCAGTGATGAGGTGGGTTAAGTAAACACAACAGGTAGTAGTAGGATGCAGTGAGCTGGGTTCACTCAACACAAAGCTAGGTATATGCAGTGATGAGGTGGGTTAAGTAAACACAACAGGTACTGGGTATATGCAGTACTGGGTAGTACAATGTGCAGCTCCCTGTCACACACATAGGTAGTCAGTCACTGAATGTGCTGGGCTGCTGGCAGTGGCACACACACACTATCAATTAGCAAGGCTGTGCATGCAACAAAAGTGTCAGTTTGACACACAGTAAAAAAAATAAAGTACAGGATGAGCTCTGAAAAGAGCTAGGTTGCTATAAAAGCAATAACAGTCAGCCAGGAGCAAACTAAGCAGCCAAGAACCTAACTAATCTGTCCCTAGAAGAACAAGTCTGCAGCAGCTCGCCCTAGTCTGTCTAATAGCAGGCACACGAGTGAGTGTAATGGCCGCCAGACCCTGCTTTATATAAGGGGGGGTGGGGCTCCAGGGCTTACTGTAGCCTGAATGGCTACAATGTGCCTGCTGACTGTGATGCAGAGGGTCAAAGTTGACCCTCATAGTGCATTATGGGGCGAATCGAACTTCCGCAAAGGTTCGCCTGGCGCAGGCGAACGCGAACCCCCAATGTTCGCCTGGAACCGTTCGCCGGCGAACCGTTCGCTACATCTCTAGACAGGTCTGGCCACAGGCCAAGCCTACGCACCCAGTAGTCCAAGGGTTCATCGCTGCTCACAGTGTCTACATCCAGACTTAAGGCCAAGTAGTCGGCTACCTGCCGGTCGAGGCGTTGGTGGAGGGCGGATCCAGAAACGCTAAGGCGAGGCGTTGGACTAAAGAATGTCGTTGAACTAAAGAGATTGCTGGAGCGTCCTGTCCTTGCCAGTGTGGACATGGGAGAAGGATTACTGGCAGTGGTACCTTTATTCCGTTGTGCTGTGACATCACCCTTAAAGCATAGTAAAGCATAATTGCCAGCTTGTTCTGCAAGTGCTGCATCCTTTCTGCCTTTTGGTGATTTGGAAACATCTCCGCCACTTTGTGCCTATACCGAGGGTCTAGTAGCGTGGCCACCCAGTACAGCTCATTCCCTTGATTTTTTTTATACGGGGGTCCCTCAACAGGCTGGACAGCATAAAAGACGCCATCTGCACAAAGTTGGATGCTCTTCCTCAGTGATGTCAGCTAAGTTCTCCTCCTCCCCCCAGCCACGAACAATATCACAGGAAAGTTGAGCAGCACAAGCCCCCTGCGACACCTGCTGCTGTTGTTCTTCCGCCTCTTCCTCCTCCTCCAAAACAACACCTTCCTCATCATCTGACTCCTCTTCCCCACACGACTCTTCCTCCTCCTCCCCCCTCTGTGCTGCCGAAGGTGTTGAGGAATCATCTGCTTCTGCTGAGAATTGATACCACAACTCTTCTTCCTGTTCCTGTTCCTGTTCACGCTCCTCCGCAGCTTGATTCACCACTCTACGCACGGCACGCTCCAGGAAGAAGGCATATGGGATCAAGTCGCTGATGGCGCCTTCACTGCGACTCACCAGGTTTTCACCTCCTCAAATGGCCGCATGAGCCTGCAGGCATTTTGCATCAGTTTCCAGTACTTTGGCCAGAACATCCCCATCTCCCCAGACTGTGTCCTTTGACTGTAGTTGTAGAGATACTGTTTGACGGCTTTTTCCTGTTGTAGCAGGCGGTCAAACATCAGGAGGGTCGACTTCCAGCGAGTCGGGCAATCGCAAATCAAGCGTCTCACCGGCAAGTGCTGGACTGCTTTAGGACGTCCTGGGTACTTTGACACAAATCTCTGAATTACGAGATTGAGCACATGTGCCATGCAGGGTACATGTGTCAACTTTCCCAAATTCAAAGCCGAAATAAAATTGTTGCCATTGTCACACACCGATCTCCAGTTGGTGAGGGGTCAGCCACTGATCCACCTGTTTGTTCAGAGCAGCCAGGAGAGCTGCTCCAGTGTGACTCTCCGCTTTGAGGCAAGACATGTCTAAGATGGCGTGACACCTTCGTACCTGGCATGCAGCATAGGCCCTGCGGAGCTGGGGCTGTGTAGCTGGAGAGGAGTTTGCAGCACCAGTAGAGTTGAACTGACACTCAGCCAAGGAGGAGGACAGCAAAAAGGATGTAGCAGGAGGAGAGGAGGTGGCAGCAGGCCTGCCTGCAAGCCGTGGAGGTGTCACTAGGTCCGCTGCACAGCCACGTACTCCCTGCTTGCCAGCCAGTGGCGTAGGGCCCACGGTCGCAACGGTCGCACCCGCGACTGGGCCCTTGTGCTGGAGGGGCCCGTGTGTTACAACATTGCCAGAGGCTTTAATGACTGCAGAGAGTCCTCCTCCCGACTCCACAACATACCGCGTTCCATCACTAAGTTTTTCCGCAACTCAGCGGCAGGAATCACTTGTACTTCTATGCCCGACACTCAGGCTCAGTCAGCACCTCCCCCTCCAGTCAGCCCTGCAGCCAGTAACAGTCTTTAGCTGGCTGGGGCCCGGCTCCTCCTCCCCTCTTCCTCGTGTGCACTGCAGATTCCTGGAAATGCATGCAGCGTGAGCAGCCACAGGTTCCGTGTGTGTGGTGAGTGAGGCAATTCTTCCTCTCCCACTCCTCTGTCTGTTCCCAAATACTCATTCCTCTGACCTATGTTCTGCACCTCTGGCCCGGGAAAATCACGATCCTGCCTGCATGACATGTGCCATCTGACAGTGCAGCGTCTGTGGTGTGCCATATACTTGTCATGCCTCGCCTGTGCTTTCTTACAGCCCATGTCTGCTCAGACGAGGGGGAGATGCTAAGCAGACGCAGGCATTACACGCAGGAAAAGAGCACCCTGGGGACAACAAGTACACAGCACACCACAGGTGCTACACTGTCAGATGTCACTGCTGGGACCCGGGCACATATCAATCAGGCAGGACTGTGCTTTGCCCTATGTGTGATGCTTAAAGTAGTCATAAGGGGAAAACGTGTAAAATAGGTGGTACTTACCGGGGGCTTCCTCCAGCTCCAAGCTCCCAGGACCTCCCTCGCCGCAACTCTCCCCGCAGGTCCGTCCCGGTCCGATGACGTCAGAGCGACCTCCAGGTCGCTCTGTACTGAGCCTGTGCGAGCGGCGCTGTCAATGCTGGCGCAGTACAGAGCAGGTCGCTCTGACGTCATCGCCGGGGACCGGGACGGAACTGCGGGGAGAGTTGCGGCGAGGGAGGTCCTGGGAGCTTGGAGCTGGAGGAAGCCCCCGGTAAGTACCACCTATTTTACACGTTTTCCCCTTATGACTACTTTAAGGGTAGAAAAGAAAGTGGCTGTGTAGTCATAGCTTACCATATTATTATTAATATATTTATATAGCACTGACATCTTCTGCAGCACATTACAGAGTACATAGTCATGTCTCTGACTGTCCTCAGAGGAGCTCACACTCTAATTCTACCATAGTCATAGTCTAATGTCCTACCATATTATTTGTATGTATTTATACTGTATAACCCTGACATCTTCTGGAGCACTTTACAGAGTACATAGTCATGTCACTGACTGTCCTCAGAGGAGCTCACACTCTAATCCTACCATAGTCATAGTCTAATGTCCTACCATATTATTATGTATTTATAGAGCACTGACATATTTTGCACCACTGTGCAGAGTATATAGTCATGTCACTGACTGAATTATTGGGAATTATTACCTTGTATGTCTTTGACAATTATGTTCGCTTGTCGGGGGTGAGTTCGGCAAAATAAGTTGAAAGCAAATTGGCCTCAATGGGGGTTGGGTGGGGGGCCCAGGTTCAAATTCCGCATCAGGGCCCAGAAGACTGTAGCTACGCCTGTGTTGCCAGCGGTCACCAAGTTGACCCAGTGGGCTGTGTAAGTAATGTACCTGCCCTGACCGTACTTGGCAGACCAGGCATCCGGGGTCAGATGGACCCTGTTATAAACTGTTCTTATCACCTTGCTTCGACACCATCGTCTCACAGACTGTGAGATCACTTGACTCTCCACACAGCAAACAGTAGATAGACTTTCTCAGGCTTCTTCAATGTTTACGTTATTTATTCAGGACTACAGAAATACAGATAGATACATTCATCATATCCTAGCCATGCCAATCTTCATGTTGCGTTACAAGCTCATGATTAGACTCCCTACTGAAGTCACTCAGGCACTTCTTGCTAACCTACGTTCCACTAAACTACCTGTGCCAATCAGAGGGAGGTGTGAAAGGATCAGTACCTTTGTCACCCAACATTAACATGCTTGGGCCTTGCATTCTCATTAACCCCTTATTATACATGAGAATGTCCTCTCTTCGTTCTCCTAGGACGGAATGGCAACCTAGGATCACCATCAGCACGGTACTCTTCATTATAAAAGCACCACCTTGGGAAAGAAAAACATTAGCAATTTGCACTATGCTTTGCTCAGACAGTTTTGTTAGTCTCTTTCCGATCTCCGAAATCTCGTGTTTTAGTCTCTTTCCAATTTCAGGAATCTCGTGTTTTAGTCTCTTTCCGATTTCAGGAATCTCGTGTTTTAGTCTCTTTCCGATTTCAGGAATCTCGTGTTCCTCCAAGCTTAGATCGGCATCTGGAACCTTTCGCTTACCCGACTGACATCTCCATCTTTGCTGCCAGCACTGCAGCTGTCTCAATTCCATATTGCCAAACACCTGAAATCGAAATACAAACAAATCAATTCTTATTAATGATTTGGGATTCGCCCTGCGGCTTGTACTCTTTACACTTTAAATTGATCAATATATACCGTAATTGATCTCGTTGCTTTATGGTTCTCATGAACTCTGTTTACTCTTATTGGTAGATTGGAGTTAAACTTCACCCCCCTACCTCAGTACTATCCTCAGTACTTACCTGTTCACAATATGCTCCCTCGGACTTCACCTATGGAAGCTCGCTTCACCTTTGGAAGCTCTCACCCCATTGCAGCTCACTCCACATCCCCCCTTATCTGTCCATGCGCGGCCGTCGCATGCACAGATTACGGATGCCACACCTGATGCTGCTTTGCAGGTGAGCCTGCAATGCTCTTACTCATTATCGCATTTACTTATCTAGAACTTCATCGCGATACCAGCTCTGCTAGAAGTTCTGTGTGTTGTACCCTCTGACCAATGTTTGCCGTGCCACCACCCCCAGACTTCACAAAAAAACGGCTGCCTCCCTGTAGGAAGGAGCACTTTGCACTTAAACTACACAGGGTGCAGGGCTAAGCATACCAGCGTCGCATGCCTGTATGCAGATCCCTGAATGCCCACATGGTAGGTAGTCACATGGCAAACAGCGTACTGATACACTGTCACTCTGTAAACGGCAATTCTATCATCTGTATAATTGCCCCATGAACTGCTGTCAGTCCTAGTTCATTGTGCTACAAATGATAGGAGCTGGAAAAAACATATTTGACCAATCAGTGGACGAAAAAAAACGCACAAAAAAAACGCTCCAGCCCAGCATAGACCTCCCAGTCCAGCTCTGGCTCTGTCCACGACAAAACCGGAAAAAACGTTACCGCTCTGCAACAGCGGCGACAGAAACCCGTATTGGTCAACTCCCTTTTTTCCACCTCCGGCACCCCCCCCCCTGATGCACTGTCCCCCCTTTTCTATTGGGAACTTATGCTGCACCACCCATTAAGGTGCCCCACTTACAGGAATAATCCTATAAGCAACTCAGTACAGACCCTTTCCTGATCTGCACTGTTACGTGTGTCCCTGCACCTAGCTGGGAAACACTTCCTATTCTGGCATTCCTCTCCATGGACCCAGGGAAAAGCTCTGGGGAAATACTTTGAGAACCGAGACACCCAGGAGAATGTCTCTGTATGTCTACCCCCCTTCCTTTCAGCTGCTCTGCGCGGAGCCGCGAGCACAGCCTGACGTGACGTGGATCCCCCAGCCCCTCCTCCCCCCCCCTGCCATGACGTGTGGGGGCCATGACTCTCGGGGGCGGGCTCTCTCCACTGCCGCCATTTTGAGTCCTGGACTGCCAGCTAAGATGGCTGCTCCCATAGCAGCCTCTCGTTTCCTATATCTTAGGAGAAAGAACAAAATACACACAGAACAAACATTGTTATGCATAGTTACACACAGCATCGATACCTTTTACCGAGAGTCAGCCTTCCGCTACCTATCCTCTCTGGGATGCTTGCCAAACTTGAGACCAACCGCGTCACAGCTGCAATGCTAAATATTTTACATCCTAGCATCACCCAGGAACGTGGAACCCTCTCTCTCCTCACAAAACATCTGCAGTTTATCTCTGCCATAACTCAAACTTACTCAAGTTTAACTCTAAAACATATTAACAGCTAATACTGCTGAAACGCACAACAGACAAACTGGCTAAACAACATAACAGATACAGATATTTACAAGCATGCTAGCAGCTCTGACTGGAAATACGAGAAACTTGCAGAACATCTCACAAACAGAAAGACACTCGATTTCCTCTTCTATCCCCTCTCCCTCCCATCCAGTACTAACAGAAGCACCGCTGGCTTATCTCCTGCTGCGGGGGACCCCCCCCTTGCTCTATCTGGACATTCTTCCCAGCCTCTGTAGAGACGGGGAGAGAAGAGAAGAGAAAAAAAAACCCAATCGACTTCTTTCCAGCAAAAACATGCCTGAAACAAATGCAGAAATAACCACCACGTAAATATGCAACACAGGAAACTTGAATCCGAAGAAACCAAACAAAACACATAAACTCTGACAACCGCACCCTGCATTTACAAGATGCGAAGCCCGCAGCCTCCACACTGCAATTAACACAGAATAAAACAACATAAATCAAACTTGCCTGAGCAGCAGATTCTTGGCCATACATCAGCATTCCCGCAACTTCACCTGCGAAACTTCCATGGACTCCGGAACTTTCTGAGCGTTTAATCACCGTCATCTCCGTCCCCACACTGGACTGGCTCAGTGGATCGACATCTCCCACAGCGAGTTGCGAGCTGGCCCCGGAGTGTCCCGTTCGACCCATATTTCGGCTGGTGACTACAGTGCACAATGTAGTCACAGTGTAACGTCCAAGAGTTTCGCCGCTGATTTCTCGAATCGCTGCCGTGTGCTTGGCTCCCACACACTCACACCAGCTTATCAGTATCAGCTTGATAAGCTTTACAGTCTATTCCGCTTGTTTTGCTGTGGAATATCTTGAAACCAATTTCTTCGGCCCCGGCCCCGTCTGCCTGTATTGCTAGGCAGGGAAGGATTTCAGGCACCACTGTTATAAACTGTTCTTATCACCTTGCTTCGACACCATCGTCTCACAGACTGTGAGATCACTTGACTCTCCACACAGCAAACAGTAGATAGACTTTCTCAGGCTTCTTCAATGTTTACGTTATTTATTCAGGACTACAGAAATACAGATAGATACATTCATCATATCCTAGCCATGCCAATCTTCATGTTGCGTTACAAGCTCATGATTAGACTCCCTACTGAAGTCACTCAGGCACTTCTTGCTAACCTACGTTCCACTAAACTACCTATGTACAGCAGACATTATATCAGATTACATAAAGGAAGAACATGCTTAAAGAAATACTTGGGTTCCAGTCAGTATTGCGAGCTAGTGCGGAAGGAAGAAGCAGAAGTGAGTTCTCCATCGCTCGCTCCAGATTTAATACCGACTAGGAAAGAGTTAAATATGACATCATCTTCGCCACCCCCTATATCAGTCTATTGGTGGACCCACTCGTGGTGTCATCATACACACCTACTTGATTAATAATCAATGAGGCGTTTGGCCTATATGCAGGACCGTGGATGTTTAGTAAACATGGCCAATGTTTTCTGTTCCTGTTGAGGTCAGAGTGGCCGATGGCCTTCTTTTAGGAACATGTTCTCAGTATCTGCGTGTATCCTCTGCTACACGCAGACCCTGAGATGCCTCTGCCTGCATCACAAAACCTCTATTTATTTTAAAGACATACACTGCGGACAAGCCTTTTACATAAAACTCAGGCCAAGTAACTGAGGCCTACTTAAATTATAACAGACCCTTGACCCAACGCTGTGTGCCAGAGATTACACCACTTGCCTCTCAACTTCATGGTACAGTTTGGGTATTGCCTTTTTGGAGAAATAATTGCGGCCTGGTATCTTCCACTGCGGTGTCCCAATGGCCACAAATTTTCAGAAGGCCTCAGAGTCCACCAGCTGGTATGGTAACAGCTGGCGGGATAACAGTTCCGCCAAGCCAGCTGTCAGACGTCAGGCAAGGGGGAGACTGGCAGACATTGGCTTCTTCCGCTCAAAGATTGCCCTCACGGACACCTGGCTGCTGCTGTGGGCAGAGGAGCAGGAACCGCTCAAGGTGAGAGGTGGAGTGGAGGAGGGAAGCTGTGATTGTGAAGGTGCAAGGGAGAAAGCAGATGAAGATGATGCACCTGAAGGAGGAAGAGGAGATGGAGGGTGGCTTTGCTTTTGTGCGCTGCTTTTCCTCAGGTACTCTTCCCATTGCAGTTTGTGCCTTTTCTGCATGTCCCTGCGTAAGACAGTTGTCCCTACGTGGGTGTTGGCCTTTCCACGGCTCAATTTTTGGTCGCAGAGAGTACAGATGGCATTGCTCTGATCTTTGGCATACACACTAATACATTTTCACACCGCTGAGCCACCCTGGGGTGTGGGCACTATGGTGCCGTCAGCAGCTGACATTGAAGGGCATGTTGGCTGGCTGTCCATAGGTGGCGATACATGGCGCCGGACACTGCCACCTGCTCTCAGAAGGCATTTTCTGCTAGGAAAGTGTTTTATAGTATAGTAATTTCTTATCAGTGAGGGTCACACTGTAATCTGACCCAGTCTTGACTTAGACAAGAACTGACACTTACATACTTGATGTTTACCGTAACTCTTTCAGGCAGAAAAAGAAAAAAAGGAACACAGCATAGTTATTTGTGTGCTAGGCACTGTACATACCCATGTCTATCTCATCATGCCACATGATGTTGATCCAGGGATTTTATCTGAGTGCCATCTGGAGTCGGGAAGGAATTTTTTTCCCTTTTGGGGCTAATTGGACCATGCCTTGTAAGGGTTTTTCGCCTTCTTCTGGATCAACAGGGATAAGTGAGAGATAAGTGGTGTTGTACTTTGTTTTCTGGTTGAACTCGATGGACGTATGTCTTTTTTCAACCCAAAAAACTATGTAACTATGTTACCTCGGGTTTAAGTCTGAGCCATGTTCAACATCATGCTTACATGCCTGCTGTTAATTTAGCTCTTTTTTAAAGAGAAATGATGGCCTATTGAACTTTTAATCACTATTTTGCAATGATTTAGGCTTCCTGTTTACACTTAGTGCATCGCTGCGTGTTGCGTCGCACAAAAACGCCCATCTCGGTTCACAGGATGTGATTGCAGTGTGGCAGGTGCTGGCGCAGTAATACACTGCATGGGAAGTATGCCTCACTGATTTGGTTGCACTGCAGCAGTACCACACGGCTGCGGTGTGATCGTGTAAAAGCGGGGCTAAAGTGTACCTGTAGGGAAAAAGTGCCCCAAATATTCCAGAGGCTTCCCCTGTCCCTCTCCACCTCACCATTCCAGCACTGGGAGCCCCCCCCCCGACCTCCATAACAAGGGATTGTAGACATTCTGCCGCCAGTCACTTGGGTGTAGGGTGAGCCGAAAGCCGCTCACCCTGCTGCCACTAATATACTGAGCAGCGTTAACTACTATTCCCCCTCTGAGTCGAAGCAACTCGGAGGAAGAATTAATTCGGGGTCGGGCGATCGGTAGCACCAAAATTACAAGCAGCTCCGTGCTTCCGCACAGATACAAGCCATCATGCACTTGTGCAGTGTGGCGGCGCTCGTTCACAGATCAGAGTGTGGCTGTGAACTTTCACACAGTCCTAGCGAGAAGCAGTGTCTGGTGGAGGACAGGGGAAGCCTCAGTGGTGTCTGGTGCAGAACATGGGAAGCCTCAGCAGTGTCTGGAGGAGGACAGGGGAAGACTCAGCAGTATTTGGAGAATGACTTGGGAAGCCTCAGCGGGGTCTGGAGGAGGACATGGGAAGCCTCAGCAGTATCTGGAGGAGGACAGGGGAAGCCTCAGCAGTATCTGGAGGAGGACAGGGGAAGCCTCAGCGGTGTCTGGAGGAGGACATGGGAAGCCTCAGCAGTATCTGGTGGCGAACACGCTGAATCCAGCACTGGAGACTTGGGCGCAGCAGCGCAGGAGCCTTGGACGCAGCCGGCGCCACCATAGGCCGTAATAGGAATTACGGCTATAGCAGGCACGGAGTAACTTCAGCACCGTCAGAAGACGGAGCTGAAGTTGCTTTTAAAACAATAATTCGCCTTCCAGCAGTAGCTGGAAGCCAAATTATTTCATTCCCCCACTATCCATGGCGGCCTGGAGGGGGAATAGTAATTAACACGGCCCGGACTTGTGCAGCAGCAGGATCAGCCAAATACCGTCTGTGTCCTGCGCCCAAGTCTCCAGCGCCGATTCCTCTCGTATGCTCTGGAGGAGGACTTGGGAAGCCTCTGAAGGATCCAGCAGCTTCCCTCTACCAAGGTAAGTATCTGAGTTTTTGATTTTTGTAAGTCACAGGTTTCCTTTACCATTTGCACAGCCATGGAAAAGTCTTTGGACCTTCAGTTAGATTTCAGAAGAGCTATCCCTGCAGTCTGACTGCGCTGACTGTATACAGTATATAGCACCCTTGCAATGAAAATATAAGTAACCACAGGCAATTTCTTAGTAGGATTGGTACTATGTGTTTACATGTTTATCTTTCTATGCCACATGTCACTTCAGAGCATACATGAAATAAAGGCGCCTGGAAAAAAGGGCACAGGGGATTGCCGCTAATCAAATATCACTACAATTAGCGATATTCTACTGCAGGATTCCGACATTAAAATATCGGTAATTGTTACAGATATTTTACTGTCGCTAACCTAACCCTACTCTCACACAGAACCTTCCCTCTACTGATGCATAACCCTAACCCCCCCGGTGGTGCATAACCCTACCCCCCCCCCCCCCGGTGGTGCATAACCCTAAGACCCCCTCCATGCCTAACCCTAGGAGCCTTTCTGGTGGTGCCTATCCCTAAGAGCTCCTTTTGCTGCCTAACTCTAATCCCCCACGGCACCTAAACCTACCCCCTGCTTCCTAAACCTTAACCTCCCTTTGCCGCAAAATCTCGATATGCGGCAAGCAAGGTAAATTTCAGCGCCTGGAGTCACCTGACTAGTGGCAGTGAAAGTTAATTTGGGCACCCGATGGTATCTCCACAGGCGTCGGGGGCTTGTGGAAATGCTAATTGCAGCTTTGCTTAACGGGCACACCGCGTGATCCAATTGGGCACCCAAATTAACTTTCACTGCCGCTAATCAGGCGCCTCCTAATGCCAATAGCAAGCGCTGCCATGCGCCCAAATTTCCGTCTTTAGCCATAAATTGCAGCTTTTACAATAGGTGCCTATGGTGGCGCTGTTTCTTTCTGTAAGAGCTCTTGCGCTCTTTTTTTTCCGGTTTTGCACTTCAGGTACCCTTTAAGTACTAATGTCTGGTAGTCACAGGGGCTGGGTAGGGACAGAGTAGGGACAAACTCGGCTCCCATTAGCTTTTTGTCCCCATTAGAGCTGTGATGGCAGGATCCATAGCCCTCTAATGATAGGTGCTCTTTGACATGGTAATCTCTGTTATTGTATAGGTCACAGATATTGCAGATTACACACGGCTGTACGCTTTAGTGGCAGAACATTTACACTTTACTGCTCCATTTAAAACTCAGTTTGGATGAAAGTATTTCCATCTGTAAATGAATAAGTGTAGCGGCAGCAGATTGTGTATCAGCAAAATGAACAGTCATTGATGGGAGTATTTTCCCTGCTTACGTGAAAGTGAAGCAGCATTTGGAAACATTACTTATGCCTCTAACTTCTAAACAGATGGATCATTGAATCCTCGTCTAATAGCGCCTCATGTTTTCCTCCACACTTCTCTGAGGAGTTTTTATCTGTAGTGAAGATCTCCTCACACAAAAACACAATGTCTAGGCTAGATTTATGTCTATATCATATTCTGAGCTACAGTACATGCTCCAACCTGTGCAGTGCCAACAGATAAATCTCCTTATGTCCCACACTCTGCACTCTGACAGGTTTCAGGGTTTACTTTCTTAGCATAGTTTTAAAGTAACACTGAAGCGAAAAAAACATATGATATAAAATTGCATGTGTAGTACGGATAAGGAATAGAACATTAGTAGCAATAAATGAGTCTCATATTTAAATTTTCAGCTATATAGCTTTTTTTATAGTATTGCATAATATTGTCACATTGTCGCAGTTTGATCTGTTTTATAGTTTAAAATAGTTTAAAATTCAGAGTGTGGTTTGCAGAGCTAATGACCCTTTGAACTTCTCTGAAGTGAAAACCTTACCTGAAGCTGTCTGTTACTGTTTCTTTGATGTATAGTGCTCCAAAAAGCAGTGACCCAATTTGTTTCGTGGAGCTCAGAGTAGCTCTTTTGCATAGATAACAACTGAAGTTTGTTAACTCTTAACCACTTTATCGACAAGTCAGTAGATATACATCCTCTGTGACTTCATCTAAGCTACAAGTCAGTAGATCTACTGACTTCTACAGAAGCAGTGCTGTGCAGGATTGGGCTTGCTCCTGTGCACATTTCTGGCACTATCTGATGTAGCACTAATTGATGAATGGGAATATATGTTTCCTGAGCTAATGAGATTGATTTTTACTATTAAAAATACTTTTATTTTCTCATTTCATAGTGAAAAATACACTCTGTAGCATTATTTCAGAATCAAATATCTTCACCATAAATTGTGACCAGAACATAATCTAAGTTTTGCAATAAGCAGCAGTAAGAATAGCCAAACAAAATTTGTGTTTTTAATCTACAGCAGCACTTTTTATTTTTAAACTGAAATTGGTAAAACTGAGAAATAAATGTTTTTTCTATTTTTTTCTTTGTTTTCCCATTAAAATTCATAGAAAACAAAATTGTTCAAGAGAAAAAAATGGCATACAATGAAAGCCTAGTTTGTCTTGAAGAAAACAATATTTATTTCATTTCTGTGTCATAAGTCGGGATAAAGTTATTTCTGCTTAAATAAGGACATAGCTAAACTGTCAAAACTGCTTTAGTCAATAAGTGGGAATTGGGAAAAAAGGTCTGGATGCAAAGTGGTTAATCTTATTTTGCCATAGGGCCACTTGGTTTGTAGCTACACACACGCAATGCAGCCAAAGCCGTTCGTTGTGGCAGGGAAGCAGAGATTCGTACTGTTCGTTCCTGCAGAGCGGGTGCTGGCAGAAGCAATGTCTGCAGCATTCCTGCTCTGCTTCCCTGCCGCGACAAACAACTCTGGCTGCCAGAAGCCAATAAGAGGGGGGCAGGAGGAGGAGCCAGAGCCGGAGACAGGTATGGAGCTGCCAGGATTCAATTAATTTCGCACAGTGGCCACAGCGAGACGGCCACTTCAAGTTTTGACCAGCTAGAGCCCGAAGTGGCCAGACTTCGGGTTCTGGCCGTAACATTATACATATAAATTCTCCAGCTTTAGCTGTTTATCCCCTCCCAGTTTACACTGCAGTAAAGTTAGGGGTATGTCTAACAGGAAGACCAGCATTTTTTATATGTCACTAGCTGAAGACCCGTTGTTGCCCAGGTATGTATTTGGTTGTCGTTGGGTCTGACTACTTTTACTCACCTTGACACACAGTGACTCCATGACCAAGTTGATGTGAAAATGAAAGCAGTTTACATTTTCCATTGAAATCAAGCAAACAAATCGATTGTCTGTTTGTGGCTCCACCCCTTTGTCTGAATTTGAACTGCAGTCACCCAATGACCAACTGAAGCAGGTTTGAGGCATCTGCCATTAACAGTGTAAGAATGGCATCAATTTAAATATTCCCCTTGAAAATCAATAGGTGAATTTTGATTGCCTGTTGTGCTGTTTGTTGTTCCGCCCAGGTGTGCAGGAGGGGGGACATGAGACCCACAGAACAGATATCATCCCAGGTAGTAAGGGATCCTTATATTAAGTTTCACTGAAATCGGTCAAGGCGTTTTTGAGTGATCGTGACACACACACACACACACACACACACGATTTTATATATATATATAAATAACTTTTGGGTAAACTTGTACTTCTAGATAAAGAAAATCTTAAAATGTGTTTGTTTTCTCTTCCAGGATATTGATTTCTATTGCGACTGAAAGGAAGACGTTGGGATGAATACGAAATGCCATCAGTGACGAATGCGCTACAGTTATGCCTCGGTCTCATATTGCATGCCTTTAGCAGAGCTCTATCTATCTTTCCTTCGTGTTTAATTTGAGTTTACAGTTTACATACATGCTAACAGAACAGCGTACTGAGAGGACTGACATCAGTCAGTCTATTGTTGACCTCGTTCTCTGACAAAAACAACAGGTTGAGGAATAATTATACACATATTTATGTTTTTCAAAAAAATCTATGTATCCATTTTCATTGCTGCATGTACCCTGTTTCCCCAAAATTAAGACATACCCCGAAAGTAAGGCCGAGCAGGAATTTTGAGCATGTTCTAAATACAAACCCTACCCCGAAAGTAAGCCCTAGCGGCAGTAAGGGGAAAAAGGATGGCAATGGGCAGGACCATAATAGCTCCGTCATTGAGCCAGTTAGTCTAATAACGGAGCCATGATCCTGCCTGGGATACATCAGCTCCAGTAGAAATACAAGTTGCTGTACTTCTTCCCCATAGGTTGAAGCTCTGGGACACTGTGGCATGGAGCTGGGAGAAAGAAGAGGGTGCAGGGGGACATTGGAGGACACAGGGGACAGAGCTGCATGGAGGTATTAAGGGCCTGATAGGTGATCAGGGGTATAGCTATCATATTTTCTGAGTCACCACCATACTTCACCATACCAAAAAGTCCACACGCAATGCAGGGGAAGCTAAAACTGCTACATAGCATAAGGTTACATGTTGCCTTTCTCTGAGACTGGCTGCTTTCTGATGGAAGAACGTTAGTTGTTTATATGGAATGTGTTTATGGGTCATAGCTACTGATAAGTAACTCCAAAAACAATAGGGTCTATGAATCTTGCTCATTAGAAATAATACAAATATTTCAGTACCATCTGGTTTCTTTTTGGTAAATCGTAATTTAACTACGGGTTATTATGTCTGTTTTATTTTTGCATATTATGTAATCTTTTTATTATATTTCATACAGTGCTACTAGTAGTTTTAGTGATGATTGTGGTTTTTCTTATTCCTGTATGCATGTTAAGAATAAACGCTGCACATAAAAATCTATTTTCATATTAATCATGTATTGTATTTATTTACTATTATATTATACTACCTGTTATCAAACATCAATGGACACACAATGGGGTGATAAAAGATTTGTACATCACATATTATAGGATTTTACCGTCACAAATTATAGGTGTAGCACTCCCCTGCAGCAGGAGTTATATGTTAGGTTCACCTATCCTTTCCATCCGTGACTAGGGAGGGTCAAAGAGATGGAAATAATTTTAAGCTGATGCAGCATTATGCAAATTTATGCAGCTTGAACATGAAACAATCACATCCTGCTGAAATTCAATTGGTCTATTTTCATTCATTTGTATACCAAATTAGCATAACCCTGAATCAACCCGAAATTACTTGCATATCATTTACCATTCCTATTCGCAACCTTCCCTGTGTCTGGACTCAGCAATACACCAACACACTCGTACATAAAAATAAATGTTACTATTATGAAGATATCCCAGTATTATGAAGAAGTTACCCAGTAAAATAACTGTCAAGACAATCTTATACAATAAAACCCCTGTGTCCCTGCGTCCCCTGTCCCTGTGCTTTTTTGCCAGCGCATGCTGGAGGACGGGGGCGGGCGTATGCATACGTGGTGGGTGGGTGGGTGTGCGTGCAGGTATGCGTTGCAGCCATTGCAAAAGGGGCAGGGGCGGGGGGTTGTGAGGGGCCGAGGCCTAGTGCCTGTTATTGTAATGGGCCTAAGGTCTAGTGAAAGAATAAACAGTTTAGTAATGGGTCAGACAGAACCTGTGTAGTGCTTTGTCACCTGTGAGAGGCACTATCTCTTTAATACATTGTTTAAGTAAAGGGCAATAGTACAATGCAATGTCTAACCATAAAAGCATGAATAAAACAAAAACTGGAGATTAAAATTTAGGGGCCGAGCTAAAATACCTGAGTCCCTAACTATCCACTGGCCAGTGGTAAAGGTGCTACACTCTCTGCTGGCCTTGGGGCCCTATTTATTATCATTATTGGTGGAGTGCTCAACCTCAAAGGGAACCCCAGGTTTGGGGGATATGGGGCTGACATGTTTATTTCATTTTAAATAATGCACATTGCGCCTGGCTGTTCTGCTGATCCTATGCCTTAAGCCATAGACCTTGAAAAAGCATGCAGATCAGATGTCTACCTCGTATGAGAAATCTGACAGGATTAGCTGCATGCTTGTTTCAGGTGTGTGATTTGACCCCTCTGACCAGAAAGATCCGGAGCACTGCCAGGCAACTGGTATTGTTTAAAAGGACCTTGAGCAGTAGCTATAAATGAAATCAGTACTTACCTGGGGCTTCCTCCAGCCCACCGTGGGCGGCGAGGTCCCCCGGCGTCCTGGCTCCTTTCCCGGTCCCGCTGGCCACTTCATTACCGGCCACACCCTGGCCGAGTGTCGGCCCGACACTTCCTGAATGGTGACGCTACATGTCATCATGCCGGCCGCTACGCGCCATCATTGCAGTCGGCGTGGCAGTCCTGCGCATGTGCGGTTCAGAGTTAGAACACCGCACATGCGCAGGACTGTCACGTCGGCCGGCGTGATGATGCATAGCGGCCGGCGTGATGATGCATAGTGTCACCATTCAGGAAGTGTCGGGCCGACACTCGGCCAGGGTGTGGCCGGTAATAAAGTGGCCAGCGGGACTGGGAGAGGAGCCAAGAGGACACAGGGGGACCTTGCAGCCTACGGTGTGCTGGAGGAAGCCCCAGGTAAGAACCATTTCATTTATAGCTACTGCTCAGGGTCCCTATAAAGGGAAATAAATATGGCAGCTTCCATAGGTCTCACACCTCCGATTCCTTTTAAGAGAAAGTATTTGTAATCCACAAGGTTATGGTCCCCAGTTTACTTCCACTCCCCCTTGAGGAAGCCGAAAGCTGGCAAAACTGTCGAGGAGCCTATCGCTGCCTGCATGGGACACCACGCCACCACGACCACCGTTCTCATTATCGTAAAAGGAATTGTGTATCACCTCTGTATAGTTGAGTTGGATGTTACTCATCCTGATCCAATTGTACCTGGAGTATTGTCAGACGCTGTTTGTGAATATACTTGGTCCTGGACTGTCCTGCCAGCGTATGAGTGGTGGTGTGCTTGGTTTTGGATGTTGGTCTGCTGTGACGGGGTGGACATCCCGTGTGCTTTTTAAATTTTAACTTTTACATTTATTTGATTAATACATTTTGATATCATTTTGCATTAGATTATAGTGGTTGTATTTTTCAATTATATATTTCTCTGATACGCATGTCCTACCGCACCTTATCTACTGGCATTAATCTTATGAACCCAGTTTAACTTCCCTGGGGCTTCTTCAAGCCCCCTGTAGTCCTCCTGGTTCCTGGTCATCCATCCGCACTGCTCCATTTGCATTTCCCCTTCTGAAATCTGTCCAACTTAGACAGTTGTGTGTGACTGCACATGCACCTCAATCCCATTGCTGGGAGTGTTCTGCGCATGTGCAGTTTGCAATTCTTTCTAATTGCACAAGCCCATAACGCTTCCAGCCATGGGAGTATGATCGAGGCGGCCCGGGCCTCACCTGCAGCGGTTGGAGGGGAAGAGCAGATAGCTTCGAGGGGCCAGAAAGACTACGGGGGGCTGAAAAAAGCCCATGGTAAGTTAAACTGGGGACCTTAGTGTTGCTTTTGGCTCCCTTTAAGGATAAAGTGGTAGAGTGTGCCCTTTTAAGAGGGTGCACACTTATTAGAATTGCTGGCGTTTTACCATGTACAGGAAAACGCATTCCATCTTGCTACAGATTAAAGTCAATGGGCTTGATTCACAAAAGCGTGCTAACAGTTAGCACGCTGGTGAAAAGCCCCTTATCACGCCTAAACTCAGTTTAGGCGTGATAAGTTTAGGCGTTATAACTATAGCACCAACTGGGTAGGCACCGCAGTGCACAGCTGATCAAAAGTTTTGCGCTAGTATACCCTGGTGTGACCCTTTACTACCCAGTACCCTATTATGGCTCCCCCCGAAAATGAGACCACCCTCATTAAGCCCCCCTTTGGCCCACGGTCTTAGAGTATGGGACTCAGTCCGTTATTCGGCTAACCTCCAATCATCTTTCCTCCCCTTACTACCGTTGATCAATAACCCTCTGTTCCCTCCGGGCTTAGACGACCCAATGGCATTCTCCTGGTGGAGCGCAAACGGCCTCACTAAAATCACACACCTCCTCACTCCTAGAGGTTTTCTTTCTTGGCCAGGCCTCCAGGAAAGATTCCGTGCTCCCCCCAGAGAATTCTTTTGATATTTGCAATTAGGTCACTGGATCAAACCTCTCATTCGAGATAAAGATCCCCCTTATACTGTCACACCTTACGAAAACATTTGTATGCACTGTTCCAACACTAAAGGCCTGATCCCTAGACTATATGGCGTCTTGACACGTCCGTCCTCCCCAACGACACACCCCTATGCCTCAAGATGGGAAACAGACCTTGCTAGTCCTAAGGACAGAGAAGACTGGCTGGACATTTGGAGCAGAGTCTCCAGCTGTTCCAGCAACCTATATATAGTTGAGTCTGCCTATAAGGTAATGACACGATGGTACCTCGTCCCAACCCGTATAGCCAAGGTATTCCCCTCCGTCAATTCCTTTTGTTTTCGAGGCTGCAGGTTGCCCGGCGACATGCTCCACATTTGGTGGACTTGCCCATGGCTCAACCGTTTCTGGTGTCAAATATACAAACTACTCTCCTCTCTCTTTCATCAGTCAATCAACAGAGATCCTTGGCAAGCTTTATTACACGCAAAGATTAGCTCCTTAACCTCCACGCAGAACAAATTGGCTTCGGTGGTACTCTCAGCAGCTTCTATGACGATAGCTCGGAACTGGAGGAAACCCACAGTCACCATTGCTGAAGTGAAATCTAGAATAAACTCAATAATGGGACACGCAAAAGAAATTTGAAAAGATTTGGGATCCCTGGATCCGCTTAGAGCACCCAAGTCTGGAGATAACTTCCATTACAAGACTGTAAGGCGGACCCCTACTTTTGACCCCTCCTCTTTTCCTCCTTCCCCCTTCCCTAGCTTTTCTCTCTGCTATCTTTTTCTTCTTTTCCTTTCTGATTCCTCCTTCTCTAACTTCCGTTAAGGATGTCTATGACCACAATCCTTCCTGTCCCGCCTGTCTATCGCTGGATGGCAGGCGCCAAGAAGGTATTCACACAATCTAGCCCTGATTGGGCTCCATCCTCCCCTACCCCCCAAATGTTCATCAGCAAGCCCCAGATAGCTGGACTTAGTCCTCTGTGGGCTCATAACAACTTTCCATCTGACAGTGGTATATGTACTTCAAACTACTTTAATGTTTGCTATATTAAACTGCTGGTTATCTTGCCTGTCCCTTCCCATCAGGTTCAGCTACAAGCCAATGATATATGTATAAGCAATCCCCACTATTTTCCCCATGTTATATGTATCTTCATGTACAATCTGAATTGTTAAAATTTAAAAATTTCAATAAAAACAAAAAAGTTTTGCAATAGCAAAGTCTGGTGCGTGCGAAACGTCGCATAGATTTTAATGGGGCTGCTTTGTGCGCAGGACTTTGCGCGCAATCTAAACTTATCTAAACTTATCACGCCTAAACTTATCACACCTAAACTTATCACGCCTAAACTGAGTTTAGGCGTGATTAGGGGCTTTTCACCAGCGTGGTGCAATGGTTATCATGCCTAAAGTCTTTTAGGCGTGAAAACTGGGTTATCACCGCTTTGTGAATCGAGCCCAATAGGTCACTATGAAAATAGGGTTAGGTTTATTGATACAGTAGATATTGCCGTATGTTGCGGCGGGAAGTGTCAGTTAGGGTTAGGCATCAGTAGATGGAAGGCTCGTGTGAGAAGGGGGTTAGGTCAGGTGTTAGTAAAATATCAGTATGTACCAATATTTTACTATCTTCATAGGTCTCTGCCAATATGGTAGTAGAATATCATAGAATATCACTTATTTTACCCATATTCTTCTAGCGGCGGGATTCCAAGAAAGTCCAATTTATTGTTAGAATGATAGATACAATATAATTGTTCACTCTAGTCACACAGTATATGACAATAATCTGCATCATGAATGACAAAAAAATCCCCAGACATAAGGTCAGCCTCGAGTGTAAACGTCAATTATAGTGTGCATAAGAAAAAAAGGTGTGTAGTGTGATGGGAGGATAGTTCCAATAAGCAACCATCCGCAGTTGTGCAAAAGGAGTATGAAATAAAGTGCAAAGTAAAGCCTCAGATCGAGGAGCAGAGTGCTGTGTAAGCTGAGAGAAGAGGCTGCAAACTTACCAGGGGTGAGGAGGAACAGGCAAGGAGAGAGTGTGCCCCGAGAACGCCGTCGTTGTGAGAGGAGATTCCTACAGAGGGGTTATCCCAAACGAACAGTCAAACAGGCGTATCAAAGAGCCAAATACTCCAGACGAGAAGAACTACTATATGGAAAGAAAAAGATGGCAAGCCCAATGGTAAGGCTCTGTACCCCCTTCAATACGAGGTGGGAGGATCTGAGGGGTATATTGGCCAAACACTGGCCGATTTTACACACTGACCCAGTTTTGGGTAAATTTATCTCAACCAGACCAGCTCTGACAGCCAAAAAGGCACCCACACTTAAGGATCGACTTTGTAGGAGTCACTTTCAACGACAATCGAACATGCGTCTGGGGACCAAGGGAAGTTTCCCCTGTGGACGATGTAGCATCTGTCCTCTTATGAGACCCACTAGAGAGATAGTTAGTCCAAAAACACGGAAGAGCCATCGCATTGAGGAATATATTAACTGCCAGACAGAAGCTGTTGTTTATTTGTTAAGATGCCCATGTAATTTGTATTACGTGGGACAGACCAAAAACAAACTAAAAACACGGATTCAAAAGCACCTCTCAACCATTCGTTCTGTCCTTATGATAATACCTACCTGTGTGACACCTTTAAAATGTACTTGGTTTTTGCACGCTGGTGGTATTGCCTGGTGAAGCGTTTAGATTGGCTCCATATGGAGATGTTGTTACATTAAAACACTTTCTAAGATGCTATGTTTACATATATTTCCAGGTGTTCTGGGTTTTTGGACAGAAACCGGATTTTATACTGGAACAATCTATGAAGCATTCCGCACCTGTTGACTTTTTGAAGCTTCCTAATCAGTCTCTGATCCTATTCGTATTTATTCTATGACATTTTTTGTACAAGTATAAAATGATTTCATTAATATCTAGTTTGGCCACTTGATGGCTGCATTTGGTTAAATAAGTTGCTTTATTGTAATGTTTTGAAAGAATTAACCATTGTATTAGTATCTATATAAGGTGATCCGTCAGGGCCAAATGTTTATGCGAAATACATTCTTTTACTCATGGGGTGACTTATCCCGTTCTACTCTCTACCCTTCATATATATATTTTTCACAATCTTTTCCGCAGTACCTCTTCATTCCTCCGGCACTACATTTCCCAGAATTCCTGAGACTAGACAGAGGAAGCGGGGCGGCGTCTATTGACGCGGTTTCCGGTTCTTCGTGGTGCGCGGCCGCGCACACAATATTCAAGTATAGGGCTTCTTCTGTCTCCGCCCACGTAGGTCTTTGGACAAATAAATTGCCAGATTTTTACACAGGTCCTATGCCCAGACGAAGCCGCGCATTGAAGGCGGCGAACCGCGACGGCGTTCTCGGGGCATACTCTCTCTGCTTGAGGGAGAAACACCTCAACCTTTGGAGATTCTAAATCTGTCTGGCCAGGATTTACCAGAAGGAACCGAACCACTACTCCAAAAAGGGTTGAATTTCTCCTTGGCCACGGACTTTGACTATGCCAAATTTAAAATAGAGATGTACAAGAACATCAGACGTCTGAACATTAGATGGCACTTTTCCAAAAAAGAAGGATCTGCAGAAAGGGCAGACAAAATATGGGGAAATACAAGAGTAGGCCCTTTGGGCTTTAGCCCCAGTATACACTGGAACGACCAGGACTTTATCAATCTGGAGCTACTAAAAGAATTAGATACCACAGAAAATAACATCCAGAATATCCCAGAATGCACAATAGCACTAAAGTGTGGTGAAAACCTCCACTTTTAGACCATGCAAATCCACTTCCCCATTTCCTGTCCAACCAGGAACATGCCTAGATGTTTTCCAAAAAATGGTCGAGAGAGACCTAAAAGCTGAAATTTACCCACAGGCCACCAAAAATCTATCCGATAAGGAAGAGCGAGCGTTGAAGTGGCTTCGTAAAAGACCTGACCTGCTAATAAAAAGAGCGGATAAGGGAGGGACAATTGTAGTTATGTCCGCAGAACAATACAGAAACGAAGCTTTTAGGCAACTGCAAGATAAGGACATCTACCAGCCCTTAACGGGAGATCCCACCATTCGCTACCAAAACTCATTAAGATTTCTCTTGAAAAAAGGGGTGGAAGAAGGAGTATTAACCCCCACATTGGCCAGTGGACTGTTGCCCACATGCCCAACCAAACCAGTATGGTATCATATCCCAAAGATCCACAAGTCCCGGACCAGCCCTCCGGGTCGGCCCATTGTCTCAGGCATTGGGTCGACGACGGAGCGGTTGTCCAGGTACTTGGACCACATCCTTAGACCCCTCCTGGAGGGAGTCCCTTCACATCTTGCTGATACAGTGGATGTTTTAAGGGGTCTTGAAGACCTGGATTGGCATGAAGGTGACCTCCTGGCGACGATTGACGTCGAAAGTTTGTACAGCCGCATACACCACAATTTGGGGGTGCAAGCTGTCAAACTTTTTTTGGATAGGACAGATAAGAGTGAAACTTATAAGTCCTACATCTGCGAGTGTCTTATGTTTGTGCTCACACACAATGCTTTTGTTTTTGACAAGAAATGGTACTGGCAAGTATCTGGAACTGCCATGGGCACTGCGGTGTCTTGTACTTACGCAAACCTCTTTTTGGCGTGGTGGGAAGAAATGTACATTCACTCCACCAGTAACCCTTTTAAACAACAATTGAGGATGTGGTCCAGGTATGTGGACGACATCCTTGTCTTCTGGTCTGGGACTAGTGAATCTTTCTCCACATTTGTGGAGTACATTAACCAAAATAATTGCAACATGGCTTTTACAGCCACATTTAGTGATGACAAGGTCGCTTTCCTGGACCTGGAATTAGAAATAGCAAATTGATATCTAAGGGATATAGGAAGCCTACAGCATCCAATTCCTTACTCCACAAGTTAAGCTTCCACCCCAAACACGTAGCCAAGGCGCTGCCCTATAACCAATTCCTCAGACTTCGCAGGAACAACGCTAGCGACACGGAATTTCGACGCCAGTCTGAGGAGCTGGGGTGCAGGCTAGTCGCCAGAGGCTACGAGAAGCAGTCAATCCAGGGAGCCTTCTCCTAAAATAGACAAACTCTCCTTCAAAGAAAGGCAACTAAAAGTACTAACGACGGAAGAACCCCCTTCACGTTTGAATTCAATACAATGTCAGATGCTATCAAAAGATCAATAATTAGGCATTGGGACATCTTAATGAAAGACGCAAGCTTGAAACCTTTAATAGAAGAGGGGCCCCTATTTTCATTTAAGAGATCCCCAACTATTGAGTCTTCCGTCAGCAGAAGTGAGTTTCGCTCCCCTGAAGGAAGTAACTGGTTGCGGGACTGCCAACCGCAGGGCAACCACAGATGCGGTCGATGCAAGTCATGTAAACAAATGGCCGTGGGTTCCAGCGTCCAGATTGGCCCGGTCCGACGGAGCGTATCCGCGTTCATTACGTGCAAGACCAAATTTGTGGTATATGCCCTGTGGTGCCCGTGCGGTAGGTTTTATATTGGTGAAACCACCAGAACACTGGGAGAAAGGTTTAGGGAGCACTACAATTCTATAGGCTCCGGAAGAGGCTCCCCCAGAGTTATTGAGCATATGAGGAATAATCATGGGGGCGTTCTCGGGGCATACTCTCGGGGCATACTCTCTCCTTGCCTGTTCCTCCTCACCCCTGGTAAGTTTGCAGCCTCTTCTCTCAGCTTACACAGCACTCTGCTCCTCGATCTGAGGCTTTACTTTGCACTTTATTTCATACTCCATTTGCACAACTGCGGATGGTTGATTATTGGAACTATCCTCCCATCACACTACACACCTTTTTTTCTTATGCACACTATAATTGACGTTTACACTCGAGGCTGACCTTATGTCTGGGGATTTTTTTGTCATTCATGATGCAGATTATTGTCATATACTGTGTGACTAGAGATTAGGAGTATATATATACAGGCAGTTTGGCTTATCTATTGACTATTAACTACAATATTGTGATTATTATGTATCCCTTTGTACCTTGGTTTTAGTGTTTTTATATAATTTTTTATATAATTTTTATCCTTCTATCTTTTTGTACTGAATAAAGATTGATATACTTAATACTGTTTGAGTGGTGCGGTCTTTAGGGAACCTCTTTTACCTTTGCTATGTGTATTCATGTTTAGTTCCTTTCTGCACACTCTGAGTTATTTACCCATATACAGGGTTGAGTGGATGGTGCTTGCCCAAATTTGTTGTTTAGTACAATATAATTGTTCATCACATCAGTTTATTTACACTTCAGGCTTGCTTTACAAAGCTTAATTTATAAAGGGTTAAGGTAAGGATTTTTAAAGGGTACCTGAGATGAAGATAAGGATACAATTATACTTACCTGGGGCTTTCTCCAGTCCATTAATTGTGTGGGCTCCCTCGCAATTCTCTCCGACCGCTCCGTTAAAGAGAAACCGTGACCAAGAATTGAACTTCATCCCAATCAGTAGCTGATACCCCCTTTCCCATGAGAAATCTATTCCTTTTCACAAACGGATCATCAGGGGGCGCAGTATGGCTGATATTGTGGTGAAACCGCTCCTACAAGAAACTCTGAGGACCAGGGTCCTGGCAGTTTCCTGTCTGTGAATCTTGTTGCATTGTGGGAAATTGCTTTTTTGGCTGTTGTAAACAGCTGTAAACAGCTAATAGCAGCTACATCACCTGCCAGCAGTAAAAATGTCACCGTGTGATAAATGTCAGAATGTAAATCAGGGATTTAAAAGATTTTACAATGGGTAAACACTGACTAAATCATTTATACATAATTATTGTAAAAATAAAGCCCTTTTTTTATTACATTATGTTCACCGGAGTTCCTCTTTAAGTATAACAGCTTCCAGGTAAGTATAAATATATCGTTTATCGTCATCTCAGGTTCTCTTGAAGGGTTAAGGTAAGGATTTTGCCAACAGTGGAAAGGTCAGGATTCTCTTGTCAACATTTGTCTGAGTTTTGTAATCTACACGTTATTTATTTATTACCAGTATGCAGACACTATATAAATAAAGAGTAATACTAGTAATAATAATAATATCATCATCTCTGAACTGCAGTAAATCCTGTTGTAGAGTTAATATCTGCTCATCCTCTTTACAGATTCAGAGCCAGTAAGGCAGTCTGCGGCAAGGGAAATGAATGGTAGATGCACCGATATTTGACAATAACATTTATTCATTTTGGGGTTGTCATAAAGTCTATTCCAATTTCTATTCCGCCTTCAGCAAACGATAGGAAAGAATCAAGCAAAAGGAACATTAAGACGATTCCATGTGAGAGAGAATATTGCCGCTAGTCTGGAGTTTTCTCTTAGAAACGTTGGCTGTGGGCCTGAAATCTTCAACTGGAACTACATTAATGTCTGCAGCTTTTATTTAGAACAGGAGAATTCACCGGGGACACCAATCAGCTCTTTAATTGAATATTTAACAGGTAGGTTATGCAAAGTAATTAAAACTTTCCATGTAAAGTGCTAATCACAGCCTGGCTGGGGGGACCGAAGTCATTTATTTTCAGATTTTCAGATACTTGTTTGCATAGAGTATATGAATATGCCAGAGATTCCGGAGATCTCATAAATTCATTTATGAATAAAAAACGTTATCTAACTCGCACCCACTGAATTGCTTGGCCTTATTCTGGGATCTCAATGGCTACACAGCAAATGAGCAAATACTATGTCAGGTCATCTGCTTTAATACATAAGTCCCAACCAAATCTTATTGTTTCTCTTTTCTGTATGCTGCAACTGTTAAACCACTTCCTGTAAAACTGGCATTTCAGTGCAAAACGGACATTTTAAAACAATCTGTTTTGTAGGAATGTGGATCGTGTTATTCCTGCTGGTGCCATGGGAGAGGAAGTCATGATAAGGGCAATGCCCATTTGGTGGTTCAAGGGGTGTTTTTATTGTCAGGTGCCATGAGAAGCAATCCCCTTTGAAGGAAACACTGGACAACAATTTACATTGGTATGAAAAGGCCAAGGCAGCCTTTTCCTTTATTAAATTAACAGTTAACAATAGTGCAAAATACTTTTTGGAGAAGGACCCGGAGGGCCAAACATGTAAACAGGCAAGCAGCTAACAGAAACGGCCCCCAGCCGCAAACGAACTGGCTCAGGGACAGCTGCCAGCCAAGTGGTAAATGCTCATTGAAGACGGTGCCCATCACAAGAGATATTCACAATCTCCCTTCACATTTTCAGACAAGACAAGACAAATAACATTTACAGCGCTTTTCTTCTGGCGGACTCAAAGCGCCAGAGCTGCAGCCACTAGGACGCGCTCTATAGGCAGTAGCAGTGTTAGGGAGACTTGCCTAAGGTCTCCTACTGAATAGGTGCTGGCTTATTGAACAGGCAGAGCCGAGATTCGAACCCAGGTCTCCTGCGTCAGAGGCAGAGCCCTTAACCATAACACCATCCAGCCACCAGCGGATACCCTTCCCCTCCGGCTGCAATGACAAGAAAAGAAACAAAAGAACAACCAAACATCATATCAGGGAGGAGGTGAGAGAGCTTTCTGCATGAAGAATCCTGTGGGAAGGGGTGCTCCGCCCCCTATATAAAATCCCCCTGCCCGATCCAACCCCCCCCCCCCCCCCCCCCCCAAAAAAAAAACAAAAAATGGCTGTCAATTAACATCAGGCTCCAGGTTCCAGACAGCGGTCGTACAGCTCACATTGTGTCCAAAGTCCAACCGCACACCTGGGGCATGACAGTTTTCAGCCAAGACACCTCCAAAAAATTATGCAGGAATTGTGTTTTGGGTTAAATATAGGTAGTATCAGTGGCTTGTGGCACCCTGGCGGTGGGAGCTGCACAGGCAGCAGGAGCAGGGCAATGCAGCAGCAGCTGTAACGTGTGCCAGGAGAATGCCGGACGTGGCACGTGGCAATTGGCACGTGGCACTTGATACGTGTCATGTGGCACTTGGCATGTGTCACGTGGAACTTGGCACATGTCATGTGGAACTTGGCACGTGGCACTTGGCATGTGTCACGTGGCACTTAGCAGGTGTCACGTGTCGCTTGGCACGTGACAAGTGCCACGTGACATGTGCCAAGTGCCACGTGACACCTGAACCGTGCCACGTGACACATTCCAAGTGCCACGTGACACGTTCCAAGTGCCACGTGACAAGTGCCAAGTGCCAAGTGGCACTTAGCATTTGGCACGTGCTACTTGGCACGTGCCACTTGGCACAAGCCATGTGACAAGTGCCACGTGACACATGCCAAGTGCCATGTGACACATGCCAAGTGCCACGTGCCAAGTGCCATGTGACACATGCCAAGTACCACGTGACACATTCCAAGTGCCACGTGACACGTTCCAAGTGACACGTGTCATTCATTCAGCAAGCTAGGTGTAGTGATAGTGAATGGGTTAATCACTGAACAGCTTTCCAGCAGCACTGGAGCATGTCTCTCAGTGTCCATTCAGCAAGCTAGGACGATATGTCTCATCATGGCAGCCCATACTATACAGGGGGGCTGGCCAGGGTTCCTTTCTGTGATTGGGTGCCAGGGCTTAGGCTGGGAGGCCTCTGATTAGCTCAATGAGGTCAGGTGGTGCCGGCCAGGGTCCCCCTCTGTGATTGGTTGCTAGGGCTTCTGCTGGGAGCCCTCTGATTGGCTCCAGGACGTCATCTCCTTAGTTACAGTATTTGGATCCGGATATCCGCCTAATATCCACGGATATCCGCGTTAGGCGGTCAAATATCCGCAGATAGCTATCCGGATTTGGGCCCAGGTATCCGGAATCCAAATTCGGTCGGATAGCTGAAAAAAGGCCGGATATCTGGAATCTGGATGAGCAGCGCTGCCCACCTCCAAGCATCCCATTGGATAAATTTCCTGCCCTAGCCTGTTCCCAGCTAGATCCTGCCCCGAGGTCACCAAGGCCCGCCCTATCATGGGAGCCCTCCCCAGGCCCAGCGTTCCCCAGTACGGGCTCTACTAACTAAAAGAGACTCAGAGATGAGCCAACATAAAGATTTTTTTTTCTTACTCAGGGCTTCATCTGCCCCAAAAGTACGGATGTGTCCCTCACGGTCCTCCTGCGGTCCTCCGTTTAGCAGCAAACAGCCCCAGTAACTGGCTCACTGATGTCAGCCGGGGTCTTCTGCACATGAGCAGGAGGTCCGCACATGTGCAGAAAACCCAGACTGAAGCCAACTAAGACAGTTACTGGGGCTGATTGCGGACGAATGAGGACAACGGGAGGACAGCAAGGGACGCATCCGTGCTTATGGGGCTGGAGGAAGCCCCAGGTAAGTAAAAAATCTTTATGTATCTCTTTAACCTTTTGCCGACCGCTCCACGCCAAGTGGCGTGAACGCGGCGGCAGCCCCATGACCACTCCACACTGAATGGAGTGAATGGCTAAGGGCGGGGATTGCAGAGGATCAAACGTGCTGATGCGCGCGCATCCCCGCTGGAATGACGGAGCTCCGTTCCACCATCAGTCTCCCAGCGACGATCGTCGCTCGGAGACTAGGTACAGCGCTGTGATCTAAGGCAGGAGTGATCGGCTGTCATAGGCTAATAACAGCTGATCCCAGTGATTGGCTGACAGGCAACAAAAAGTACATATTCATTACAAAAATAATCGTATAAATATTTATTTAAAAAATAACATTGAGGGAGTGATAATTTCCCACCAATAGAGAGCTCTGTTGGTGGGGAGAAAAGGGGGGGGGGGATTTCACTTGTGTGCTGAGTTGTGCGGCCCTGCAGCGAGGCCTTAAAGCTGCAGTGGCCTATTTAGTGAAAAATGGCCTGGTCTTTAGGGGGGTTTAACACTGCAATCCTTAAGTGGTTAAAGTAAACCTGACAAAGAAAAAAAAATATACATACCTGGGGCTTCCTCCAGCCCCCTTCAGGCTAATTGGTTATTCTCCGTCCTCCTATGCTGCCTGGATCCTCCGTTAGGTGGCCCATTAACTCAGCGAATTGTGGCCTACTGCACATGCATGGCCTGACCGCGCACGCCCCGTCACACTCCCGTCCCGAGAGCATTCTGCACATGTGCAGTACTACTGCAGGCGCAGAATGCTCCCAAAAGCGGGAGCGCGGCAGGGGAGCATGCACTGCCAGATTGCGTCTGTGCTGACTGACCCCGATTGGGGAGCTTACCAGACCGCCTACCAGAGGATTCAGGTGGTGGAGGAGGATGGCAAGGGACCAAATAGCCTGAAGGGGGCTGGAGGAAGACCCAGGTATGTATAATTTTAGTTATTTTTTTGCCATCTCAGGTACACTTTAAAGAGTACCTAAAGTAAAGAAGACAAAGCCTGACAAGTTATTTCTTAATGATACAGGAATGGGGGGGGGGGGGGGGGGGGTTCTTAAGGTTAAATACTTACCTGATCTGACATACTTCACCCAGGCAGGTGATCTCTCCACCCCTTCAGAATCACGGCTATGGTGTTGTTGTTTTTTTCAAATTTCGGCTCAGGCTCTGGCCGCCCCATCTGCGTTGTCATGGCCTACCCCTCGGCTCAGCAGTCACTGTCTAATTGGTGGCTGCTGAGATGGGAGTAGGCCAAAACAATGCTCGCGGAAATTTATGAAGAGCTTTGTCAGATTTCAGATCATGGTTGCGAGCGCATTCCTGAGGTGGGGTAAGAAGATCACCTGTGACGCAATTACGTAGGATCAGGTAAGTATATAACGTGTGCATTATGCAACATGCAAAGTGTGAATACAACCAGGCTAGGTTCATAGTTAGAGCTTCATTGTGTTCCCTGTAGCAAGAATGCAACAGATCGGGACAGTGGCGCCGCATGATATGCTCATGTTGCATCACATACAGTAAAGCATACAAGTAAAGAAAAGTATGCTTCACTGACACAGTTAGCGTGTTTTGTGGTAACACATGGCATGCAGTGTGTTATGATGACGTACACCGTTATACCACAATGCACCTGATACACTGTGAACGTCACATAGGTGGTACTTTGTAGTGCAGCAAGTCGTGTTACAAAGCAGCCTTTATGAGGCAGGCAGCGCAAGGCACCACTGTGAATGTAGACTTAGACTAAGGGGACAGGTGCAGACATGGTTTCACATGGCATCGACATGCCCTTTTCACTCACCATAAGCCAGCCTCTACTTCAATTCAAGGGCCATTGAAAGGTCAGACAGGTGGGGAGGGCGTGGCTACCATCAAAGCCTGTACTCCTTTTCCTCCTGAAACCAGTATGTACAGGCAGCAAAAAGAAATGGCCAGTAAGGCTACAGGCTGTGGCTGCAGTCGTAAATTTTGTTGTAGTCCTTATTCAAAGTACAGTACAGACTGCATTTGGAACTTTGAGCTTTCTGATTAATCATTATTTTTTTAAAGGAGTATGCGGCTAGGGTGGCAAGGCTGCATGCAATGCAGCCATACTGTTTGTGTGCACGGTATCAAGTATGACAAAAGTTCACTTTAAATCACCCATTGGTATCTTGAATGCTTTGATTTGTCAATTAGTGATGAGTAAAAACTTCCTCCGACATGCTCATTAGCTTTACTGAAGAGGAGGAAGTTGGAGCTATCAAACCATGGAGTAATTAACACAACTGCTGGTTAACTGGATCAGCTGCTAGAAAATTAAGTTCTTTAATAAAACAATAAAACAACACGTTTCGTGAGTCAAAGCCCGCTTCCTCAGGTCAATACAGTGTCTGAAAGAAAACCATACAGAAGCTCATAGTAGAAACAACCAGCCTAAAAAGCACAAAACTTCCCCCCTAAAAAAATACTTACCAACGCTTTCAGCAACGTTTAACAGCCTTCCTGCAGCACCTAGTGGCGTTCTGGCTTCCTCTGTGCACGGAAGCCGACTTGTTATCTGACCCACATCGGGTGCTGCCAGAAGGCTGCTAGACATCGATGGAGGCTCAGTAAGTATTTAAAAAGCTTCAGAACCTGCCCAAAATAAAATCCCCATTATCCCCTCAGGCATGCCGGTTAGTTACGACTTCCGGTTGCCTGAGTTACGGATAACGGGGACTTTGCTGGGTATGTCTTTCCTTTTGAATGTCAAACATCCCCAATTAGAGTCAATTAGATGCTAATTATTTTAAGTTGATGCAGACCATCTCCAGCCTAAACATCCCAAACTGAGAGTGCGCATCATAAAGCTTCAAACATAAATCATAAACTTCAAACATTTCCTAGCTAAGGTAATTAGTCTGAACACTACACAGCAGGTGAAGCCTGTGGGAAGACATTTATTGGTACAAGAATCTTGATCTTTGAATGTGCAGAGTACACAGATCATTACATTATAGTAAATGTGGTTCAGATCTTTCTCTACTGCATATTTATTTCACAGCCCCACCTACTGTTTCCACCCCACCCCCTTATGCTGGCAGTTTTTTCAGCAGATAGATGGTTCGATAGATAATATCAACATGTCCGATCTTATTTTGGATCGTTTTTCTGATCAATTTGTCATAGAAGTGAACGGAAATTGATAAGAAAAGATAAGAAAATCGATCGGAAAATCGATAATAAGATCGGACAGTAAATCGACTGAAAAATCTCATTGTGTATTCCATTAGATTGTAAACCTCTGGCAGGGTTCTCCCTTTCCTAGTGTAATCTACAGGATTATGTGCTCATTTCCCATGACAGCCTGTACTTGTATTACTGGGCCTACCTAACCTGCCCATATCGCATGATCATGTATTTTGTATTGTTTGCCTTGTATAACTTTGTTCTATGTTGTATAACCTTGTTATGTCTTTCATCCTTGTATCATTGTATATATTTATTGTCCAGCGCTGCGTAATATGTTGGCGCTTTATAAATACAATAAATAATAATAATAACATGTTTCATAATGTGATGCCAATTATTAATTCCTGAAAGATTTCTGAAAAAAAAGTAACCCTTATTTCGCATTGTCACACTGAAGAAAATTATTATTATTATTTCTTCTAGAGTTCACTGTGGTCTTTGCTATCATGTTACCTTACAGACCGAAATAAATGCTTCATAGAACAAAGCTTACTACTGTAGTATAAAGATTGGTAGAGCTCTTCTGACATCTAGTGGAATTATTTGAAAATACGTCCACCCTGAAGTATAATTGTTACACTATTTACTTAACACTTACTGTAATTTGATTGTCACACGTCCATCATGCACAGCCTCACACAACTCTTACAGCAGAGCTTTACCCATCTATCCTTAAAGTGGGATAAAACTCTGACAGAACATTCAATACAAATGTTTTTTCCTACTTTTTATTACCCATACAGTTATCATATTTGCTTTTGTGAACAAGTAATATTGTCTTCGTATGCATTTCGTAGTCTACGCGTTAAAATACGCAATCACGCATAGTGTGAAGCGTACTGTATACGGATGCTTATGCCCGTATGCAGAAAATTGTACACATTAAATCTTATGTAAATGCCTTTACCGGGAACTCTTCTATGCGTACATTTCCCTTTCCAATGCGTAAATTTGTAAGCATACAATCGCACGCGGAAAATTAGACACGAGTAACGCATTCGTAGTTCACTACGCAATACACATGTTAACTACGCATAGTGGGCATAAGCTACACATCTATGGAGATAAAATGTGATGCGTCCCGCCTGTCACACTGCCAAAAAAGGCCTTTAGGGAACATCGCATTAGTACACAGTGTTCATGGCCCCTCATGAGAAGAAGTCCAAATATCCATCCCAAATTCTGTCCATCCAGGAAAGAAGTCTCTGAACTTGGGATGACATATCTCTCTTTTCCACCAAATGGTCTGCAATTTTCGTGCTATATCCTATGGTGTTGTCCTCTCTTGTATTCTCTACCATGTATGCGCTGCTGTCGTCACTTTTCATAAAAGCGATTTTTCCAAATGTTCACCTAGCAAATTAAAGGGGAACATCGCGTTAGTACATGGTGTTCACTGCCCCTTTAGGAGAAGTACAAATTTCCATCCCAAATTATGTCCATCCAGGAAAGAAGTCTTTGAACTTGGGATGACATGTCTCTCTTTTCCACCAAAAGGTCTGCATTTTTCATGCTATATCCGATCGTGTTGTCCTCTCTTGTATTCTCTTCCATGTATGCCCTGCTGTCTTCAGTTTTCATGAAATCGATTTTTTCTAAATCTTCACCTAGCGATTCTCTCAAATGTTCCACATCTATGGAGATACAATGCTGGAAAACATCTTGTAAGGGGAAAAAAACATACAATACACTACAATTTAAAAACATCAATCAATAAAAACTTCTAAACACATAAAAAATATGCTTCAAGTAATTGAGAAGATATTAAAGAGAACCCGAGGTGGGATTTAATTATATTACTGGGGCACAGAGGCTGGTTGTGCACACTAAGACCAGCCTCCGTTGCCCCATGGTGTGCCTCCATGTCCCCCCTGCGCGCTGCTATACCCCCGCAGTGCTGGCGACACGCAGCGTGTCACCAGCACAATGTTTACTTATGCGCTGTGAGTCAGCGCCGCTCCCCGCCTCCTCCGCATCGGCGCTACCCGCCCGTGTCCCTTCCCTCCGGCTGATACACTACAATGTAAACAAAAACATTTTAAAATGGCAAAATGGCAGCTATAGAGACACAATTCAACATTCAATAACAAAGTGTTGCAACCTGCAGAGTAAAACTCAGGGGCATATTTAAAGTGATTTAAATATACCCTAAGTTTTACCTATGGCCTCCTCCTCCCCTACAGCCATACCAAACACCAACCAAACTGGTACTAAGCAGGTTACAAATGGCTGTCAACTGTTTAGGCTGGTTTCACATTGTAAATTGGTGTACGCGATGCGATGCATCCCGCCTGTCACACTGCCAAAGAAGGTCTTTAGGGAACACCGCATTAGTACACAGTGCTCACGGCCCCTCATGAGAAGAAGTCCAAATATCCCTCCCAAATTCTGTCCATCCAGGAAAGAAGTCTTTAAACTTGGGATGACATGTCTCTCTTTTCCACCAAAAGGTCTGCATTTTTCATGCTATATCTGATCGTGTTGTCCTCTCTTGTATTCTCTTCCATGTATGCCCTGCTGTCTTCAGTTTTCATAAAAGCGATTTTTCCTAAATCTTAACCTAGCGATTGCTGGAAAACATCTTGTAAGGGGGAAAAATATACAGTACACTACAATTTAAAAACATCAATCAATAAAAACTTCTAAACACATAAAAAATATGCTTCAAGTAATTGAGAAGACATTAAAGCAGCACAGTGGCATGACATTTTTAAACACATAATTTGTAGTCTAGAATAATTCTTATACATGTAATTAAAAAAATGTTCAAATCTTGCCCAATTATCTGTCCCAAATTGAGTCGATCAAGGAAAGAAGTCTCTAAACTTGGGAAGCCACGTCTCTGTTTTCCACCAAAAGGTCCGTATTTTTCATACTGTATCCGATGATGTTATCCTCTCTTTTGTAGTCTCTTCCATGCAGGGATGGTCGTAGTCAGCCAACTTCGCTACGCTGGAACTACGCGTAGTTTTACGCAACTACGCTTCGCCAAACTAAGACTTTGAAATCAAATATTCGCTTCATATGCATTTCGTAGACTACGCGTTAAAATATGCAATTACACGTAGTGCAAAGCGTAGTGTACGCGGCTGCTTATGCCCATATGCAGAAAATTTTACGCATTAATTCTTATGTAAATACTTATACCGGGAACTCTTCTATGCGTACATTCCCCTTTCCGATGCGTAAATTTGTAAGCATACTATCGCATGCGGAAAATTAGACGCAAGTAACGCATTCGTAGTTCTGTACGCAATACACATGTTAACTACGCATAGTGGGAGTAAGCTACACATCTATGGAGATAAAATGCTGGAAAACATCTTGTAAGGAAAAAAAACATACAGTACACTACAATGTAAACAAAAACATTTTAAAATGCTAAAATGGCAGCTATAGAGACACAATTCAACATTCAATAACAAAGTGTTGCAACCTGCAGAGTAAAACTCAGGGGCATATTTAAAGTGATTTAAATATACCCCTAAGCTTTTCCTATGGCCTCCTCCTCCCCTACAGCCATACCAAACACCAACCAAACTGGTACTAAGCAGGTTACAAATGGCTGTCAACTGTTTAGGCTGGTTTCACATTGTAAATTGGTGTACACGATGCGATGCGTCCTAGTGTCACACTGCCAAAAAAGGCCTTTAGGGAACACCGCATTAGTACACAGTGTTCACAGCCCCTCATGAGAAGAAGTCCAAATATCCATCCCAAATTCTGTCCATCCAGGAAAGAAGTCTTTAAACTTGGGATGACATGTCTCTCTTTTCCACCAAAAGGTCTGCACTTTTCGTGCTATATCCGATCGTCTTGCCCTCTCTTGTATTCTCTTCCATGTATACCCTGCTGTCTTCAGTTTTCATAAAATCGATTTTTTTCCAAATCTTCACCTAGCGATTCTCTCAAATGTTCCACATCTATGGAGATAAAATGCTGGAAAACATCTTGTAAGAGGAAAAAAACATACAGTACACTAAAAATTAAAAACATCAATCAATAAAAACTTCTAAACACATAAAAAATAATGCTTCAAGTAATTGAGAAGATATTAAAGCAGCACAGTGGCATGACATTTTTAAACACATAATTTGTAGTCTAGAATAATTCCAATACATGTAATTAAAAAAATGTTAAAATCTTGCCCAATTATCCGTCTCAACTTGAGTCAATCAAAGAAAGAAGTCTCTAAACTTGGGAAGCCACGTCTCTGTTTTCTACCAAAAGGTCCGCATTTTTCGTACTGTATCCGATGATGTTATCCTCTCTTTTGAAGTCTCTTCCATGCAGGGATGGTCGTAGTCAGCCAACTTCGCTACGCTGGAACTACGCGTAGTTTTACGCAATTATGCGTCGCCAAGCTACGGCTTCGAAATCAAATATTCACTTCGTATGCATTTCGTAGACTACGCGTTAAAATACGTAATTACGCGTAGTGTGAAGAGTAGTGTATGCGGATGCTTATGCCCATATGCAGAAAATTTTACGCATTAATTCTTATGTAAAAGCTTATACCGGGAACTCTTCTATGCGTACATTCCCCTTTCCAATGCGTAAATTTATAAGCATACAATCGCACGTGGAAAATTAGACGTGAGTAACGCATTCGTAGTTCACTACGCAATACACATGTCAACTGCGCATAGTTGGCGTAAGCTACACATCTATGGAGATAAAATGCTGGAAAACATCCTGTAAGGGAAAAAAACATACAGTACACTACAATGTAAACAAAAACATTTTAAAATGCTAAAATGGCAGCTATAGAGACAAAATTCAACATACAATAACAAAGTGTTGCAACCTGCAGAGTAAAACTCAGGGGCATGTTTAAAGTAATTTAAATATACCCCTAAGCTTTTCCTATGGCCTCCTCCTCCCCTACAGCCATACCAAACACCAACCAAACTGGTACTAATCAGGTTACAAATGGCTGTCAACTGTTTAGGCTGGTTTCACATTGTAAATTGGTGTACACGATGCCATGCATCCCAAGTCTGACACTGCCAAAAAAGGCCTTTAGGGAACACCGCATTAGGACACAGTGTTCACGGCCCCTCATGAGAAGAAGTCCAAATATCCATCCCAAATTCTGTCCATCCAGGAACGAAGTCTCTAAACTTGGGATGACATATCTCTCTTTTCCACCAAAAGGTCCACAATTTTCGTGCTATATCCGATGGTGTTGTCCTCTCTTGTATTCTCTTCCATGTATGCGCTGCTGTCATCACTTTTCATAAAAGCAATTTTTCCAAATGTTCACCTAGCAAATTTAAGGGGAACACCGCATTAGTACACGGTGTTCAAGGCCCCTTTAGGAGAAGTCCAAATTTCCATCCCACATTCTTTCCATCCAGGAAAGAAGTCTTTAAACTTGGGATGACATGTCTCTCTTTTCCACCAAAAGGTCTGCATTTTTCGTGCTATATCCGATCGTGTTGTCCTCTCTTGTATTCTCATACATGTATGTCCTGCTGTCTACAGTGTTCATAAAATCGATTTTTTCTAAATCTTCACCTAGCGATTCTCTCAAATGTTCCACATCTATGGAGATACAATGCTGGAAAATATCTTGTAAGGGGAAAAAAAACATACAGTACACTACAATTTAAAAACATCAATCAATAAAAACTTCTAAACACATAAAAAATATGCTTCAAGTAATTGTGAAGATATTAAAGCAGCACAGTGGCATGACATTTTTAAACACATAATTTGTAGTCTAGAATAATTCTTATACATGTAATTAAATTTTTTTTTAAATATTGCCCAATTATCCATCTCAAATTGAGTCGATCAAGGAAAGAAGTCTCTAAACTTGGGAAGCCACGTCTCTGTTTTCCACCAAAAGGTCTGCATTTTTCGTGCTGTATGCGATGATGTTATCCTCTCTTTTGTAGTCTCTCTCATGCAGGGATGGTCGTAGTCAGCCAACTTCGCTACGCTGGAACTACGCGTAGTTTTACGCAACTACGCTTCGCCAAACTAAGACTTTGAAATCAAATATTCGCTTCATATGCATTTCGTAGACTACGCGTTAAAATATGCAATTACACGTAGTGCGAAGCGTAGTGTACGCGGCTGCTTATGCCCATATGCAGAAAATTTTACGCATTAATTCTTATGTAAATACTTATACCGGGAACTCTTCTATGCGTACATTCCCCTTTCCGATGCGTAAATTTGTAAGCATACTGTCGCATGCGGAAAATTAGACGCAAGTAACGCATTCGTAGTTCTGTACACAATACACATGTTAACTACGCATAGTGGGCGTAAGCTACACATCTATGGAGATAAAATGCTGGAAAACATCTTGTAAAGAAAAAAAACATACAGTACACTACAATGTAAACAAAAACATTTTAAAATGCTAAAATGGCAGCTATAGAGACACAATTCAACATTCAATAACAAAGTGTTGCAACCTGCAGAGTAAAACTCAGGGGCATATTTAAAGTGATTTAAATATACCCCTAAGCTTTTCCTATGGCCTCCTCCTCCCCTACAGCCATACCAAACACCAACCAAACTGGTACTAAGCAGGTTACAAATGGCCGTCAACTGTTTAGGCTGGTTTCACATTGTAAATTGGTGTACACGATTCGATGCGTCCTAGTGTCACACTGCCAAAAAAGGCCTTTAGGGAACACCGTATTAGTACACAGTGTTCACGGCCCCTCATGAGAAGAAGTCCAAATATCCATCCCAAATTCTGTCCATCCAGGAAAGAAGTCTTTAAACTTGGGTTGACACGTCTCTCTTTTCCACCAAAAGGTCTGCACTTTTCGTGCTATATCCGATCGTCTTGTCCTCTCTTGTATTCTCTTCCATGTATGCTCTGCTGTCTTCAGTTTTCATAAAATCGATTTTTTCCAAATCTTCACCTAGCGATTCTCTCAAATGTTCCACATCTATGGAGATAAAATGCTGGAAAACATCTTGTAAGAGAAAAAAAAACATACAGTACACTACAATTTAATAACATCAATCAATAAAAACTTCTAAACACATAAAAAATATGCTTCAAGTAATTGAGAAGATATTAAAGCAGCACAGTGGCATGACATTTTTAAACACATAATTTGTAGTCTAGAATAATTTTAATACATGTAATTAAAAAAATGTTAAAATCTTGCCCAATTATCCGCCTTAACTTGAGTCAATCAAAGAAAGAAGTCTCTAAACTTGGGAAGCCACGTCTCTGTTTTCCACCAAAGGGTCCGCATTTTTCGTACTGTATCCGATGATGTTACCCTCTCTTTTGAAGTCTCTTCCATGCAGGGATGGTCGTAGTCAGCCAACTTCGCTACGCTGGAACTACGCGTAGTTTTACGCAATTATGCTTCGTCAAGCTACGGCTTCGAAATCAAATATTCACTTCGTATGCATTTCGTAGACTACGCGTTAAAATACGTAATTACGCGTAGTGTGAAGAGTAGTGTATGCGGATGCTTATGCCCATATGCAGAAAATTTTACGCATTAATTCTTATGTAAAAGCTTATACCGGGAACTCTTCTA
Source organism: Hyperolius riggenbachi (assembly GCF_040937935.1). Lineage (NCBI taxonomy): Eukaryota > Metazoa > Chordata > Amphibia > Anura > Hyperoliidae > Hyperolius > Hyperolius riggenbachi. Next base: position 424,022,201 of record NC_090649.1, on the reverse strand, counting down.
TGCGTACATTCCCCTTTCCAATGCGTAAATTTGTAAGCATACAATCGCACGTGGAAAATTAGACGCGAGTAACGCATTCGTAGTTCACTACGCAATACACATGTCAACTACGCATAGTGGGCATAAGCTACACATCTATGGAGATAAAATGCTGGAAAACATCTTGTAAGGAAAAAAAACACACAGTACACTACAATGTAAAACAAAAGCATTTTAAAACGCTAAAATGGCAGCTATAGAGCCACAATTCAACATTTAATAACAAAGTGTTGCAACCTGCAGAGTAAAACTCAGGGGCATATTTAAAGTGATTTAAATATACCCCTAAGCTTTACCTATGGCCTCCTCCTCCCCTACAGCCATACCAAACACCAACCAAACTGGTACTAAGCAGGTTACAAATGGCTGTCAACTGTTTAGGCTGGTTTCACATTGTAAATTGGTGTACACGATGCGATGCGTCCCGCCTGTCACACTGCCAAAAAAGGTCTTTAGGGAACACCGCATTAGTACACAGTGTTCACGGCCCCTCATGAGAAGAAGTCCAAATATCCATCCCAAATTCTGTCCATCCAGGAAAGAAGTCTCTAAACTTGGGATGACATATCTCTCTTTTCCACCAAAAGGTCCGCAATTTTCGTGCTATATCCGATGGTGTTGTCGTCTCTTGTATTGTCTTCCATGTATGAGCTGCTGTCATCACTTTTCATAAAAGCAATTTTTCCAAATGTTCACCTAGCAAATTTAAGGGGAACACCGCGTTAGTACACGGTGTTCACTGCCCCTTTAGGAGAAGTCCAAATTTCCATCCCACATTCTTTCCATCCAGGAAAGAAGTCTTTAAACTTGGGATGACATGTCTCTCTTTTCCACCAAAAGGTCTGCATTTTTCGTGCTATATCCGATCGTGTTGTCCTCTCTTGTATTCTCATACATGTATGCCCTGCTGTCTTCAGTGTTCATAAAATCGATTTTTTCTAAATCTTCACCTAGCGATTCTCTCAAATGTTCCACATCTATGGAGATACAATGCTGGAAAATATCTTGTAAGGGGAAAAAAAACATACAGTACACTACAATTTAAAAACATCAATCAATAAAAACTTCTAAACACATAAAAAATATGCTTCAAGTAATTGTGAAGATATTAAAGCAGCACAGTGGCATGACATTTTTAAACACATAATTTGTAGTCTAGAATAATTCTTATACATGTAATTAATTTTTTTTTTAAATATTGCCCAATTATCCATCTCAAATTGAGTCGATCAAGGAAAGAAGTCTCTAAACTTGGGAAGCCACGTCTCTGTTTTCCACCAAAAGGTCCGCATTTTTCGTGCTGTATGCGATGATGTTATCCTCTCTTTTGTAGTCTCTCTCATGCAGGGATGGTCGTAGTCAGCCAACTTCGCTACGCTGCAACTACGCGTAATTTTACGCAATTACGCTTCGCCAAACTACAACTTTGAAATCAAATATTCGCTTTGTATGCATTTCGTAGACTACGTGTTAAAATACGCAATTACACGTAGTGCGAAGCGTAGTGTATGCGGATGCTTATGCCCATATGCAGAAAATTTTACGCATTAATTCTTAAGTAAATGCTTATACCGGGAACTCTTCTATGCGTACATTCCCCTTTCCAATGCGTACATTTGTAAGCATACAATCGCACGCGGAAAATTAGGCGCGAGTAACGCATTCGTAGTTCACTACGCAATACACATGTTAACTGCGCATAGTTGGCGTAAGCTACACATCTATGGAGATAAAATGCTGGAAAACATCTTGTAAGGAAAAAAAACATACAGTACACTACAATGTAAACAAAAACATTTTAAAATGCTAAAATGGCAGCTATAGAGACACAATTCAACATTTAATAACAAAGTGTTGCAACCTGCAGAGTAAAACTCAGGGGCATGTTTAAAGTAATTTAAATATACCCCTAAGCTTTTCCTATGACCTCCTCCTCCCCTACAGCCATACCAAACACCAACCAAACTGGTACTAAGCAGGTTACAAATGGCTGTCAACTGTTTAGGCTGGTTTCACATTGTAAATTGGTGTACACGATGCGATGCATCCCACCTGTCACACTGCCAAAAAAGGCCTTTAGGGAAAACCGCATTAGTACACAGTGTTCACGGCCCCTCATGAGAAGAAGTCCAAATATCCATCCCAAATTCTGTCCATCCAGGAAAGAAGTTTTTAAACTTGGGATGACATGTCTCTCTTTTCCACCAAAAGGTCTGCATTTTTCGTGCTATATCCGATCGTGTTGTCCTCTCTTGTATTATCTTCCATTTATGCCCTGCTGTCTTCAGTTTTCATAAAATCGATTTTTTCTAAATCTTCACCTAGCGATTCTCTCAAATGTTCCACATCTATGGAGATAAAATGCTGGAAAACATCTTGTAAGAGAAAAAAAACATACAGTACACTACAATTTAAAAATATCAATCAATAAAAACTTTTAAACACATAAAAAATATGCTTCAAGTAATTGAGAAGATATTAAAGCAGCACAGTGGCATGACATTTTTAAACACATAATTTGTAGTCTAGAATAATTCTTATAGATGTAATTAAAAAAATATTAAAATCTTGCTCAATTATCCGTCCCAAATTGAGTCAATCAAGGAAAGAAGTCTCTAAACTTAGGACGCCACGTCTCTGTTTTCCACCAACAGGTCCGCATTTTTCGTACTGTATCCGATGATGTTATCCTCTCTTTTGTAGTCTTTTCCATGCAGGGATGGTCGTAGTCAGCCAACTTCGCTACGCTGGAACTAGTTTTACACAATTACGTTTCGCCATACTACGGCTTCGAAATCAAATATTTGCTTTGTATGCATTTCATAGACTACGCGTTAAAATACGCAATTACGCGTAGTGCGAAGCGTAGTGTATGCGGATGCTTATGCCCATATGCAGAAAATTTTACGCATTAATTCTTATGTAAAAGCTTATACCGGGAACTCTTCTATGCGTACATTCCCCTTTCCAATGCGTAAATTTGTAAGCATACAATCGCACGTGGAAAATTAGACGCGAGTAACCCATTTCTAGTTCACTACGCGATACACATGTTAACTACGCATAGTGGGCGTAAGATACACAACTATGGAGATAAAATGCTGGAAAACATCTTGTAAGAAAAAAAACATACAGTACACTACAATGTAAAGAAAATCATTTTAAAATGCTAAAATGGCAGTTATAGAGACACAATTCAACATTCAATAACAAAGTGTTGCAACCTGCAGAGTAAAACTCAGGGGCATATTTAAAGTGATTTAAATATACCCCTAAGCTTTTCCTATGGCCTTCTCCTCCCCTACAGCCATACCAAACACCAACCAAACTGGTACTAAGCAGGTTACAAATGGCTGTCAACTGTTTAGGCTGGTTGCACACTGTAAATTGGTGTACACGATGCGATGCGTCCTAGTGTCACACTGCCAAAAAAGGCCTTTAGGGAACACTGCATTAGTACACAGTGTTCACGGCCCCTCATGAGAAGAAGTCCAAATATCCATCCCAAATTCTGTCCATCCAGGAAAGAAGTCTTTAAACTTGGGATGACATGTCTCTCTTTTCCACCAAAAGGTCTGCATTTTTCGTGCTATATCCGATCGTCTTGTCCTCTCGTGTATTCTCTTCCATGTATGCCCTGCTGTCTTCAGTTTTCATAAAATCGATTTTTTTCTAAATCTTCACCTAGCGATTCTCTCAAATGTTCCACATCTATGGAGATAAAATGCTGGTAAACATCTTGTAAGAGGAAAAAAACATACAGTACACTACAATTTAAAAACATCAATCAATAAAAACTTTTAAACACATAAAAAATATGCTTCAAGTAATTGAGAAGATATTAAAGCAGCACAGTGGTGTGAGAATCCGCTCAGCTGCAGGCAGGCAGCCTTTTGACCATTGTTTAGGTTTGCTTGCTGCAGGACTCTGGAAAGGAGACCTTCTGTCAGTTGTGCAGCTTGTGTTGCTGAGGGATTTGCATACATTAGTCATGCAAATCCGTTACCTGCCTTCTTTTGATGACTGGCACTATAAAAGCATTCTGCTCCCAGAATGCTTGGCTGGACATTTCCCTTTCATGGTCTGTTCCTGATGGACACTCCTGGAGTGTCAGCCATTCCCGTTTGTTAAGGTTATCTTAGTGTAATTCGTGGGAATGCACTAGGCAATTTCCCTAGTGCAGTTAGGATTGCATTATCTGTTTTGCCTGTTCCGTCTGTCTTGTGTTTGGATCGCACAAGCCCTAGCGTTAGCGGCTGTGGATCCTTCTGATTGAGTCTGGAGTGTAGGTTGGAACAGCGGTTGTTTCTGCCTACCTCATCTGTTCTGTCTGCCGTGTGTTTGGATCGCACTCGCCCTAGCGCTAGTGCTGGGGATCCTTCTGTTCTGTCTCCTGGGATCGCGCTAGCTACTTTTCGCTAGCGCTGGGGATCCTTCTGTTCTGTCTTCTGGGATCGCGCTAGCCACTTTTCGCTAGCGCTGGGGATCCTTCTGTTCTGCTACTCTGTCTCCTGGGATCGCGCTAGCTACTTTTCGCTAGCGCTGTGGATCCTTCTGTTCTGCTACTCTGTACCTGGATCGCACTCGCTTCTCGCTAGTGCTGTGGATCCTATCTCTCGCTTGTCCCTGTTTTTGTGTGTCTGTCTTGTCTGCTGCGCTTGCTGGAGGCTCGGTGAGGTAACCGTTAAGCAAGCGCTCGCGTCCTCTGTTTCATGTTTGTCTGTTAATGGTTAGTTAGGCGTGCTTGTCTCTATTGTGCTTATCACGTGGAGACTGCGCATAACTGCGTGCACTGTTGCGAATGAGTGCGGTGTTCGCGGTTAGCTAGCATTTGTTATTTTCCGCATCTTCTCTTTGTATGATTTGCTGTGCCTTGGCTACTCTCGTGCTCCGCCTTGCTGTAACCTTGTGTCACGTCTGGCGATCGCACCTCTCGCGATCGCGTTCCTGCTTCTTATCTGCTGTGGTGTGTGCACAGTCGCGGGTTGGCGACTAGTTTTATGCACACATACACAATCTGTCTCTGTGCTCACTCTCAATCGCTTCTCTTGCGATTGCGTTTCTTCCCTTTGTACAATTCCTGTCTGGCGTGTGTGGTAGGGCAGAGGAGCTGTTCCTCTACACTCCACAGCTCCACCTGCCGACAGGAATTTCCCTCTGCAGGTGCATAGCACCTAGCCTGGGTGTCCTCAATTATTACGCTTGTGGAGGAAATCCGCCGCGTCAGCGCACGTCTGGTGCGCTGACCACGGAGACGATTCCGCAATCTTTACAAGTGGCATGACATTTTTAAACACATAATTTGTAGTCTAGAATAATTCTTATACATGTAATTAAAAAAATGTTAAAATCTTGCCCAATTATCCGTCCCAAATTGAGTCGATCAAAGAAGGAAGTCTCTAAACTTAGGACGCCACGTCTCTGTTTTCCACCAACAGGTCTGCATTTTTGGTACTGTATCCGATGATGTTATCCTCTCTTTTATAGTCTTTTCCATGCAGGGATGGTCGTAGTCAGCCAACTTCACTACGCTGGAACTACGCGTAGTTTTACGCAATTACGCTTCGCCAAACTACGGCTTCAAAATCAAATATTTGCTTTGTATGCATTTCATAGACTACGCGTTAAAATACGTAACTATGCGTAGTGCGAAGCGTAGTGTATGCGGATGCTTATGCCCATATGCAGAAAATTTTACGCATGAATTCTTATGTAAAAGCTTATACCGGGAACTTTTCTATGCGTACATTCCCCTTTCCAATGCGTAAATTTGTAAGCATACAATCGCACATGGAAAATTAGACTCGAGTAACGCATTTGTAGTTCACTACGCGATACACATGTTAACTACGCATAGTGGGCGTAAGCTACACATCTATGGAGATAAAATGCTGGAAAACATCTTGTAAGAAAAAAAAAATACAGTACACTACAATGTAAAGAAAATCATTTTAAAATGCTAAAATGGCAGCTATAGAGACACAATTCAACATTCAATAACAAAGTGTTGCAACCTGCAGAGTAAAACTCAGGGGCATATTTAAAGTGATTTAAATATACCCCTAAGCTTTTCCTATGGCCTCCTCCTCCCCTACAGCCATACCAAACACCAACCAAACTGATACTAAGCAGGTTACAAGTGGCTGTCAACCGTTTAGGCTGGTTTCACATTGTAAATTGGTGTACACGATGCGATGCGTCCCGCGTGTCACACTGCCAAAAAAGGCCTTAAGGGAACACCGCATTAGTACACAGTGTTCACGGCCCCTCATGAGAAGAAGTCCAAATATCCATCCCAAATTCTGTCCATCCAGGAAAGAAGTCTCTAACCTGGGGATGACATATCTCTCTTTTCCACCAAAAGGTCCACAATTTCCGTGCTATATCCGATAGTGTTGTCCTCTCTTGTATTCTCTTTCATGTATGCGCTGCTGTCATCACTTTTCATAAAAGCGATTTTTCCAAATGTTCACCTAGCAAATTTAAGGGGAACACCGCGTTAGTACACGGTGTTCACTGCCCCTTTAGGAGAAGTCCAAATTTCCATCCCAAATTCTTTCCATCCAGGAAAGAAGTCTTTAAACTTGGGATGACATGTCTCTCTTTTCCACCAAAAGGTCTGCATTTTTCGTGCTATATGCGATCGTGTTGTCCTCTCTTGTATTCTCTTCCATGTATGCCCTGCTGTCTTCAGTTTTCATAAAATCATTTTTTTTAATTCTTCACCTAGCGATTCTCTCAAATGTTCCACATCTATGGAGATACAATGCTGGAAAACATCTTGTAAGGGGAAAAAAACATACAGTACACTACAATTTAAAAACATCAATCAATAAAACTTCTAAACACATAAAAAATATGCTTCAAGTAATTAAGAAGATATTAAAGCAGCACAGTGGCATGACATTTTTAAACACATAATTTGTAGTCTAGAATAATTCTTATACATGTAATTAAAAAAATGTTAAAATCTTGCTTAAATATCCGTCCCAAATTAAGTCGATCAAGGAAAGAAGTCTCTAAACTTGGGAAGCCACGTCTCTGTTTTCCACCAAAAGGTCCGCATTTTTCGTGCTGTATCCGATGATGTTATCCTCTCTTTTGTAGTCTCTCTCATGCAGGGATGGTCGTAGTCAGCCAACTTCGCTACGCTGGAACTACGCGTAGTTTTACGCAATTACGCTTCGCCAAACTAAGACTTTGAAATCAAATATTTGCTTCGTATGCATTTCGTAGACTACGCGTTAAAATACGCAATTACACGTAGTGCGAAGCGTAGTGTACGCGGCTGCTTATGCCCATATGCAGAAAATTTAACGCATTAATTCTTATGTAAATACTTATACCGGGAACTCTTCTATGCGTACATTCCCCTTTCCGATGCGTAAATTTGTAAGCATACTATCGCATGCGGAAAATTAGACGCGAGTAACGCATTCATAGTTCTCCACGCAATACACATGTTAACTACGCATAGTGGGCGTAAGCTACACATCTATGGAGATAAAATGCTGGAAAACATCTTGTAAGGAAAGAAAACATACAGTAAACTACAATGTAAACAAAAACATTTTAAAATGCTAAAATGGCAGCTTTAGAGACACAATTCAACATTTAATAACAAAGTGTTGCAACCTGCAGAGTAAAACTCAGTGGCATATTTAAAGTGATTTAAATATACCCCTAAGCTTTTCCTATGGCCTCCTCCTCCCCTACAGCCATACCAAACACCAACCAAACTGGTACTAAGCAGGTTACAAATGGCTTACTTAAAGGGAGGTTTGTAGAATATATAAAGCAAGGTGTGTGCATATTCAATACAAATTTTGTAATCAGCAAACCTTTTGTGGTGTAAAAAAAAATGTAGTAAGTTATGACCTGTGCAATGCATAGAATATTTCCTTAATTAGGTTACAAATGGCTGTCAACTGTTTAGGCTGGTTTCACATTGTAAATTGGTGTACACGATGCGATGCGTCCTAGTGTCACACTGCCAAAAAAGGCCTTTAGGGAACACCGCATTAGTACACAGTGTTCACGGCCCCTCATGAAAAGGAGTCCAAATATCCATCCCAAATTCTGTCCATCCAGGAAAGAAGTCTTTAAACTTGGGATGACATGACACTCTTTTCCACCAAAAGGTCTGCATTCTTCGTGCTATATCCGATCGTCTTGTCCTCTCTTGTATTCTCTTCCATGTATGCCCTGCTGTCTTCAGTTTTCATAAAATCGATTTTTTCCAAATCTTCACCTAGCGATTCTCTCAAATTTTCCACATCTATGGAGATAAAATGCTGGAAAACATCTTGTAAGAGGAAAAGAACATACAGTACACTACAATCTAAAAACATCAATTAATAAAAACTTCTATACACATAAAACATATGCTTCAAGTAATTGAGAAGATATTAAAGCAGCACAGTGGCATTACATTTTTAAACACATATTTTGTAGTCTAGAATAATTCTTATACATGTAATTAAAAAAATGTTAAAATCTTGCCCAATTATCCGTCTCAACTTGAGTCGATCAAAGAAAGAAGCCTCTAAACTTGGGAAGCCACGTCTCTGTTATCCACCAAAAGGTCCGCATTTTTCGTACTGTATCCGATTATGTTATCCTCTCTTTTGTAGTCTCTTCCATGCAGGGATGGTCGTAGTCAGCCAACTTCGGTACGCTGGAACTACGCGTACTTTTACGCAATTACGCCTCGCCAAGCTACGGCTTCGAAATCAAATATTCTCTTTGTATGCATTTAGTAGACTACGCGTTAAAATACGAAATTACGCGTAGTGTGAAGAGTAGTGTATGCGGATGCTTATGCCCATATGCAGAAAATGTTACGCATTAATTCTTATGTAAAAGCTTATACCGGGACCTCTTCTATGCGTACATTCCCCTTTCCAATGCGTAAATTTGTAAGCATACAATCGCACGCGGAAAATTAGACGCGAGTAACACATTCGTAGTTCACTACGCAATACACATGTTAACTACGCATAGTGGGCGTAAGCTACACATCTATGGAGATAAAATGCTGGAAAACATCTTGTAAGGAAAAAAAACATACAGTACACTACAATGCAAAACAAAAGCATTTTAAAATGCTAAAATGGCAGCTATAGAGACACAATTCAACATTCAATAACAAAGTGTTTCAACCTGCAGAGTAAAACTCAGGGGCATATTTAAAGTGATTTAAATATACCCCTAAGCTTTACCTATGGCCTCCTCCTCCCCTACAGCCATACCAAACACCAACCAAACTGGTACTAAGCAGGTTACAAGTGGCTGTCAACCGTTTAGGCTGGTTTTACATTGTAAATTGGTGTACACGATGCCATGCATCCCGCCTGTCACACTGCCAAAAAAGGCCTTTAGGGAACCCCGCATTAGTACACAGTGTTCACGGCCCCTCATGAGAAGAAGTCCAGATATCCATCCCAAATTCTGTCCATCCAGGAAAGAAGTCTCTAAACTTGGGATGACATATCTCTCTTTTCCACCAAAAGGTCCGCAATTTTCGTGCTATATCCGATGGTGTCATCACTTTTCATAAAAGCGATTTTTCCAAATGTTCACCTAGCAAATTTAAGGGGAACACCGCGTTAGTACACGGTGTTCACTACCCTTTTAGGAGAAGTCCAAATTTCCATCCCAAATTCTTTCCATCCAGGAAAAAAGTCTTTAAACTTGGGATGACATGTCTCTCTTTTCCACCAAAAGGTCTGCATCTTTCGTGCTATATCCGATCGTGTTGTCCTCTCTTGTATTCTCTTCCATGTATGCCCTGCTGTCTTCAGTTTTCATAAAATCGATTTTTTCTAAATCTTCATCTAGCGATTCTCTCAAATGTTCCACATCTATGGAGATACAATGCTGGAAAACATCTTGTAAGGGGAAAAAAACATACAGTACACTACAATTTAAAAACATCAATCAATAAAACTTCTAAACACATAAAAAATATGCTTCAAGTAATTGAGAAGATATTAAAGCAGCACAGTGGCATGACATTTTTAAACACATAATTTGTAGTCTAGAAAAATTCTTATACATGTAATTAAAAAAATGTTAAAATCTTGCCCAATTATCCGTCCCAAATTGAGTCGATCAAGGAAAGAAGTCTCTAAACTTGGGAAGCCACATCTCTGTTTTCCACCAAAAGGTACGCATTTTTCGTGCTGTATCCGATGATGTTATCCTCTCTTTTGTAGTCTCTCTCATGCAGGGATGGTCGTCGTCAGCCAACTTTGCTACGCTGGAACTACGCGTAGTTTTACGCAATTACGCTTCGCCAAACTAAGACTTTGAAATCAAATATTCGCTTCGTATGCATTTCGTAGACTACGCGTTAAAATACGCAATTACACGTAGTGCGAAGCGTAGGGTACGCGGCTGCTTATGCCTATATGCAGGAAATTTTACGCATTAATTCTTATGTAAATACTTATACCGGGAACTCTTCTATACGTACATTCCCCTTTCCGATGCGTAAATTTGTAAGCATACTCTCGCATGCGGAAAATTAGACGTGAGTAACGCATTCATAGTTGTCTACGCAATACACATGTTAACTACGCATAGTGGGCGTAAGCTACACATCTATGGAGATAAAATGCTGGAAAACATCTTGTAAGGAAAGAAAACATACAGTACACTACAATGTAAACAAAAACATTTTAAAATGCTAAAATGGCAGCTATAGAGACACAATTCAACATTCAATAACAAAGTGTTGCAACCTGCAGAGTAAAACTAAGTGGCATATTTAAAGTGATTTAAATATACCCCTAAGCTTTTCCTATGGCCTCCTCCTCCCCTACAGCCATACCAAACACCAACCAAACTGGTACTAAGCAGGTTACAAATGACTTACTTAAAGGGAGGTTTGTAGAATATATAAAGCAAGGTGTGTGCATATTCAATACAAATTTTGTAATCAGCAAACCTTTTGTGGTGTAAAATTTTTTTTAGTAAGTTATGACCTGTGCAATGCATAGAATATTTCCTTAATTAGGTTACAAATGGCTGTCAACTGTTTAGGCTGGTTTCACATTGTAAATTGGTGTACACAATGCGATGCGTCCTAGTGTCACACTGCCAAAAAAGGCCTTTAGCGAACACCGCATTAGTACACAGTGTTCACGGCCCCTCATGAGAAGGAGTCCAAATATCCATCCCAAATTCTGTCCATCCAGGAAAGAAGTCTTTAAACTTGGGATGACATGACACTCTTTTCCACCAAAAGGTCTGCATTTTTCGTTCTATATCCGATCGTCTTGTCCTCTCTTGTATTCTCTTCCATGTATGCCCTGCTGTCTTCAGTTTTCATAAAATCGATTTTTTCTAAATCTTCACCTAGCGATTCTCTCAAATGTTCCACATCTATGGAGATAAAATGCTGGAAAACATCTTGTAAGAGGAGAAAAACATACAGTACACTACAATCTAAAAACATAAATTAATAAAAACTTCTATACACATAAAAAATATGCTTCAAGTAATTGAGAAGATATTAAAGCAGCACAGTGGCATTACATTTTTAAACACATATTTTTGTAGTCTAGAATAATTCTTATACATGTAATTAAAAAAATGTTAAAATCTTGCCCAATTATCCGTCTCAACCTGAGTCGATCAAAGAAAGAAGCCTCTAAACTTTGGAAGCCATGTCTCTGTTATCCACCAAAAGGTCCGCATTTTTCGTACTGTATCCAATTATGTTATCCTCTCTTTTGTAGTCTCTTCCATGCAGGGATGGTCGTAGTCAGCCAACTTCGGTACGCTGGAACTACGCGTAGTTTTACGCAATTACGCCTCGCCAAGCTACGGATTCGAAATCAAATATTCGCTTTGTATGCATTTAGTAGACTACGCGTTAAAATACGAAATTACGCGTAGTGTGAAGAGTAGTGTATGCGGATGCTTATGCCCATATGCAGAAAATGTTACGCATTAATTCTTATGTAAAAGCTTATACCGGGACCTCTTCTATGCGTACATTCCCCTTTCCAATGCGTAAATTTGTAAGCATACAATCGCACGCGGAAAATTAGACGCGAGTAACACATTCGTAGTTCACTACGCAATACACATTTTAACTACGCATAGTGGGCGTAAGCTACACATCTATGGAGATAAAATGCTGGAAAACATCTTGTAAGGAAAAAAAACATACAGTACACTACAATGTAAAACAAAAGCATTTTAAAATGCTAAAATGGCAGCTATAGAGACACAATTCAACATTCAATAACAAAGTGTTTCAACCTGCAGAGTAAAACTCAGGGGCATATTTAAAGTGATTTAAATATACCCCTAAGCTTTACCTATGGCCTCCTCCTCCCCTACAGCCATACCAAACACCAACCAAACTGGTACTTAGCAGGTTACAAGTGGCTGTCAACCGTTTAGGCTGGTTTTACATTGTAAATTGGTGTACACGATGCCATGCATCCCGCCTGTCACACTGCCAAAAAAGGCCTTTAGGGAACCCCGCATTAGTACACAGTGTTCACGGCCCCTCATGAGAAGAAGTTTAGATATCCATCCCAAATTCTGTCCATCCAGGAAAGAAGTCTCTAAACTTGGGATGACATATCTCTCTTTTCCACCAAAAGGTCCGCAATTTTCGTGCTATATCCGATGGTGTCATCACTTTTCATAAAAGCGATTTTTCCAAATGTTCACCTAGCAAATTTAAGGGGAACACCGCGTTAGTACACGGTGTTCACTACCCTTTTAGGAGAAGTCCAAATTTCCATCCCAAATTCTTTCCATCCAGGAAAAAAGTCTTTAAACTTGGGATGACATGTCTCTCTTTTCCACCAAAAGGTCTGCATCTTTCGTGCTATATCCGATCGTGTTGTCCTCTCTTGTATTCTCTTCCATGTATGCCCTGCTGTCTTCAGTTTTCATAAAATCGATTTTTCTAAATCTTCATCTAGCGATTCTCTCAAATGTTCCACATCTATGGAGATACAATGCTGGAAAACATCTTGTAAGGGGAAAAAAACATACAGTACACTACAATTTAAAAACATCAATCAATAAAACTTCTAAACACATAAAAAATATGCTTCAAGTAATTGAGAAGATATTAAAGCAGCACAGTGGCATGACATTTTTAAACACATAATTTGTAGTCTAGAATAATTCTTATACATGTAATTAAAAAAATGTTAAAATCTTGCCCAATTATCCGTCCCAAATTGAGTCGATCAAGGAAAGAAGTCTCTAAACTTGGGAAGCCACGTCTCTGTTTTCCACCAAAAGGTCCGCATTTTTCGTGCTGTATCCGATGATGTTATCTTCTCTTTTGTAGTCTCTCTCATGCAGGGATGGTCGTAGTCAGCCAACTTTGCTACGCTGGAACTACGCGTAGTTTTACGCAATTACGCTTCGCCAAACTAAGACTTTGAAATCAAATATTCACTTCGTATGCATTTCGTAGACTACGCGTTAAAATACGCAATTACACGTAGTGCGAAGCGTAGTGTACGCGGCTGCTTATGCCCATATGCAGGAAATTTTACGCATTAATTCTTATGTAAATACTTATACCGGGAACTCTTCTATACGTACATTCCCCTTTCCGATGCGTAAATTTGTAAGCATACTCCCGCATGCGGAAAATTAGACGTGAGTAACACATTCATAGTTGTCTACGCAATACACATGTTAACTACGCATAGTGGGCGTAAGCTACACATCTATGGAGATAAAATGCTGGAAAACATCTTGTAAGGAAAGAAAACATACAGTACACTACAATGTAAACAAAAACATTTTAAAATGCTAAAATGGCAGCTATAGAGACACAATTCAACATTCAATAACAAAGTGTTGCAACCTGCAGAGTAAAACTCAGTGGCATATTTAAAGTGATTTAAATATACCCCTAAGCTTTTCCTATGGCCTCCTCCTCCCCTACAGCCATACCAAACACCAACCAAACTGGTACTAAGCAGGTTACAAATGACTTACTTAAAGGGAGGTTTGTAGAATATATAAAGCAAGGTGTGTGCATATTCAATACAAATTTTGTAATCAGCAAACCTTTTGTGGTGTAAAATTTTTTTTAGTAAGTTATGACCTGTGCAATGCATAGAATATTTCCTTAATTAGGTTACAAATGGCTGTCAACTGTTTAGGCTGGTTTCACATTGTAAATTGGTGTACACAATGGGATGCGTCCTAGTGTCACACTGCCAAAAAAAGGCCTTTAGGGAACACCGCATTAGTACACAGTGTTCACGGCCCCTCATGAGAAGGAGTCCAAATATCCATCCCAAATTCTGTCCATCCAGGAAAGAATTCTTTAAACTTGGGATGACATGACACTCTTTTCCACCAAAAGGTCTGCATTTTTCGTGCTATATCCGATCGTCTTGTCCTCTCTTGTATTCTCTTCCATGTATGCCCTGCTGTCTTCAGTTTTCATAAAATCGATTTTTTCCAAATCTTCACCTAGCGTTTCTCTCAAATGTTCCACATCTATGGAGATAAAATGCTGGAAAACATCTTGTAAGAGGAAAAGAACATACAGTACACTACAATCTAAAAACATCAATTAATAAAAACTTCTATACACATAAAAAATATGCTTCAAGTAATTGAGAAGATATTAAAGCAGCACAGTGGCATTACATTTTTAAACACATATTTTGTAGTATAGAATAATTCTTATACATGTAATTAAAAAAATGTTAAAATCTTGCCCAATTATCCGTCTCAACTTGAGTCGATCAAAGAAAGAAGTCTCTAAACTTGGGAAGCCAAATCTCTGTTTTCCACCAAAAGGTCCGCATTTTTCGTACTGTATCCGATTATGTTATCCTCTCTTTTGTAGTCTCTCTCATGCAGGGATGGTCGTAGTCAGCCAACTTCGCTACGCTGGAACTACGCGTAGTTTTACGCAATTACACTTCGCCAAACTAAGACTTTGAAATCAAATATTCGCTTCGTATGCATTTCGTAGACTACACGTTAAAATACGCAAATTACACGTAGTGCGAAGCGTAGTGTACGCGGATGCTTATGCCCATATGCTAAAAATTTTACGCATTAATTCTTATGTAAATACTTACACCGGGAACTCTTCTATGCGTACATTCCCCTTTCCGATGCGTAAATTTGTAAGCATACTCTCGCATGCGGAAAATTAGACGCGAGTAACGCATTCATAGTTCTCTACGCAATACACATGTTAACTACGCATAGTGGGCGTAAGCTACACATCTATGGAGATAAAATGCTGGAAAACATCTTGTAAGGAAAGAAAACATACAGTACACTACAATGTAAACAAAAACATTTTAAAATGCTAAAATGGCAGCTATAGAGACACAATTCAACATTCAATAACAAAGTGTTGCAACCTGCAGAGTAAAACTCAGTGGCATATTGAAAGTGATTTAAATATACCCCTAAGCTTTTCCTATGGCCTCCTCCTCCCCTACAGCCATACCAAACACCAACCAAACTGGTACTAAGCAGGTTACAAATGGCTTACTTAAAGGGAGGTTTGTAGAATATATAAAGCAAGGTGTGTGCATATTCAATACAAATTTTGTAATCAGCAAACCTTTTGTGGTGTAAAAAAAATGTAGTAAGTTATGACCTGTGCAATGCATAGAATATTTCCTTAATTAGGTTACAAATGGCTGTCAACTGTTTAGGCTGGTTTCACATTGTAAATTGGTGTACACAATGCGATGCGTCCTAGTGTCACACTGCCAAAAAAGGCCTTTAGCGAACACCGCATTAGTACACAGTGTTCACGGCCCCTCATGAGAAGGAGTCCAAATATCCATCCCAAATTCTGTCCATCCAGGAAAGAAGTCTTTAAACTTGGGATGACATGACACTCTTTTCCACCAAAAGGTCTGCATTTTTCGTTCTATATCCGATCGTCTTGTCCTCTCTTGTATTCTCTTCCATGTATGCCCTGCTGTCTTCAGTTTTCATAAAATCGATTTTTTCTAAATCTTCACCTAGCGATTCTCTCAAATGTTCCACATCTATGGAGATAAAATGCTGGAAAACATCTTGTAAGAGGAGAAAAACATACAGTACACTACAATCTAAAAACATAAATTAATAAAAACTTCTATACACATAAAAAATATGCTTCAAGTAATTGAGAAGATATTAAAGCAGCACAGTGGCATTACATTTTTAAACACATATTTTTGTAGTCTAGAATAATTCTTATACATGTAATTAAAAAAATGTTAAAATCTTGCCCAATTATCCGTCTCAACCTGAGTCGATCAAAGAAAGAAGCCTCTAAACTTTGGAAGCCACGTCTCTGTTATCCACCAAAAGGTCCGCATTTTTCGTACTGTATCCAATTATGTTATCCTCTCTTTTGTAGTCTCTTCCATGCAGGGATGGTCGTAGTCAGCCAACTTCGGTACGCTGGAACTACGCGTAGTTTTACGCAATTACGCCTCGCCAAGCTACGGATTCGAAATCAAATATTCGCTTTGTATGCATTTAGTAGACTACGCGTTAAAATACGAAATTACGCGTAGTGTGAAGAGTAGTGTATGCGGATGCTTATGCCCATATGCAGAAAATGTTACGCATTAATTCTTATGTAAAAGCTTATACCGGGACCTCTTCTATGCGTACATTCCCCTTTCCAATGCGTAAATTTGTAAGCATACAATCGCACGCGGAAAATTAGACGCGAGTAACACATTCGTAGTTCACTACGCAATACACATGTTAACTACGCATAGTGGGCGTAAGCTACACATCTATGGAGATAAAATGCTGGAAAACATCTTGTAAGGAAAAAAAACATACAGTACACTAAAATGTAAAACAAAAGCATTTTAAAATGCTAAAATGGCAGCTATAGAGACACAATTCAACATTCAATAACAAAGTGTTTCAACCTGCAGAGTAAAACTCAGGGGCATATTTAAAGTGATTTAAATATACCCCTAAGCTTTACCTATGGCCTCCTCCTCCCCTACAGCCATACCAAACACCAACCAAACTGGTACTAAGCAGGTTACAAGTGGCTGTCAACCGTTTAGGCTGGTTTTACATTGTAAATTGGTGTACACGATGCCATGCATCCCGCCTGTCACACTGCCAAAAAAGGCCTTTAGGGAACCCCGCATTAGTACACAGTGTTCACGGCCCCTCATGAGAAGAAGTCCAGATATCCATCCCAAATTCTGTCCATCCAGGAAAGAAGTCTCTAAACTTGGGATGACATATCTCTCTTTTCCACCAAAAGGTCCGCAATTTTCGTGCTATATCCAATGGTGTCATCACTTTTCATAAAAGCGATTTTTCCAAATGTTCACCTAGCAAATTTAAGGGGAACACCGCGTTAGTACACGGTGTTCACTACCCTTTTAGGAGAAGTCCAAATTTCCATCCCAAATTCTTTCCATCCAGGAAAAAAGTCTTTAAACTTGGGATGACATGTCTCTCTTTTCCACCAAAAGGTCTGCATCTTTCGTGCTATATCCGATCGTGTTGTCCTCTCTTGTATTCTCTTCCATGTATGCCCTGCTGTCTTCAGTTTTCATAAAATCGATTTTTTCTAAATCTTCATCTAGCGATTCTCTCAAATGTTCCACATCTATGGAGATACAATGCTGGAAAACATCTTGTAAGGGGAAAAAAACATACAGTACACTACAATTTAAAAACATCAATCAATAAAACTTCTAAACACATAAAAAATATGCTTCAAGTAATTGAGAAGATATTAAAGCAGCACAGTGGCATGACATTTTTAAACACATAATTTGTAGTCTAGAATAATTCTTATACATGTAATTAAAAAAATGTTAAAATCTTGCCCAATTATCCGTCCCAAATTGAGTCGATCAAGGAAAGAAGTCTCTAAACTTGGGAAGCCACGTCTCTGTTTTCCACCAAAAGGTCCGCATTTTTCGTGCTGTATCCGATGATGTTATCCTCTCTTTTGTAGTCTCTCTCATGCAGGGATGGTCGTAGTCAGCCAACTTCGCTACGCTGGAACTACGCGTAGTTTTACGCAATTACACTTCGCCAAACTAAGACTTTGAAATCAAATATTCGCTTCGTATGCATTTCGTAGACTACGCGTTAAAATACGCAATTACACGTAGTGCGAAGCGTAGTGTACGCGGCTGCTTATGCCCATATGCAGGAAATTTTACGCATTAATTCTTATGTAAATACTTATACCGGGAACTCTTCTATGCGTACATTCCCCTTTCCGATGCGTAAATTTGTAAGCATACTCTCGCATGCGGAAAATTAGACGCGAGTAACGCATTCATAGTTCTCTACGCAATACACATGTTAACTACGCATAGTGGGCGTAAGCTACACATCTATGGAGATAAAATGCTGGAAAACATCTTGTAAGGAAAGAAAACATACAGTACACTACAATGTAAACAAAAACATTTTAAAATGCTAAAATGGCAGCTATAGAGACACAATTCAACATTCAATAACAAAGTGTTGCAACCTGCAGAGTAAAACTCAGTGGCATTTTTAAAGTGATTTAAATATACCCCTAAGCTTTTCCTATGGCCTCCTCCTCCCCTACAGCCATACCAAACACCAACCAAACTGGTACTAAGCAGGTTACAAATGGCTTACTTAAAGGGAGGTTTGTAGAATATATAAAGCAAGGTGTGTGCATATTCAATACAAATTTTGTAATCAGCAAACCTTTTGTGGTGTAAAAAAAATGTAGTAAGTTATGACCTGTGCAATGCATAGAATATTTCCTTAATTAGGTTACAAATGGCTGTCAACTGTTTAGGCTGGTTTCACATTGTAAATCGGTGTACACAATGCGATGCGTCCTAGTGTCACACTGCCAAAAAAGGCCTTTAGCGAACACCGCATTAGTACACAGTGTTCACGGCCCCTCATGAGAAGGAGTCCAAATATCTATCCCAAATTCTGTCCATCCAGGAAAGAAGTATTTAAACTTGGGATGACATGACACTCTTTTCCACCAAAAGGTCTGCATTTTTCGTGCTATATACGATCGTCTTGTCCTCTCTTGTATTCTCTTCCATGTATGCCCTGCTGTCTTCAGTTTTCATAAAATCGATTTTTTCTAAATCTTCACCTAGCGATTCTCTCAAATGTTCCACATCTATGGAGATAAAATGCTGGAAAACATCTTGTAAGAGGAGAAAAACATACAGTACACTACAATCTAAAAACATCAATTAATAAAAACTTCTATACACATAAAAAATATGCTTCAAGTAATTGAGAAGATATTAAAGCAGCACAGTGGCATTACATTTTTAAACACATATTTTGTAGTCTAGAATAATTCTTATACATGTAAATAAAAAAATGTTAAAATCTTGCCCAATTATCCGTCTCAACCTGAGTCGATCAAAGAAAGAAGCCTCTAAACTTTGGAAGCCACGTCTCTGTTATCCACCAAAAGGTCCGCATTTTTCGTACTGTATCCAATTATGTTATCCTCTCTTTTGTAGTCTCTTCCATGCAGGGATGGTCGTAGTCAGCCAACTTCGGTACGCTGGAACTACGCGTAGTTTTACGCAATTACGCCTCGCCAAGCTACGGATTCGAAATCAAATATTCGCTTTGTATGCATTTAGTAGACTACGCGTTAAAATACGAAATTACGCGTAGTGTGAAGAGTAGTGTATGCGGATGCTTATGCCCATATGCAGAAAATGTTACGCATTAATTCTTATGTAAAAGCTTATACCGGGACCTCTTCTATGCGTACATTCCCCTTTCCAATGCGTAAATTTGTAAGCATACAATCGCACGCGGAAAATTAGACGCGAGTAACACATTCGTAGTTCACTACGCAATACACATGTTAACTACGCATAGTGGGCGTAAGCTACACATCTATGGAGATAAAATGCTGGAAAACATCTTGTAAGGAAAAAAAACATACAGTACACTACAATGTAAAACAAAAGCATTTTAAAATGCTAAAATGGCAGCTATAGAGACACAATTCAACATTCAATAACAAAGTGTTTCAACCTGCAGAGTAAAACTCAGGGGCATATTTAAAGTGATTTAAATATACCCCTAAGCTTTACCTATGGCCTCCTCCTCCCCTACAGCCATACCAAACACCAACCAAACTGGTACTAAGCAGGTTACAAGTGGCTGTCAACCGTTTAGGCTGGTTTTACATTGTAAATTGGTGTACACGATGCCATGCATCCCGCCTGTCACACTGCCAAAAAAGGCCTTTAGGGAACACCGCATTAGTACACAGTGTTCACGGCCCCTCATGAGAAGAAGTCCAGATATCCATCCCAAATTCTGTCCATCCAGGAAAGAAGTCTCTAAACTTGGGATGACATATCTCTCTTTTCCACCAAAAGGTCCGCAATTTCGTGCTATATCCGATGGTGTCATCACTTTTCATAAAAGCGATTTTTCCAAATGTTCACCTAGCAAAATTAAGGGGAACACCGCGTTAGTACACGGTGTTCACTACCCTTTTAGGAGAAGTCCAAATTTCCATCCCAAATTCTTTCCATCCAGGAAAAAAGTCTTTAAACTTGGGATGACATGTCTCTCTTTTCCACCAAAAGGTCTGCATCTTTCGTGCTGTATCCGATCGTGTTGTCCTCTCTTGTATTCTCTTCCATGTATGCCCTGCTGTCTTCAGTTTTCATAAAATCGATTTTTTCTAAATCTTCATCTAGCGATTCTCTCAAATGTTCCACATCTATGGAGATACAATGCTGGAAAACATCTTGTAAGGGGAAAAAAACATACAGTACACTACAATTTAAAAACATCAATCAATAAAACTTCTAAACACATAAAAAATATGCTTCAAGTAATTGAGAAGATATTAAAGCAGCACAGTGGCATGACATTTTTAAACACATAATTTGTAGTCTAGAATAATTCTTATACATGTAATTAAAAAAATGTTAAAATCTTGCCCAATTATCCGTCCCAAATTGAGTCGATCAAGGAAAGAAGTCTCTAAACTTGGGAAGCCACGTCTCTGTTTTCCACCAAAAGGTCCGCATTTTTCGTGCTGTATCCGATGATGTTATCCTCTCTTTTGTAGTCTCTCTCATGCAGGGTTGGTCGTAGTCAGCCAACTTTGCTACGCTGGAACTACGCGTAGTTTTACGCAATTACGCTTCGCCAAACTAAGACTTTGAAATCAAATATTCGCTTCGTATGCATTTCGTAGACTACGCGTTAAAATACGCAATTACACGTAGTGCGAAGCGTAGGGTACGCGGCTGCTT
Organism: Hyperolius riggenbachi; assembly: GCF_040937935.1. Taxonomy (NCBI): domain Eukaryota; kingdom Metazoa; phylum Chordata; class Amphibia; order Anura; family Hyperoliidae; genus Hyperolius; species Hyperolius riggenbachi. The sequence goes on along the minus strand of NC_090649.1, from coordinate 424,000,902 downwards.
ATGCCTATATGCAGGAAATTTTACGCATTAATTCTTATGTAAATACTTATACCGGGAACTCTTCTATACGTACATTCCCCTTTCCGATGCGTAAATTTGTAAGCATACTCTCGCATGCGGAAAATTAGACGTGAGTAACGCATTCATAGTTGTCTACGCAATACACATGTTAACTACGCATAGTGGGCGTAAGCTACACATCTATGGAAATAAAATGCTGGAAAACATCTTGTAAGGAAAGAAAACATACAGTACACTACAATGTAAACAAAAACATTTTAAAATGCTAAAATGGCAGCTTTAGAGACACAATTCAACATTCAATAACAAAGTGTTGCAACCTGCAGAGTAAAACTCAGTGGCATATTTAAAGTGATTTAAATATACCCCTAAGCTTTTCCTATGGCCTCCTCCTCCCCTACAGCCATACCAAACACCAACCAAACTGGTACTAAGCAGGTTACAAATGACTTACTTAAAGGGAGGTTTGTAGAATATATAAAGCAAGGTGTGTGCATATTCAATACAAATTTTGTAATCAGCAAACCTTTTGTGGTGTAAAATTTTTTTTAGTAAGTTATGACCTGTGCAATGCATAGAATATTTCCTTAATTAGGTTACAAATGGCTGTCAACTGTTTAGGCAGGTTTCACATTGTAAATTGGTGTACACAATGGGATGCGTCCTAGTGTCACACTGCCAAAAAAAGGCCTTTAGGGAACACCGCATTAGTACACAGTGTTCACGGCCCCTCATGAGAAGGAGTCCAAATATCCATCCCAAATTCTGTCCATCCAGGAAAGAAGTCTTTAAACTTGGGATGACATGACACTCTTTTCCACCAAAAGGTCTGCATTTTTCGTGCTATATCCGATCGTCTTGTCCTCTCTTGTATTCTCTTCCATGTATGCCCTGCTGTCTTCAGTTTTCATAAAATCGATTTTTTCCAAATCTTCACCTAGCGATTCTCTCAAATGTTCCACATCTATGGAGATAAAATGCTGGAAAACATCTTGTAAGAGGAAAAGAACATACAGTACACTACAATCTAAAAACATCAATTAATAAAAACTTCTATACACATAAAAAATATGCTTCAAGTAATTGAGAAGATATTAAAGCAGCATAGTGGCATTACATTTTTAAACACATATTTTGTAGTCTAGAATAATTCTTATACATGTAATTAAAAAAATGTTAAAATCTTGCCCAATTATCCGTCTCAACTTGAGTCGATCAAAGAAAGAAGTCTCTAAACTTGGGAAGCCAAATCTCTGTTTTCCACCAAAAGGTCCGCATTTTTCGTACTGTATCCGATTATGTTATCCTCTCTTTTGTAGTCTCTTCCATGCAGGGATGGTCGTAGTCAGCCAACTTCGGTACGCTGAAACTACGCGTAGTTTTACGCAATTACGCTTCGCCAAGCTACGGCTTCAAAATCAAATATTCGCTTTGTATGCATTTAGTAGACTACGCGTTAAAATACGAAATTACGCGTAGTGTGAAGAGTAGTGTATGCGGATGCTTATGCCCATTTGCAGAAAATTTTACGCATTAATTCTTATGTAAAAGCTTATACCGGGACCTCTTCTATGCGTACATTCCCCTTTCCAATGCGTAAATTTGTAAGCATCCAATCGCACGCGGAAAATTAGACGCGAGTAACACATTCGTAGTTCACTACGCAATACACATGTTAACTACGCATAGTGGGCGTAAGCTACACATCTATGGAGATAAAATGCTGGAAAACATCTTGTAAGGAAAAAAAACATACAGTACACTACAATGTAAAACAAAAGCATTTTAAAACGCTAAAATGGCAGCTATAGAGACACAATTCAACATTCAATAACAAAGTGTTTCAACCTGCAGAGTAAAACTCAGGGGCATATTTAAAGTGATTTAAATATACCCCTAAGCTTTACCTATGGCCTCCTCCTCCCCTACAGCCATACCAAACACCAACCAAACTGGTACTAAGCAGGTTACAAGTGGCAGTCAACCGTTTAGGCTGGTTTTACATTGTAAATTGGTGTACACGATGCCATGCATCCCGCCTGTCACACTGCCAAAAAAGGCCTTTAGGGAACACCGCATTAGTACACAGTGTTCACGGCCCCTCATGAGAAGAAGTCCAGATATCCATCCCAAATTCTGTCCATCCAGGAAAGAAGTCTCTAAACTTGGGATGACATATCTCTCTTTTCCACTAAAAGGTCCGCAATTTTCGTGCTATATCCGATGGTGTCATCACTTTACATAAAAGCGATTTTTCCAAATGTTCACCTAGCAAATTTAAGGGGAACACCGCGTTAGTACACGGTGTTCACTACCCTTTTAGGAGAAGTCCAAATTTCCATCCCAAATTCTTTCCATCCAGGAAAAAAGTCTTTAAACTTGGGATGACATGTCTCTCTTTTCCACCAAAAGGTCTGCATCTTTCGTGCTATATCCGATCGTGTTGTCCTCTCTTGTATTCTCTTCCATGTATGCCCTGCTGTCTTCAGTTTTCATAAAATCGATTTTTTCTAAATCTTCATCTAGCGATTCTCTCAAATGTTCCACATCTATGGAGATACAATGCTGGAAAACATCTTGTAAGGGGAAAAAAACATACAGTACACTACAATTTAAAAACATCAATCAATAAAACTTCTAAACACATAAAAAATATGCTTCAAGTAATTGAGAAGATATTAAAGCAGCACAGTGGCATGACATTTTTAAACACATAATTTGTAGTCTAGAATAATTCTTATACATGTAATTAAAAAAATGTTAAACTCTTGCCCAATTATCCGTCCCAAATTGAGTCGATCAAGGAAAGAAGTCTCTAAACTTGGGAAGCCACGTCTCTGTTTTCCACCAAAAGGTCCGCATTTTTCGTGCTGTATCCGATGATGTTATCCTCTCTTTTGTAGTCTCTCTCATGCAGGGATGGTCGTAGTCAGCCAACTTTGCTACGCTGGAACTACGCGTAGTTTTACGCAATTACGCTTCGCCAAACTAAGACTTTGAAATCAAATATTCGCTTCGTATGCATTTCGTAGACTACGCGTTAAAATACGCAATTACACGTAGTGCGAAGCGTAGGGTACGCGGCTGCTTATGCCTATATGCAGGAAATTTTACGCATTAATTCTTATGTAAATACTTATACCGGGAACTCTTCTATACGTACATTCCCCTTTCCGATGCGTAAATTTGTAAGCATACTCTCGCATGCGGAAAATTAGACGTGAGTAACGCATTCATAGTTGTCTACGCAATACACATGTTAACTACGCATAGTGGGCGTAAGCTACACATCTATGGAAATAAAATGCTGGAAAACATCTTGTAAGGAAAGAAAACATACAGTACACTACAATGTAAACAAAAACATTTTAAAATGCTAAAATGGCAGCTATAGAGACACAATTCAACATTCAATAACAAAGTGTTGCAACCTGCAGAGTAAAACTCAGTGGCATATTTAAAGTGATTTAAATATACCCCTAAGCTTTTCCTATGGCCTCCTCCTCCCCTACAGCCATACCAAACACCAACCAAACTGGTACTAAGCAGGTTACAAATGACTTACTTAAAGGGAGGTTTGTAGAATATATAAAGCAAGGTGTGTGCATATTCAATACAAATTTTGTAATCAGCAAACCTTTTGTGGTGTAAAATTTTTTTTAGTAAGTTATGACCTGTGCAATGCATAGAATATTTCCTTAATTAGGTTACAAATGGCTGTCAACTGTTTAGGCAGGTTTCACATTGTAAATTGGTGTACACAATGGGATGCGTCCTAGTGTCACACTGCCAAAAAAAGGCCTTTAGGGAACACCGCATTAGTACACAGTGTTCACGGCCCCTCATGAGAAGGAGTCCAAATATCCATCCCAAATTCTGTCCATCCAGGAAAGAAGTCTTTAAACTTGGGATGACATGACACTCTTTTCCACCAAAAGGTCTGCATTTTTCGTGCTATATCCGATCGTCTTGTCCTCTCTTGTATTCTCTTCCATGTATGCCCTGCTGTCTTCAGTTTTCATAAAATCGATTTTTTCTAAATCTTCATCTAGCGATTCTCTCAAATGTTCCACATCTATGGAGATACAATGCTGGAAAACATCTTGTAAGGGGAAAAAAACATACAGTACACTACAATTTAAAAACATCAATCAATAAAACTTCTAAACACATAAAAAATATGCTTCAAGTAATTGAGAAGATATTAAAGCAGCACAGTGGCATGACATTTTTAAACACATAATTTGTAGTCTAGAATAATTCTTATACATGTAATTAAAAAAATGTTAAAATCTTGCCCAATTATCCGTCCCAAATTGAGTCGATCAAGGAAAGAAGTCTCTAAACTTGGGAAGCCACGTCTCTGTTTTCCACCAAAAGGTCCGCATTTTTCGTGCTGTATCCGATGATGTTATCCTCTCTTTTGTAGTCTCTCTCATGCAGGGATGGTCGTAGTCAGCCAACTTCGCTACGCTGGAACTACGCGTAGTTTTACGCAATTACACTTCGCCAAACTAAGACTTTGAAATCAAATATTCGCTTCGTATGCATTTCGTAGACTACGCGTTAAAATACGCAAATTACACGTAGTGCGAAGTGTAGTGTACGCGGATGCTTATGCCCATATGCTAAAAATTGTACGCATTAATTCTTATGTAAATACTTATACCGGGAACTCTTCTATGCGTACATTCCCCTTTCCGATGCGTAAATTTGTAAGCATACTCTCGCATGCGGAAAATTAGACGCGAGTAACGCATTCATAGTTCTCTACGCAATACACATGTTAACTACGCATAGTGGGCGTAAGCTACACATCTATGGAGATAAAATGCTGGAAAACATCTTGTAAGGAAAGAAAACATACAGTACACTACAATGTAAACAAAAACATTTTAAAATGCTAAAATGGCAGCTATAGAGACACAATTCAACATTCAATAACAAAGTGTTGCAACCTGCAGAGTAAAAAACTCAGTGGCATATTTAAAGTGATTTAAATATACCCCTAAGCTTTTCCTATGGCCTCCTCCTCCCCTACAGCCATACCAAACACCAACCAAACTGGTACTAAGCAGGTTACAAATGGCTTACTTAAAGGGAGGTTTGTAGAATATATAAAGCAAGGTGTGTGCATATTCAATAATTTTGTAATCAGCAAACCTTTTGTGGTGTAAAAAAAATGTAGTAAGTTATGACCTGTGCAATGCATAGAATATTTCCTTAATTAGGTTACAAATGGCTGTCAACTGTTTAGGCTGGTTTCACATTGTAAATTGGTGTACACAATGCGATGCGTCCTAGTGTCACACTGCCAAAAAAGGCCTTTAGCGAACACCGCATTAGTACACAGTGTTCACGGCCCCTCATGAGAAGGAGTCCAAATATCCATCCCAAATTCTGTCCATCCAGGAAAGAAGTCTTTAAACTTGGGATGACATGACACTCTTTTCCACCAAAAGGTCTGCATTTTTCGTGCTATATCCGATCGTCTTGTCCTCTCTTGTATTCTCTTCCATGTATGCCCTGCTGTCTTCAGTTTTCATAAAATCGATTTTTTCTAAATCTTCACCTAGCGATTCTCTCAAATGTTCCACATCTATGGAGATAAAATGCTGGAAAACATCTTGTAAGAGGAGAAAAACATACAGTACACTACAATCTAAAAACATCAATTAATAAAAACTTCTATACACATAAAAAATATGCTTCAAGTAATTGAGAAGATATTAAAGCAGCACAGTGGCATTACATTTTTAAACACATATTTTTGTAGTCTAGAATAATTCTTATACATGTAATTCAAAAAATGTTAAAATCTTGCCCAATTATCCGTCTCAACTTGAGTCGATCAAAGAAAGAAGCCTCTAAACTTTGGAAGCCACGTCTCTGTTATCCACCAAAAGGTCCGCATTTTTCGTACTGTATCCAATTATGTTATCCTCTCTTTTGTAGTCTCTTCCATGCAGGGATGGTCGTAGTCAGCCAACTTCGGTACGCTGGAACTACGCGTAGTTTTACGCAATTACGCTTCGCCAAGCTACGGCTTCAAAATCAAATATTCGCTTTGTATGCATTTAGTAGACTACGCGTTAAAATACGAAATTACGCGTAGTGTGAAGAGTAGTGTATGCGGATGCTTATGCCCATTTGCAGAAAATTTTACGCATTAATTCTTATGTAAAAGCTTATACCGGGACCTCTTCTATGCGTACATTCCCCTTTCCAATGCGTAAATTTGTAAGCATCCAATCGCACGCGGAAAATTAGACGCGAGTAACACATTCGTAGTTCACTACGCAATACACATGTTAACTACGCATAGTGGGCGTAAGCTACACATCTATGGAGATAAAATGCTGGAAAACATCTTGTAAGGAAAAAAAACATACAGTACACTACAATGTAAAACAAAAGCATTTTAAAACGCTAAAATGGCAGCTATAGAGACACAATTCAACATTCAATAACAAAGTGTTTCAACCTGCAGAGTAAAACTCAGGGGCATATTTAAAGTGATTTAAATATACCCCTAAGCTTTACCTATGGCCTCCTCCTCCCCTACAGCCATACCAAACACCAACCAAACTGGTACTAAGCAGGTTACAAGTGGCAGTCAACCGTTAAGGCTGGTTTTACATTGTAAATTGGTGTACACGATGCCATGCATCCCGCCTGTCACACTGCCAAAAAAGGCCTTTAGGGAACACCGCATTAGTACACAGTGTTCACGGCCCCTCATGAGAAGAAGTCCAGATATCCATCCCAAATTCTGTCCATCCAGGAAAGAAGTCTCTAAACTTGGGATGACATATCTCTCTTTTCCACTAAAAGGTCCGCAATTTTCGTGCTATATCCGATGGTGTCATCACTTTACATAAAAGCGATTTTTCCAAATGTTCACCTAGCAAATTTAAGGGGAACACCGCGTTAGTACACGGTGTTCACTACCCTTTTAGGAGAAGTCCAAATTTCAATCCCAAATTCTTTCCATCCAGGAAAAAAGTCTTTAAACTTGGGATGACATGTCTCTCTTTTCCACCAAAAGGTCTGCATCTTTCGTGCTATATCCGATCGTGTTGTCCTCTCTTGTATTCTCTTCCATGTATGCCCTGCTGTCTTCAGTTTTCATAAAATCGATTTTTTCTAAATCTTCATCTAGCGATTCTCTCAAATGTTCCACATCTATGGAGATACAATGCTGGAAAACATCTTGTAAGGGGAAAAAAACATACAGTACACTACAATTTAAAAACATCAATCAATAAAACTTCTAAACACATAAAAAATATGCTTCAAGTAATTGAGAAGATATTAAAGCAGCACAGTGGCATGACATTTTTAAACACATAATTTGTAGTCTAGAATAATTCTTATACATGTAATTAAAAAAATGTTAAAATCTTGCCCAATTATCCGTCCCAAATTGAGTCGATCAAGGAAAGAAGTCTCTAAACTTGGGAAGCCACGTCTCTGTTTTCCACCAAAAGGTCCGCATTTTTCGTGCTGTATCCGATGATGTTATCCTCTCTTTTGTAGTCTCTCTCATGCAGGGATGGTCGTAGTCAGCCAACTTCGCTACGCTGGAACTACGCGTAGTTTTACGCAATTACACTTCGCCAAACTAAGACTTTGAAATCAAATATTCGCTTCGTATGCATTTCGTAGACTACGCGTTAAAATACGCAAATTACACGTAGTGCGAAGTGTAGTGTACGCGGATGCTTATGCCCATATGCTAAAAATTTTACGCATTAATTCTTATGTAAATACTTATACCGGGAACTCTTCTATGCGTACATTCCCCTTTCCGATGCGTAAATTTGTAAGCATACTCTCGCATGCGGAAAATTAGACGCGAGTAACGCATTCATAGTTCTCTACGCAATACACATGTTAACTACGCATAGTGGGCGTAAGCTACACATCTATGGAGATAAAATGCTGGAAAACATCTTGTAAGGAAAGAAAACATACAGTACACTACAATGTAAACAAAAACATTTTAAAATGCTAAAATGGCAGCTATAGAGACACAATTCAACATTCAATAACAAAGTGTTGCAACCTGCAGAGTAAAACTCAGTGGCATATTTAAAGTGATTTAAATATACCCCTAAGCTTTTCCTATGGCCTCCTCCTCCCCTACAGCCATACCAAACACCAACCAAACTGGTACTAAGCAGGTTACAAATGGCTTACTTAAAGGGAGGTTTGTAGAATATATAAAGCAAGGTGTGTGCATATTCAATACAAATTTTGTAATCAGCAAACCTTTTGTGGTGTAAAAAAAATGTAGTAAGTTATGACCTGTGCAATGCATAGAATATTTCCTTAATTAGGTTACAAATGGCTGTCAACTGTTTAGGCTGGTTTCACATTGTAAATTGGTGTACACAATGCGATGCGTCCTAGTGTCACACTGCCAAAAAAGGCCTTTAGCGAACACCGCATTAGTACACAGTGTTCACGGCCCCTCATGAGAAGGAGTCCAAATATCCATCCCAAATTCTGTCCATCCAGGAAAGAAGTCTTTAAACTTGGGATGACATGACACTCTTTTCCACCAAAAGGTCTGCATTTTTCGTGCTATATCCGATCGTCTTGTCCTCTCTTGTATTCTCTTCCATGTATGCCCTGCTGTCTTCAGTTTTCATAAAATCGATTTTTTCTAAATCTTCACCTAGCGATTCTCTCAAATGTTCCACATCTATGGAGATAAAATGCTGGAAAACATCTTGTAAGAGGAGAAAAACATACAGTACACTACAATCTAAAAACATCAATTAATAAAAACTTCTATACACATAAAAAATATGCTTCAAGTAATTGAGAAGATATTAAAGCAGCACAGTGGCATTACATTTTTAAACACATATTTTTGTAGTCTAGAATAATTCTTATACATGTAATTCAAAAAATGTTAAAATCTTGCCCAATTATCCGTCTCAACTTGAGTCGATCAAAGAAAGAAGCCTCTAAACTTTGGAAGCCACGTCTCTGTTATCCACCAAAAGGTCCGCATTTTTCGTACTGTATCCAATTATGTTATCCTCTCTTTTGTAGTCTCTTCCATGCAGGGATGGTCGTAGTCAGCCAACTTCGGTACGCTGGAACTACGCGTAGTTTTACGCAATTACGCCTCGCCAAGCTACGGATTCGAAATCAAATATTCGCTTTGTATGCATTTAGTAGACTACGCGTTAAAATACGAAATTACGCGTAGTGTGAAGAGTAGTGTATGCGGATGCTTATGCCCATATGCAGAAAATGTTACGCATTAATTCTTATGTAAAAGCTTATACCGGGACCTCTTCTATGCGTACATTCCCCTTTCCAATGCGTAAATTTGTAAGCATACAATCGCACGCGGAAAATTAGACGCGAGTAACACATTCGTAGTTCACTACGCAATACACATGTTAACTACGCATAGTGGGCGTAAGCTACACATCTATGGAGATAAAATGCTGGAAAACATCTTGTAAGGAAAAAAAACATACAGTACACTACAATGTAAAACAAAAGCATTTTAAAATGCTAAAATGGCAGCTATAGAGACACAATTCAACATTCAATAACAAAGTGTTTCAACCTGCAGAGTAAAACTCAGGGGCATATTTAAAGTGATTTAAATATACCCCTAAGCTTTACCTATGGCCTCCTCCTCCCCTACAGCCATACCAAACACCAACCAAACTGGTACTAAGCAGGTTACAAGTGGCTGTCAACCGTTTAGGCTGGTTTTACATTGTAAATTTGTGTACACGATGCCATGCATCCCGCCTGTCACACTGATAAAAAAGGCCTTTAGGGAACCCCGCATTAGTACACAGTGTTCACGGCCCCTCATGAGAAGAAGTCCAGATATCCATCCCAAATTCTGTCCATCCAGGAAAGAAGTCTCTAAACTTGGGATGACATATCTCTCTTTTCCACCAAAAGGTCCACAATTTCGTGCTATATCCGATGGTGTCATCACTTTTCATAAAAGCGATTTTTCCAAATGTTCACCTAGCAAATTTAAGGGGAACACCGCGTTAGTACACGGTGTTCACTACCCTTTTAGGAGAAGTCCAAATTTCCATCCCAAATTCTTTCCATCCAGGAAAAAAGTCTTTAAACTTGGGATGACATGTCTCTCTTTTCCACCAATAGGTCTGCATCTTTCGTGCTATATCCGATCGTGTTGTCCTCTCTTGTATTCTCTTCCATGTATGCCCTGCTGTCTTCAGTTTTCATAAAATCGATTTTTTCTAAATCTTCATCTAGCGATTCTCTCAAATGTTCCACATCTATGGAGATACAATGCTGGAAAACATCTTGTAAGGGGAAAAAAACATACAGTACACTACAATTTAAAAACATCAATCAATAAAACTTCTAAACACATAAAAAATATGCTTCAAGTAATTGAGAAGATATTAAAGCAGCACAGTGGCATGACATTTTTAAACACATAATTTGTAGTCTAGAATAATTCTTATACATGTAATTAAAAAAATGTTAAAATCTTGCCCAATTATCCGTCCCAAATTGAGTCGATCAAGGAAAGAAGTCTCTAAACTTGGGAAGCCACGTCTCTGTTTTCCACCAAAAGGTCCGCATTTTTCGTGCTGTATCCGATGATGTTATCCTCTCTTTTGTAGTCTCTCTCATGCAGGGATGGTCGTAGTCAGCCAACTTTGCTACGCTGGAACTACGCGTAGTTTTACGCAATTACGCTTCGCCAAACTAAGACTTTGAAATCAAATATTCGCTTCGTATGCATTTCGTAGACTACGCGTTAAAATACGCAATTACACGTAGTGCGAAGTGTAGGGTACGCGGCTGCTTATGCCTATATGCAGGAAATTTTACGCATTAATTCTTATGTAAATACTTATACCGGGAACTCTTCTATACGTACATTCCCCTTTCCGATGCGTAAATTTGTAAGCATACTCTCGCATGCGGAAAATTAGACGTGAGTAACGCATTCATAGTTATCTACGCAATACACATGTTAACTACGCATAGTGGGCGTAAGCTACACATCTATGGAGATAAAATGCTGGAAAACATCTTGTAAGGAAAGAAAACATACAGTACACTACAATGTAAACAAAAACATTTTAAAATGCTAAAATGGCAGCTTTAGAGACACAATTCAACATTCAATAACAAAGTGTTGCAACCTGCAGAGTAAAACTCAGTGGCATATTTAAAGTGATTTAAATATACCCCTAAGCTTTTCCTATGGCCTCCTCCTCCCCTACAGCCATACCAAACACCAACCAAACTGGTACTAAGCAGGTTACAAATGGCTTACTTAAAGGGAGGTTTGTAGAATATATAAAGCAAGGTGTGTGCATATTCAATACAAATTTTGTAATCAGCAAACCTTTTGTGGTGTAAAAATTTTTTTAGTAAGTTATGACCTGTGCAATGCATAGAATATTTCCTTAATTAGGTTACAAATGGCTGTCAACTGTTTAGGCAGGTTTCACATTGTAAATTGGTGTACACAATGGGATGCGTCCTAGTGTCACACTGCCAAAAAAAGGCCTTTAGGGAACACCGCATTAGTACACAGTGTTCACGGCCCCTCATGAGAAGGAGTCCAAATATCCATCCCAAATTCTGTCCATCCAGGAAAGAAGTCTTTAAACTTGGGATGACATGACACTCTTTTCCACCAAAAGGTCTGCATTTTTCGTGCTATATCCGATCGTCTTGTCCTCTCTTGTATTCTCTTCCATGTATGCCCTGCTGTCTTCAGTTTTCATAAAATCGATTTTTTCCAAATCTTCACCTAGCGATTCTCTCAAATGTTCCACATCTATGGAGATAAAATGCTGGAAAACATCTTGTAAGAGGAAAAGAACATACAGTACACTACAATCTAAAAACATCAATTAATAAAAACTTCTATACACATAAAAAATATGCTTCAAGTAATTGAGAAGATATTAAAGCAGCATAGTGGCATTACATTTTTAAACACATATTTTGTAGTCTAGAATAATTCTTATACATGTAATTAAAAAAATGTTAAAATCTTGCCCAATTATCCGTCTCAACTTGAGTCGATCAAAGAAAGAAGTCTCTAAACTTGGGAAGCCAAATCTCTGTTTTCCACCAAAAGGTCCGCATTTTTCGTACTGTATCCGATTATGTTATCCTCTCTTTTGTAGTCTCTTCCATGCAGGGATGGTCGTAGTCAGCCAACTTCGGTACGCTGGAACTACGCGTAGTTTTACGCAATTACGCTTCGCCAAGCTACGGCTTCAAAATCAAATATTCGCTTTGTATGCATTTAGTAGACTACGCGTTAAAATACAAAATTACGCGTAGTGTGAAGAGTAGTGTATGCGGATGCTTATGCCCATTTGCAGAAAATTTTACGCATTAATTCTTATGTAAAAGCTTATACCGGGACCTCTTCTATGCGTACATTCCCCTTTCCAATGCGTAAATTTGTAAGCATCCAATCGCACGCGGAAAATTAGACGCGAGTAACACATTCGTAGTTCACTACGCAATACACATGTTAACTACGCATAGTGGGCGTAAGCTACACATCTATGGAGATAAAATGCTGGAAAACATCTTGTAAGGAAAAAAAACATACAGTACACTACAATGTAAAACAAAAGCATTTTAAAACGCTAAAATGGCAGCTATAGAGACACAATTCAACATTCAATAACAAAGTGTTTCAACCTGCAGAGTAAAACTCAGGGGCATATTTAAAGTGATTTAAATATACCCCTAAGCTTTACCTATGGCCTCCTCCTCCCCTACAGCCATACCAAACACCAACCAAACTGGTACTAAGCAGGTTACAAGTGGCAGTCAACCGTTTAGGCTGGTTTTACATTGTAAATTGGTGTACACGATGCAATGCATCCCGCCTGTCACACTGCCAAAAAAGGCCTTTAGGGAACACCGCATTAGTACACAGTGTTCACGGCCCCTCATGAGAAGAAGTCCAGATATCCATCCCAAATTCTGTCCATCCAGGAAAGAAGTCTCTAAACTTGGGATGACATATCTCTCTTTTCCACTAAAAGGTCCGCAATTTTCGTGCTATATCCGATGGTGTCATCACTTTTCATAAAAGCGATTTTTCCAAATGTTCACCTAGCAAATTTAAGGGGAACACCGCGTTAGTACACGGTGTTCACTACCCTTTTAGGAGAAGTCAAAATTTCCATCCCAAATTCTTTCCATCCAGGAAAAAAGTCTTTAAACTTGGGATGACATGTCTCTCTTTTCCACCAAAAGGTCTGCATCTTTCGTGCTATATCCGATCGTGTTGTCCTCTCTTGTATTCTCTTCCATGTATGCCCTGCTGTCTTCAGTTTTCATAAAATCGATTTTTTCTAAATCTTCATCTAGCGATTCTCTCAAATGTTCCACATCTATGGAGATACAATGCTGGAAAACATCTTGTAAGGGGAAAAAACATACAGTACACTACAATTTAAAAACATCAATCAATAAAACTTCTAAACACATAAAAAATATGCTTCAAGTAATTGAGAAGATATTAAAGCAGCACAGTGGCATGACATTTTTAAACACATAATTTGTAGTCTAGAATAATTCTTATACATGTAATTAAAAAAATGTTAAAATCTTGCCCAATTATCCGTCCCAAATTGAGTCGATCAAGGAAAGAAGTCTCTAAACTTGGGAAGCCACGTCTCTGTTTTCCACCAAAAGGTCCGCATTTTTCGTGCTGTATCCGATGATGTTATCCTCTCTTTTGTAGTCTCTCTCATGCAGGGATGGTCGTAGTCAGCCAACTTCGCTACGCTGGAACTACGCGTAGTTTTACGCAATTACGCTTCGCCAAACTAAGACTTTGAAATCAAATATTCGCTTCGTATGCATTTCGTAGACTACGCGTTAAAATACGCAATTACACGTAGTGTGAAGCGTAGTGTACGCGGCTGCTTATGCCTATATGCAGGAAATTTTACGCATTAATTCTTATGTAAATACTTATCCCGAGAACTCTTCTATACGTACATTCCCCTTTCCGATGCGTACATTTGTAAGCATACTCTTGCATGCGGAAAATTAGACGTGAGTAACGCATTCATAGTTCTCTACGCAATACATATGTTAACTACGCATAGTGGGCGTAAGCTACACATCTATGGAGATAAAATGCTGGAAAACATCTTGTAAGGAAAGAAAACATACAGTACACTACAATGTAAACAAAAACATTTTAAAATGCTAAAATGGCAGCTATAGAGACACAATTCAACATTCAATAACAAAGTGTTGCAACCTGCAGAGTAAAACTCAGTGGCATATTTAAAGTGATTTAAATATACCCCTAAGCTTTTCCTATGGCCTCCTCCTCCCCTACAGCCATACCAAACACCAACCAAACTGGTACTAAGCAGGTTACAAATGGCTTACTTAAAGGGAGGTTTGTAGAATATATAAAGCAAGGTGTGTGCATATTCAATACAAATTTTGTAATCAGCAAACCTTTTGTGGTGTAAAAATTTTTTTAGTAAGTTATGACCTGTGCAATGCATAGAATATTTCCTTAATTAGGTTACAAATGGCTGTCAACTGTTTAGGCTGGTTTCACATTGTAAAGTGGTGTACACAATGGGATGCGTCCTAGTGTCACACTGCCAAAAAAAGGCCTTTAGGGAACACCGCATTAGTACACAGTGTTCACGGCCCCTCATGAGAAGGAGTCCAAATATCCATCCCAAATTCTGTCCATCCAGGAAAGAAGTCTTTAAACTTGGGATGACATGACACTCTTTTCCACCAAAAGGTCTGCATTTTTCGTGCTATATCCAATCGTCTTGTCCTCTCTTGTATTCTCTTCCATGTATGCCCTGCTGTCTTCAGTTTTCATAAAATCGATTTTTTCTAAATCTTCACCTAGCGATTCTCTCAAATGTTCCACATCTATGGACATAAAATGCTGGAAAACATCTTGTAAGAGGAAAAGAACATACAGTACACTACAATCTAAAAACATCAATTAATAAAAACTTCTATACACATAAAAAATATGCTTCAAGTAATTGAGAAGATATTAAAGCAGCACAGTGGCATTACATTTTTAAACACATATTTTGTAGTCTAGAATAATTCTTATACATGTAATTAAAAAAATGTTAAAATCTTGCCCAATTATCCGTCTCAACTTGAGTCGATCAAAGAAAGAAGTCTCTAAACTTGGGAAGCCACATCTCTGTTTTCCACCAAAAGGTCCGCATTTTTCGTACTGTATCCGATTATGTTATCCTCTCTTTTGTAGTCTCTTCCATGCAGGGATGGTCGTAGTCAGCCAACTTCGGTATGCTGGAACTACGCGTAGTTTTACGCAATTACGCCTCGCCAAGCTACGGCTTCGAAATCAAATATTCGCTTTGTATGCATTTAGTAGACTACGCGTTAAAATACGAAATTACGCATAGTGTGAAGAGTAGTGTATGTGGATGCTTATGCCCATTTGCAGAAAATTTTACGCATTAATTCTTATGTAAAAGCTTATACCAGGACCTCTTCTATGCGTACATTCCCCTTTCCAATGCATAAATTTGTAAGCTTACATTCGCACGCGGAAAATTAGACGCGAGTAACACATTCGTAGTTCACTACGCAATACACATGTTAACTACGCATAGTGGGCGTAAGCTACACATCTATGGAGATAAAATGCTGGAAAACATCTTGTAAGGAAAAAAAACATACAGTACACTACAATGTAAAACAAAAGCATTTTAAAACGCTAAAATGGCAGCTATAGAGACACAATTCAACATTCAATAACAAAGTGTTTCAACCTGCAGAGTAAAACTCAGGGGCATATTTAAAGTGATTTAAATATACCCCTAAGCTTTACCTATGGCCTCCTCCTCCCCTACAGCCATACAAAACACCAACCAAACTGGTACTAAGCAGGTTACAAGTGGCTGTCAACCGTTTAGGCTGGTTTTACATTGTAAATTGGTGTACACGATGCAATGCATCCCGCCTGTCACACTGCCAAAAAAGGCCTTTAGGGAACACCGCATTAGTACACAGTGTTCACGGCCCCTCATGAGAAGAAGTCCAGATATCCATCCCAAATTCTGTCCATCCAGGAAAGAAGTCTCTAAACTTGGGATGACATATCTCTCTTTTCCACCAAAAGGTCCGCAATTTTCGTGCTATATCCGATGGTGTCATCACTTTTCATAAAAGCGATTTTTCCAAATGTTCACCTAGCAAATTTAAGGGGAACACCGCGTTAGTACACGGTGTTCACTACCCTTTTAGGAGAAGTCCAAATTTCCATCCCAAATTCTTTCCATCCAGGAAAAAAGTCTTTAAACTTGGGATGACATGTCTCTCTTTTCCACCAAAAGGTCTGCATCTTTCGTGCTATATCCGATCGTGTTGTCCTCTCTTGTATTCTCTTCCATGTATGCCCTGCTGTCTTCAGTTTTCATAAAATCGATTTTTTCTAAATCTTCATCTAGCGATTCTCTCAAATGTTCCACATCTATGGAGATACAATGCTGGAAAACATCTTGTAAGGGGAAAAAACATACAGGACACTACAATTTAAAAACATCAATCAATAAAACTTCTAAACACATAAAAAATATGCTTCAAGTAATTGAGAAGATATTAACACATAATTTGTAGTCTAGAATAATTCTTATACATGTAATTAAAAAAATGTTAAAATCTTGCCCAATTATCCGTCCCAAATTGAGTCGATCAAGGAAAGAAGTCTCTAAACTTGGGAAGCCACGTCTCTGTTTTCCATCAAAAGGTCCGCATTTTTCGTGCTGTATCCGATGATGTTATCCTCTCTTTTGTAGTCTCTCTCATGCAGGGATGGTCGTAGTCAGCCAACTTCGCTACGCTGGAACTACGCGTAATTTTACGCAATTACGCTTCGCCAAACTAAGACTGAAATCAAATATTCGCTTCGTATGCATTTCGTAGACTACGCGTTAAAATACGCAATTACACGTAGTGCGAAGCGTAGTGTACGCGGCTGCTTATGCCCATATGCAGAAAATTTTACGCATTAATTCTTATGTAAATACTTATACCGGGAACTCTTCTTTTTTCTCAATCAAAGTTTATTAACATAAAACAATACAAAGATCAGGTATAGTATATCAGTATGAATACAATGAAGTACGGTGATACCGGGAACTCTTCTATGCGTACATTCCCCTTTCCGATGCGTAAATTTGTAAGCATACTATCGCATGCGGAAAATTAGACGCGAGTAACGCATTCATAGTTCTCTACGCAATACACATGTTAACTACGCATAGTGGGCGTAAGCTACACATCTATGGAGATAAAATGCTGGAAAACATCTTGTAAGGAAAGAAAACATACAGTACACTACAATGTAAACAAAAACATTTTAAAATGCTAAAATGGCAGCTATAGAGACACAATTCAACATTCAATAACAAAGCGTTGCAACCTGCAGAGTAAAACTCAGTGGCATATTTAAAGTGATTTAAATATACCCCTAAGCTTTTCCTATGGCCTCCTCCTCCCCTACAGCCATACCAAACACCAACCAAACTGGTACTAAGCAGGTTACAAATGGCTTACTAAAAGGGAGGTTTGTAGAATATATAAAGCAAGGTGTGTGCATATTCAATACAAATTTTGTAATCAGCAAACCTCCAGGAAAGAAGTCTCTAAACTTGGGATGACATATCTCTCTTTTCCACCAAAAGGTCCGCAATTTTCGTGCTATATCCGATCGTGTTGTCCTCTCTTGTATTCTCTTCCATGTATGCGCTGCTGTCATCACTTTTCATAAAAGCGATTTTTCCAAATTTTCACCTAGCAAATTTAAGGGGAACACCGCGTTAGTACACGATGTTCACTGCCCCTTTAGGAGAAGTCCAAATTTCCATCCCAAATTCTTTCCATCCAGGAAAGAAGTCTTTAAACTTGGGATGACATGTCTCTTTTTTCCACCAAAAGGTCTGCATTTTTCGTGCTATATGCGATCGTGTTGTCCTCTCTTGTATTCTCTTCCATGTATGCCCTGCTGTCTTCAGTTTTCATAAAATCATTTTTTTTTATTTTTCACCTAGCGATTCTCTCAAATGTTCCACATCTATGGAGATACAATGCTGGAAAACATCTTGTAAGGGGAAAAAAACATACAGTACACTACAATTTAAAAACATCAATCAATAAAAACTTCTAAACATATAAAAAATATGCTTCAAGTAATTGAGAAGATATTAAAGCTGCACAGTGGCATGACATTTTTAAACACATAATTTGTAGTCTACAATAATTCTTATACATGTAATTAAAAAAATGTTAAAATATTGCCCAAATATCCGCCCCAAATTGAGTCGATCAAGGAAAGAAGTCTCTAAACTTGGGAAGCCACGTCTCTGTTTTCCACCAAAAGGTCCGCATTTTTCGTGCTGTATCCGATGATGTTATCCTCTCTTTTGTAGTCTCTCTCATGCAGGGATGGTCGTAGTCAGCCAACTTCGCTACGCTGGCACTACGCGTAGTTTTACGCAATTACGCTTCGCCAAACTACGGCTTCGAAATCAAATATTCGCTTCGTATGCATTTCGTAGACTACGCGTTAAAATACGCAATTACGCGTAGTGCGAAGTGTAGTGCCTCTGAAATCAATGGCTAGTAACCTCTTCCTCCTGCCCAGACTGAGCTCCCATAAGCCATTGCTATAGTGCCAAGGGACAAAATGAGCTGTGGGCAAGGCTTGTTTAGTTTATAGGGAATTAGAGTATTACAACAAAACAAAAAAAGGATTTGGCTTGAGGAATGCCCTCTAAACTATATGAAAGAAACACAATTATGCAGTGAGTAAAAGTTTATCTCGGATCCACTTTAAGCAAGCATGGATCTAGCACACTAAGATGGAGTACAAAATATCGGCTCACAATGACATCTGGCTAATGAAATATACGATGCCGAAACTGATAAAAGGTCCAGAATGTCCATATGCCAGTTTGTATGCCTCATACCCACCTACTTACTTACTAGAATACTAAGGATGCTCATTCCGATGAATTGAAATTTCCGCATTTCCGATCGGAATGTGGAAGTCATAGTGCAGTAACTAGATTTCGGCAGAAACAGCAGAAATTTCCACGGAAACTCCGCTATACCAATATTCAGAAATGTTAATCCAATCGGAAGACTCAAAATGAATAAGCCAATCAAAGAATGAGGATTTGTAGTGTGGTAAGCAATAAGCGGAAATCCCGCATTACCGATATTCGGTAATTTTAAGCCAATCAGAAGACTCGAAAGGGAAAAGCCAATCAGAGAATCAGGATTAGTAGAGTGGTAAGTGGAAATTTCAGCGGAAATCCGCTATACTGCTATTCGTCAATTTTAAGCCAATCAGAAGATTCTAAGTGAATAAGTCTATCAGAGAATGGGAATTTGTAGTAAGTGGTAGGCAGAAATTTCAGCGGAAATTGGCAGAAAGCGGAAATCCGCAGAATACCATCAGAACGAAGCGGAAGTGGAAAATGGCATTTGCGGAAAGCAGAATTTCCCCGGTATCGGGCATTGACATTTCCAACCATGCCTACTGAATACAAGTTATACAACTGAGGCCGGCTTCACACTATATATCTGTGCCAGCGGTGCAGCAGCCGCACCTCCAAAAACAGGTCCAACACAGAAAGCTGCAGGAGCTGCACGGTAACGTAGGTATGTGTGTGCGTTAGATAGAGAACTCCTGCCGCAGCGTAGCACAATGTGGGGATTGTGACCTCCACCATAGAAATTCATTGCCCAGGGTGTGGTGTGGTAAATTTATTGCATGGCAATGCCCAAGTGTAAAAGGACACTCAATGAAAAAATGCTTATTTTTTCCAATATTACTTCATTCAGTATTTAGTCATTGATTGTCCATTTCTCCCAGCGTAAAATGCACTGTACATGACTTTTTCCTATGTTGCTGTCACTTATAGTAGGTAGTGCAAATCTGACAGGTTTTTGACTAGTCCATCATCTCATGGGGATTATCAGTTACTCAGTCCAACTGCTAAATTAGTATGCAAACGAGTAGGAAAGCAGGCTGACATGTTTGTATAGATTCTTTCCAGTGAATGTTTTTGTAAATAATAAAGGAAATACTGATAGACCCCCATGTAGAGATGGACTAGTCCAGAATCTGTCAGATATGTCAGGATTTTACTATCTACTGTAAGTGCAGCAACACAGGAAATAAGCAATTAATAATGCATTTTACTCTGGAACAAATGTACATTGTAGATGTAAGCATTTTAAATATTAATATTTTTTGCAGTAGTGGTCTTTTACTACACCTGTTACATTTAAAGGAAAAAAGTTGGATATTCCCCTAAGTAGGGGGAGCCTCTGGATAATCCAGACTTTACCCCGATGTCCATGGCCCCTCCCCTGCCAGTTGGGACCCTCCTCTTCCCAGCCACGCCCCCCCTCTGTGTACAAGTGCAGCCTTATTGCTCAGTAGCATGGAGCTGCTGGTGTATAAAGCTGTGCATGAGCCCCTCCATGCTACAGCACAGGTGCAGCTGTCCGTGCGTCTGGACAGGGCTAGCGAGCAGGAAAAGCATTTGGTAGCTTTCAGCGGCGCTTCACCTGGGATCGTCACTTTTCAAACCGCAGAGTGACTCTGCAGTGTGGTGGTAAACAATCCTGAATGCCACCAAGATTGCCTCAAATGACAGGAAAAATTGGGATCAGAACGCGGTGTTTCCGCATATGCCAGTATCCGTGCTGTCTGAACTTAAATATCGTGTGTCGCGTCTGTTTCGCACCCGTGTGAACTGAACCTTAGACTTGCCTTGTGGTTCTGGGTCACAATGAGCTATCTGGGTATTGGAACCCACAAGGGCGATTTTGAGAGCATTTTTGGAGCGTTACAGAACACTAGCGGTTTTCCAAAATGCTCAGCTAATGTAAATGGATGGGGCAACTTCCACTGGAGCTTTTGCCGTTCCTCAAATCGCAAACGCAGGACATGCAGCATTTTGGGAGCCTTAGCGCCTCAATGTAAAGTATATAAACGCTGGCGTAATCGCTCATCAAAATCTGCATGGAGCGATTTTGCTAGTGTTTTAACGTTACCACACACTGTAACAAAATTAAAATTAATTGAAAGGACCAATCAGACTTTAAAATGCTAATCGCTAATCGCTACACAACCGCTGGCAAATTGATACACTTTGTAAATCACTTCCTAAAACGCTCATGAAACCACTGACAAACTGCTCATACCAAATGCTAGCGCTTGCAATTAGCGATAGCGTTTTGCAATGGGTTCCAGGCCTCACGCTGGGTACACACGGTACAATTTTCCATCAGATTTATGGATTGATCAGATAATTTCCAATCGGTCTGATCGATAACGCAATCGATTTTGGGTAGTTATCCACGTAAAATTGAGGGCATTATAAATTGGGAGCAATTTGGGCGTCTACACACGGTGCATTTTCTTATCAGATCACCTGTCCATCGTATGGAAAATTGTACCATGTGTACTAGGCTTTAGTCATGTGATCCAGTGCAATTGTTACACTATCCTTTCCCAGCACTGCAGAGATGCCTGAACAGAAATGGAGACGGATTATTAAAGGAACATCACAGCGGGGGAAAAAAAAGAAGCAGTGAAAATCTGACAAAACCGACATGTTTTGGACTTGTCCATCTCCTCATGGGGATTCCCAAAGTTGTCTTTGTTTTCAAAACATTTCTAGAGTGGCAGTTGCTAAGTCTAACTGCCAAAATAGTGTGCAAGTAGGGAGGCTGGCTGGCATCTTACTATGTTGGCATTTAGACTTAGCAGCTGCCATACAGGAAATGTCATTTGTCAGTTCAGTCAGATTTTAACTGCTTAGGTTTTTCGCTGTAATGGTATTTTAATCATAATCACTAATTAAATCAAACACAATAGTAATTATTAAAACTAAAACAGCTATTAACAGTAAGTACTGGTCAGCTGCTGGCTCCCTGGTGCAGGAGTGCAATGCCAGCTTTCACAGCTATTCCTTCACTACTCTCTTTTTCACACAGGTAGCTCAGTTATCTCCTTTAGAAAGCATAGCCCCGCCCCCTGTCACAAGCAGTTCAGTATTCTGACTAAGCATAGCCCTGCCCCTTTCTGTGACAGGCAGCTCAGTGTTCTCTTTCACAAGCATGGCCCCGCCCCTCTGTGACAGGCAGCTCAGTGTTCTCTTTCACAAGCATGGCCCCGCCC
This sequence comes from Hyperolius riggenbachi, assembly GCF_040937935.1. Classification (NCBI taxonomy): domain Eukaryota; kingdom Metazoa; phylum Chordata; class Amphibia; order Anura; family Hyperoliidae; genus Hyperolius; species Hyperolius riggenbachi. The sequence goes on along the minus strand of NC_090649.1, from coordinate 423,978,638 downwards.
CCTCTGTGACAGGCAGCTCAGTGTTCTCTCTTTTCCAAGCGTAGCCCCGCCCCTCTGTATGTCAAGCAGCTCAGCGTTCTCCCTTTTCATGCACCCTCTCCTTGTCACATACAAATTTGTTCTCCTTTTCCCAAGCGTAGCCCCGCCCCCTGTGACAGGCAGCTGTGTCCTTCCTTTTCACAAACGTTGCCCCGACCCCTGTCAGCTGTTTTCCCTTTCCTAAGCGTAGTCCCGCCCCTCTCTGTGACAGACAGCTTAGTGTTTTACCTTTAATTGTCCATTAAACAAGGTGTGTATGAGATCTGCAGATATCATAGACTATGAATGCATTTTGCAGGGACGGATCTTTTGCAGGAACTGATCTTTTGCAGATACTGATCTGTTGCATGTGTACAGCATCTTTGTGTGCAGCATCTTGCAAAGATTTTTGTTTGATGGGGAGTTCAGCTCCATAGCATAGACTAGGTAGAGTATTGGTCTCATACTACATGGAAGGGGGTGAAATTGGTCTGTGATCTTTCATTTTTCAAAGACTTTTATCTGACGTGTGTACCCACCTTTAGATCACAGCACTTACCGCTTATCAGTTCATGTATCACTCTGGGATGTACACTGCTCTAGCAAAAGGTGGCCATACATCTGTAGACTTGGCGGCCGATCAACCATCAGATAAGACAATTATTATTGATATTACAAAAATCGGTGCCATCAAGAGCATGCCTAGTTGACAATCAAACCAATTTCGGGCCGAAATCGGTTGCATGTATCGATCGCATGTAACAACCGGACATGCTGGAAAATCTTAGGTTGGCATGTTCGATAAGGTGTGCAGCGGTAAGGGCTGCGATAATCAAGAACAAATGTGAACGAAACCCCTGGTCGCATGCCCCAAATGTAAATGTATCGAAGTGTCCCCCCCCCGACGCCGTGCATTAATACTACACCTGTCCGGTGTCCACCACTGCACTCTTCTTCCTCATTCGCGCCCCACGTGAGTGCCGGTGTATTGCACATAAGGGCGCATGTGTGATATCTTTCATTTAATTTCAATAATATTAGATGTCAGTAAAAAAAGTGTTCTGTCAGTAAATTTTTTGTGCTTTGTCAGTAAAAATTTATTTCTGAGGTTGGCAATACTGTCGTAGAGTCTGGAGACACGTCCTCCTCTGGTCCCGCCGCCGTCACTCTGCCAGTCCGCACGGGCTGCTTCTCTATGACGTCACGTGCAGGAGCTCGGGGTCTGCAGCTGCACGGGACTCCTGGTGACGTCAGCAGGCTATCCCTCTGCAGGTGTGTGATGTGTGTGCGGCATCCAGCCTGCCTGACAGTATTTATATGTGTATATTATTGGGGTTACTGAGATCCTCCTCATCCTCTAAGCATATTGTTGGTGACAGCCATGTAATGAGAGTATAATGAGCAGCACTGTATAGGGTGTGTAGGAGAGGATCAGCCTGACACCAGCAAGCTCTGATGGGTTCCCGTTCTCATGCCCCTCCCCCACTGGTGATCCTATGGCCAGCAGGCATACCACCAGGCTATAACATGCCCCTCCCCCACTGGTGATCCTATGGCCAGCAGGCATACCACCAGGCTATAACATGGCACTCCCCCACTGGTGATCCTATGGCCAGCAGGCATACCACCAGGCTATAACATGGCACTCCCCCACTGGTGATCCTATGGCCAGCAGGCATACCACCAGGCTATAACATGGCACTCCCCCACTGGTGATCCTATGGCCAGCAGGCATACCACCAGGCTATAACATGGCACTCCCCCACTGGTGATCCTATGGCCAGCAGGCATACCACCAGGCTATAACATGGAACTCCATAACAAAACTGGTCCTCATGACACCCTCACCCCTGTCTATAACAAGTGCAGCCACCATGAGACTCCTCCCTCCCATGAGTGCAGCCATCTTCCCTTCTCCACCTCACTTACCTCATACAGCCATCATTGCACCCACATATTGAGGCTGGAAGTGTGTTGTGAGTGTGTTTGCATTGCGCAAATGCATTTTGCTTGAGTTCTAATGCATCTGTGTGTCGCACATATAAATCGCAAGTGCGTTTTGTCTGCATTTTTTATATGTGTTTTATGCTCATCAGAAGTAAGTCAACAGGAAGTGGAAACACATCATCCTTTTTTTTTCTTTTTTTTTTTTACATTTTGTTTTTAAATGCATTAAAAAAATACAATAAAACGCTATACCTCTGCGTCACCATTGACATACATTATGTGTGATAACGATGGTGTTTGACTAAGCGCTAGCATATCTGCCTATTGTGTTCCTACCCTAAATGTGCAGGCACCCTAACACCTTTCCTCCCCCATAGTAAGTGTGCACCAGGACACACGTCTCCCCCCATAACAAGTGTGACCACCAGAGCCGACACAGGACAGGAGAAAGAGAGGTGCCAGCTTTCTGTGCAGCAGTGAAAATGGGTTAGGAGGCACATTTAAATCCTTGTGCCTGCAGCCAGGAATGCACGGCAGTGACATACCCCACCTAACAGTCTGAGGTCCCGTTTCCACAGACGAAAAATTGCAAAGGTTTCTTGACAGGAAAATGCAGTCTATTGAAATCAATAGGCGGCAGTCCGATTTGCATGCAATTCGCTTTTTTTAGGCAGAATCCTGCTCCTGGACCCTAACCGTAAACCACTTTACCACGCGCAAACATCCTTCCTAACACCTAAGCCTTAATCCCCCCCCTCCCCCATACACACATTACCCCTCCTTGATGGCTAACCCTTAACCCAGCTGGGACTGTGCGCAAGCATAACAAGCCAGTAACACGCCTCACGCAGGAGCAGTAGCGGCTTTCTGATGAGCTCTGGTGGAAATAACCGAGCCTGAGATCCGCTGTACTGCGCAGGTGCAGCCACGTCACACTTGTGCAGTACAGCAGACCCTAACGGGCTCAGCTATTTCCGCTGGAGCCTGAACAGAAAGCTGATATTGTGCCTGCATGAGGTGCGTCACAGGATCGTATGGGTCTGGAGCCGGATGACTACTGCGCTTCCATATTTCCAGAACAGGAAGTGAGCGCAAGTGAGTGTCACTTCCTGTTTAGCTTGCCAGAAGGGGATTACCACGTATTAATTTTGTAATCCCCGAAGGCTGTTTTTGGCGGTGCTGTCTCCGGACCACACCGCACTGCTAATGCAGATAAGCAGTGTGAAACCAGCCTCAAATGATGTAATGATATGCATTTGGAAATGCAACAATTTTTATTTTTGTTAAAACTTTCAATAAAAATATTGAATCAGAAAAGGAGCAGTCGTGTGACAGCAATTATTGAACTGGTTAATATACCTCTTAGTATAGTGTCCACTTTTTTTGAATACACTATTTCACAAAAATGAGTACACATGTCATATTTTTGTAAATTGTGGGTATGGATAAAGTTACTGATAGCTCCCTGGACTACCAGTCAATACTTAAAGGGAACCCGAGGTGAGAGTGATATGGTGACATCCATATTTATTTCCTTGTAAACAATGCCAGTTGCTTGGCAGCCCTGTTGATCTTCTGGCATCTTCTGGCATAAGTAGTGTCTAAGTCAAAACCCTGGAACATACGGCTAGAGTTGGGCCGAACGGTTCGCCTGCGAACGGTTCCATGCGAACTTCAGTGGTTCGCGTTCGCGTCCCGCAGGCGAACCTTTGCGGAAGTTCGGTTCGCCCCATAATGCACATGGAGGGTCAACTTTGACCCTCTACATCACAGTCAGCAGGCCCAGTGTAGCCAATTAGGCTACACTAGCCCCTGGAGCCCCACCCCCCCTTATATAAGGCAGGCAGCGGCGGCCATTACGGTCACTCGTGTGCTGCCTGCGTTAGTGAGAGTAGGGCGAGCTGCTGCAGACTGTCTCTCAGGGAAAGATTAGTTAGGCTTAACTTGTTCCTGTCTGGCTGCATACCTGTGCTGTGAACCCACCACTGCATACCTGTGCTGTGAACCCACCACTGCATACCACTGCATACCTGTGCTGTGAACCCACCACTGCATACCTGTTCAGTGAACCTGCCACTGCATACCTGTTCTGTTCAGTGGACCCGCCACTGTATACCTGTTCATTGAACCCACCACTGCATACCTGTGCTGTGAACCCACCACTGCATACCTGTTCTGTGAACCCACCACTGCATACCTGTTCAGTGAACCTGCCACTGCATACCTGTTCTGTTCAGTGGACCCGCCACTGTATACCTGTTCATTGAACCCACCACTGCATACCTGTGCTGTGAACCCACCACTGCATACCTGTGCTGTGAACCCCCCACTGCATACCTGTTCTGTGAACCCACCACTGCATACCTGTTCAGTGAACCCGCCACTGCATACCTGTGCTGTGAACCCACCACTGCATACCTGTGCTGTGAACCCCCCACTGCATACCTGTTCTGTGAACCCACCACTGCATACCTGTTCAGTGAACCCGCCACTGCATACCTGTTCTGTTCAGTGGACCCGCCACTGTATACCTGTTCATTGAACCCACCACTGCATACCTGTGCTGTGAACCCACCACTGCATACCTGTGCTGTGAACCCCCCACTGCATACCTGTTCTGTGAACCCACCACTGCATACCTGTTCAGTGAACACGCCACTGCATACCTGTTCTGTTCAGTGGACCCGCCACTGTATACCTGTTCATTGGACCCACCACTGCATACCTGTGCTGTGAACCCACCACTGCATACCTGTTCTGTGAACCCACCACTGCATACCTGTTCAGTGAACCTGCCACTGCATACCTGTTCTGTTCAGTGGACCCGCCACTGTATACCTGTTCATTGAACCCACCACTGCATACCTGTGCTGTGAACCCACCACTGCATACCTGTGCTGTGAACCCCCCACTGCATACCTGTTCAGTGAACCCGCCACTGCATACCTGTGCTGTGAACCCACCACTGCATACCTGTGCTGTGAACCCCCCACTGCATACCTGTTCTGTGAACCCACCACTGCATACCTGTTCAGTGAACCCGCCACTGCATACCTGTTCTGTTCAGTGGACCCGCCACTGTATACCTGTTCATTGAACCCACCACTGCATACCTGTGCTGTGAACCCACCACTGCATACCTGTGCTGTGAACCCCCCACTGCATACCTGTTCTGTGAACCCACCACTGCATACCTGTTCAGTGAACCCGCCACTGCATACCTGTTCTGTTCAGTGGACCCGCCACTGTATACCTGTTCATTGGACCCACCACTGCATACCTGTGCTGTGAACCCACCACTGCATACCTGTTCTGTGAACCCACCACTGCATACCTGTTCAGTGAACCTGCCACTGCATACCTGTTCTGTTCAGTGGACCCGCCACTGTATACCTGTTCAGTGAACCCACCACTGCATACCTGTTGTGTTCAGTGAACCTGCCACTGCATACCTGTTCTGTGAACCCGCCACTGTATACCTGTTCTGTTTAGTGAACCCGCCACTGTATACCTGTTCTGTTTAGTGAACCCGCCACTGCATACCTGTTCTGTTCAGTGGACCCGCCACTGTATACCTGTTCAGTGAACCCGCCACTGCATACCTGTTGTGTTCAGTGAACCTGCCACTGCATACCTGTTCTGTGAACCCGCCACTGTATACCTGTTCTGTTTAGTGAACCCGCCACTGCATACCTGTTCTGTTTAGTGAACCCGCCACTGCATACCTGTTCTGTGAACCCACCACTGCATACCTGTTCAGTGAACCTGCCACTGCATACCTGATTGATGTATACACATGCAAGATGTTTGAAAGCACTTTAGGCCTGTCATTTAGCATTCAATGTGATTTCTGCCCTTAAAACGCTGCTTTGCGTCAAATCCAGATTTTTCCCCGGGACTTTTGGCATGTATCCCACTCCGCCATGCCCCCCTCCAGGTGTTAGACCCCTTGAAACATCTTTTCCATCACTTTTGTGGCCAGCATAATTATTTTTTTTTTTCAAAGTTCGCATCCCCATTGAAGTCTATTGCGGTTCGCGAACTTTAACGCGAACCGAACCTTCCGCGGAAGTTCGCGAACCAGGTTCGCGAACCTAAAATCGGAGGTTCGGCCCAACTCTACATACGGCTAATCTAGTAAAGTAGAGTCAGGAGTACCTGATCTGCTGCATGCTTGTTCAGGGTTTTTGGCTAAAAGTATTAGAGACACAGGATCAGGAGGACTGCCGGGCAACTAATATTGTTTAACCTCCCTGGCGGTATGATAAATGCGGCTGCGTGGCCGCGGGAGGGTTTTTTTCAAATTAATTTTTTTTTTATCATGTAGCTAGCCTAGCGCTAGCTACATGCTTCCCCCCTCCCTGCGGCGTCCCCCCCGTACCTAGCGATCGCCGCCGGTGCCGCTTGCCCATAAGGAAATCCCGTTCTGAATGGGATTTCCTTGAGGGCTTCCCCGTCGCCATGGCAACCAACGGAGTGACGTCACAGGGAATCCCGATCCACCCCATAGAGCAGCCTGGCCGCGATTGGCCAGGCTGCGCAAGGGGTATGCGGGGGGGGGGGGGGCCTGTTTCCGCGGCGGGTAGCGGCGCATCGGCGGCGGCGGTCAGACCAAACACGCAGCTAGCAAAGTGCTAGCTGCGTGTTTGAGAAAAAAAAATATGTAAATCGGCCCAGCAGGGCCTGAGCGACACCCTCCGGCGGCTTACCCCATGTCACACACGGGGTTACCGCCAAGGAGGTTAAAAAGAAATACACATGGCAGCCTCCATATCCCTTTCACCTCTGATTCCCTTTAAAGAAATAAGGCCGGGGTGTTCACTAGAAGTGCAGATACTACGATTAAAGAGACTTTAAAAAAAAAAAAACCCTCTGGGAAATACTTACATTGGCAGGTGGGCCTCAGGGTCCCAATGAGGCTTCCCCATCCTTTGAAGCTTGGGGGAATCCAGCGCTGGCTCCCCTCCTCTGGAAAGCTAACAAGCAACAGGCAATATTTACCTACCGGGATCCAGCACAGGCACAGTAGCAGCTCTTTGTTCGGGCTAAGGTAGAAATAGCTGAGCCCGATCGATCCACTTTACTGCGCAGGCGCAAAGGAGTTGCGGCTGCGCAGTAGAACGGATACAATTGGGCTCAGCTATTTCTGCCTCAGCCTGAACGAAGAGCAGCTACTGTGCCTGCTTGGATCGTGGTAGATAAATATTTACCTCGGGGGGGGGGGGGGGGGGAGGGGTGTCGCAGTGCTGGATTGCCGGGACCGAGGAGGACAGGAAGCCTGGTTAGGATCCTGAAGCTTCCCCCTTCCTGAGCAAAGTACCCCCAGGGGACGTTTTTAAAGTTACAGATTTTCTTTAAAACTCAAATACGTCGGTCACATATTGAGAAGACCGGATCCTTTAGGGCTCTTTCACACCAGAGCCCTTTTTCTGCGTTTCAACGCAAAGTCAAAACTTTGTGTTAACCAAGGTAAAATGAAAGTCCATAGACTTTCATTTTACCTTTCACAACCGACACTGCATTTCGATTCGTTGCGGTACAACGCACCCGAGAGCTTTTTATTGTTGGGAGCCGGCGGTTTCCCATCGGGTGAATTAAGAGCTACCACCACTGATTGTGTCGCACCGCAGCATCCCGACGACACGCCGCAGGCTATTCAATGCGTGCACGGCTCCTGCACGCATTGTAGATGTGAAAGAGGCCTTACAGGAATCCAAGCCCTTGTGGAGCAGGGTCAGAGGGTCCCAGCGCTGGAATGGCGTGCTCGGGGGGGCGGAGGGTTTCTTGAATATCCAGTGACTTCTCTCTACTGATGTAAGCATTTTCTTTGGGAATTTGTTCTCACTACAGGTACACTTTTGTGTCTACTATAAGGTGGCAAAAGTGTGCAATCCTCACTTGGGTCACATTAGAACATAGAGAGGATTGCTGAAAGTTTAATATATGAGTAGATGTGTGATTGTATAATGCCTAATACACACAATGAGATTGTCTGGCACATTTCTTGCCAGATCGATTATTTCCAACATGTCCAATCTGGTATTCGATCGATTTTCCGTAGAAGCGAACAGAAAATCAATCGGAAAATCAGATCGGACATGCTGGAAATAATCGATCTGGCAAGAAATTTGCCAGAAAATCTCATCGTGTGTATTAGGCATAAGGCTAGTTTCCCAGAGGTACGTTGCGCTGTAACTGCCGCTTTGTAACACGGTTTGCCGCACTGCAATGCATCACCTATGCAGGCGCTTGCGATATAATGCATGCAGTGCGTTACCACAAATGTGCGAGTTAAAGGAATACTGTAGGGGGGGGGGGATCAGGGGAAAATGAGTTGAACTTACCCGGGGCTTCTAACGGTCCCCCGCAGACATCCTGTGCCCGAGCAGCCACTCACCGATGCTCCGGCCCCGCCTCCTGTTCACTTCTGGAATTTCAGACTTTAAAGTCTGAAAACCACTGCGCTGCGTTGCCATGTCCTCAATCCCACTGATGTCACCAGGAGCGCACGGCGCAGGCACAGACCATACTGGGCCTTCGCAGTATGCTCCTGGTGACATCAGCGGGATCGAGGACACGGCAACGCAGGCGCAGTGGTTTTCAAACTTTAAAGTCTGAAATTCCAGAAGTGAACCGGAGGCGGGGCCAGAGCATCGGTGAGTGGCTGCGCGGGCACAGGATGTCTGCGGGGGACCATTAGAAGCCACGGGTAAGTTCAACTCATTTTCCCCCGACCCCCCCTCTACAGTGTCCCTTTAAGAGTCACAGTGAAGCATATTTTTATTGGCTGTAGGCTTCACTGTATATGACATATAGCGGGGAAAACACTATCTGTTTGTTGCATTCCTGCGGTTACAGGAAACACAACAGCCACTGTGCAGCTAGCCCAAGTGTGCGTTATCTGCACATTGTCTGATACAGTAAAGCATATAGTCAATGAAAACTATGATTCACTGCCACCTGTTTTGCAATAATGCACAGCATGCAGGGTGTTATGGTTCCACATGTCGTTATACCGCAACAAACCCGCCGCAGTGTAAGCGTCACTTAGGTGGGGCATTGCAGAGCTGCAAGCTGCGTTACAAAGCGGCCGTTATGCTGCACCGCAATGCACCTCTGTGAATGCATCCTAATACATTTCCAGGGACAAGACTTGGAGACACTCCAGGAAACAAGGGACATTAACCTCCCTGGCTGTTAATTTTTTTTTTACTAATTGAAAAAATCCTTTTTTTTTTTAATTTTTTTTTTTTGTTTCATGTAAAGCTACCAGAGTGGTAGCTACATGAAACACCACTAGAGGGCGCATGTGGCCCTCTCGTCCGATCGTCGCCGGCATCTATAGCAAACAGGGGAACGCGTATATAACGCGTTCCCCTGTTTGGCTTCTCCTGTCGCCATGGCGACGATCGGGATGACGTCATGGACGTCAGCCGACGTCCTGATGTCAGGCACACCCGATCCAGCCCATAGCGCTGCCCGGAACTCATTGATCCGGGCAGCGCAGGGCTCTGGCGGGGGGGGGCCTTCTTCAGCCGCTGCGTGCGGCCGATCGCCGCAGAGCGGCGGCGACCAAGCTGTGCGCGCGGCTAGCAAAGTGCTGGCTGCGCGCACAGCAATTTACAGCACACAAATCGCCCCACCAGGGGCTGAGATCTCCCCCTGCGCGGCATAGCTCGAGCTCAGCTCGGGCTTACCGCCAGGGAGGTTAAGAAAGCATGGATCTAGCACACTAACATGGAGTACAAAATATCAGCTCACAATGACATTTGGCTAATTAGATATACAATGCAATATTACATGAGTGGGACACAGAGAATATAAGATGCCAACACCCCTGCTGGAAGGCCGATGCCGACACTGGTAAAAGGGCCAGAATGTCCATGTGCCAGTTTGTATGCCTCATACCCACCTACTTACTATACTGAATATAACTTAATGATCAAATGCTTATTTTTTTAAAATATTTCTTTAATTATTTACTATTTGTTCATTGTAAAATCTTTCTTCAGGTCCATTTTTAACAATTATCATGTAAATATATAAAATGTAAAAATACATACATGTAAATGTACATTTCTTTCAGAACAAAATGCACTTTAAATGACTTTTTTTCCTATGTTGCTGTCACTTACAGTAGGTAGTTTAAATCTGACAGGTTTTGAGCTAGTTCATGTCCTCGTGGGAGATTCTCAGTTACTTCTTTACAAACACTTACTAAACTTCAGTTGGTCAGTCCAACTGTCAAATTAGTGTAGAAATGAGTAAGGAAGCAGGCGCAGATGTTTGTATAGATTCTTTCCAGGGAGTGCTTTTGTACAGAATTAAGGAAATACTGAGAATCTCTGCGCCTGTGCAGAACTCTTCAGACCACGTGAGCGGCGTGGCCATTCGCTTGCGCAGGCGCATTAGATGCCGACCTGGTGATGTTGGCATCTGAAACGGAGGGGATCCCGGGATGCGGGAGCTGTGGTGAAGGACAGATCAGCTGCCAGGGGCTGGAGGAAGCTCCAGGTAAGTAGATTCTGTTTTTTATTTTTCCTCACACCTGTCCTTTAAAATCTGACAAAACTGACAAGTGAGTTGGACTAGTCCATCTCCTCATGGGGGATTCTCAGGGTTTTCTTTGTTTTCAAGAGCATTTCCAGAGCGGCATTTGGTAAGTCTAACTGCCAAAATAGTGTGCAAGTAGAGAGGCTGGCTGGTATCTTACTATGTTGGCATTTAGACTTAGCAACTGCCATGCAAGAAATACCTTTTGGGCCTGTACACACTGAAAATCGCAAATGCAGTGCAATTTTTTTTATCAAACTTCTACTTGCAATTTTTGCACTCTTGCGATTTTGCGGAGGCAATCTTTTCCTGGTTTCCTGATTGTTTACCTAAAAAAACAATGAAAATCGCATGCATTGTATTTTTCATGTTTTTTTTTTAACGCAGCGCTTAAAAAGCACAGCAGTCACTGCGATTGCATTTTTCGAAAATCGCATTGCACCAGTGTGTACATGTCATCACGCTTTTCATAATTTTTAAAAAGACCTGCGATTTAAAAGTAAAAATGCATGTGATTTTAAAGTGTACCAGAGATGGTACACTATCGCTATTTAATACTTACCTGGGGCTTCCTCCAGGCACATAAGCACTGTGGCTTCCCTCACCATCCTCGTCAGCCCCCACATTCTGGCGCTACAACTCCCGGTAATCCAGTCAGTCGCCGCCAGTCGAGGCCCTCTGCGCATGCGGGGCTATGCGCTCCCCCTGAAGCGAACCCATCCCCAGGAGTGTTCAGTGCCTGCGTAGTAATATTGTGTAGGCGCAGAGTATTCCTGGGGACAGGAGCGATAAGAGGGGTGCGCGCAGCCAAGCCTTGCATGCGCAGAAGACCACGAGTCATAGCGACTTAATGGAGGGGCCGAGGAGAATGGTGAGGGAGGTCACGGTACATATGGGGCTGGAGGAAGCTTCAGGTAAGTATAAATTTGCGCTAGTGAACCATTTCTGGTTCACTTTAAAAAGGTAGAGGAAACGCAACAGTGTATACAGGCCTTATGTTGGTTCAGAGCTCTTTCACATTAGCTGACGCGTGCATGAACCTGTTTTCGTGCAGGTGTTGAGAGACATCAGGAAGTTGTGGTGCAACGCTGATTAGCTATAGTGAATTATAATTCACCCGAAGGGAAAAGACCGCAGCTGGACGTTACAAAGCTCCCAGATACGTTACAACGTAACGCTCTGGAACGCTTCTTCTAATGTGAAAGTTAGCATGAAAGTCAAATAGACTTTTATGCTAATAGACTTTCATGTTTCCTTTCTAAACGCAGTCATGGAGCGATCCGTCAAAACGCATGGATCAGCTTCTAGTGTGAAAGAGCCCTGAGACAGATTTTAAGTGCTTATGTTTTTTGCTGTAGTGGTCTTTTAAAGATCATCACCATTCAAATCTAACACAATAGTAATTATTACAGCTTAAACAGCTATTAACAGTAAGTACTCCTTTGCTGCTGGCTCCCTGGTGCAGGAGCCCAATGCCTCCTGTAACAGGCAGCTCAGTTCTTCTACCTTTTCTAAGCGTAGCCCCGGCCCCTGTCAAACAGCTGTTTTCCCTGTTCCAAGCCCTGCCACAGGCAGCTCAGTGTCACAGCCCCACCCCTCACTGTGACAGGCAGCTGTGTTTTACCTTTGCAAAATGTAGCCCCGCCCCTCTGTCATCTCACCCGTAGTATACTAGTCACGTATAAATTCCCTAATCTCCTTCAGGCCTATCCTAGTATTTGCTCTGGCGGCCACCAGGGGGAGCTGCTGACAAATAAGAGTAACATGGGCACTCACATATGGCTGCTGCTCTTCTGCCTCCCGTAGCTAGACGGAGACCCGTTCTTGTAGACGGAGCCTCTGCCCGGGAATGCTACTCGTTTTGTCTGTGGAGCCTCGGAGAGTCTGGAGACACGTCCTCCTCTGGTCCCGCCGCCGTCACTCTGCCAGTCCGCACGGGCTGCTTCTCTATGACGTCACAACATGCAGGAGCTCGGGGTCTGCAGCTGCACGGGACTCCTGGTGACGTCAGCAGGCTATCCCTCTGCAGGTGTGTGATGTGTGTGCGGCATCCAGCCTGCCTGACAGTATTTATATGTGTATATTATTGGGGTTACTGAGATCCTCCTCATCCTCTAAGCATATTGTTGGTGACAGCCATGTAATGAGAGTATAATGAGCAGCACTGTATCACTGTATAGGGTGTGTAAGAGAGGATCAGCCTGACACCAGCAAGCTCTGATTGGGTTCCCGTTCTCATGCCCCTCCCCCACTGGTGATCCTATGGCCAGCAGGCATACCACCAGGCTATAACATGGCACTCCCCCACTGGTGATCCTATGGCCAGCAGGCATACCACCAGGCTATAACATGGCACTCCCCCACTGGTGATCCTATGGCCAGCAGGCATACCACCAGGCTAGGCTATAACTTCTCACGGATAAAAAGAGTGGCACTCTCTCCAAGGGGATAGCGTGCCCAAGCCTCAGTGAATCCCGCACTCTTGGATCCAAGTAGTGGCACAAACAAACGATGGAGGTTGGCACTGCAAACGTATCAAGCTCTTTATTGAAGTAACGATAAAAACATGTGGCTATGCGGCATAGCCACATGTTTTTATCCTTACTTCAATAAAGAGCTTGATACGTTTGCAGTGCCAGCCTCCATGGTTTGTTTGTACCACCAGGCTATAACATGGCACTCCATAACAAAACTGGTCCCCATGACTAGTGATGAGCGAAAATGCTGCTTTTGTTTTTTTGTGTGAATGTTTGCAAAAATAATGTAAATTATGACTTTCAAGCGAAAATGCCACTGAAAATCATTTGTGATAAGGTTGTGATTATTATTATTATTTTTTTTTTTTTTTGCATTTTTCACAAATTTAGTGCTAAAATAATTAATTTCGCAGTAAAAAAAATTGCATCGGAAAGAAAAATCATTTTCTTTAACCATATTGTGAAAATGCAGTATATTTCCACAAATATTATTTTTAAATTGAAAATCATATTTCTGATGTCCAGGCAACACTGTCCATGACACCCTCACACTTGTCTCTAACAAGTGCAGCCCCCATGAGACTCCTCCCTCCATGAGTGCAGCCATCTTCCCTTCCCCACCTCACTTACCAAATGCAGCCATCATTGCACTCACTAATTAATAGGCACCCTGACACCTTCCCTCACCCATAGTTAGTGTGCATCAGGTGTCGTCCCCCCCCCCCCCCCATAACAAGTGTGATCACCAGAGCAGACACAGGAGTGGGAGGAGCCAGCTATCCATGCTGCAGTGAAAACAGGTTAAAGGATACCAGAGCCATAAAACTCTGGTAAAAAGTGAAGGTGCAGTGGGTAGAGGGGTATAAACATAATAGTTACCACCCCTCTCTGTTCCCCTCCATTACTCGCTGTCTTCCTACAATCAGTCCTGTTATTCTTGATGACTCCGGCGACCCCAGTCCTGGACATACTGTGCTGCCTATGGGCAGTATGTTTGTTCTGCTTGGTCGGGCAGTGATGTCACAAGACAGGCGTGCGCTGTTGCGTCCTGGCGTGTGCGCGCTCTACTGCAGTGAGGCATCACATGCTGAGTTGAGAAGCGGGAAGGAGCGAGCGTGCTCCTGTCCTGTGACCTCACTCTGCGCGGTCATGTGGAGCAGAACAGACATTCTACACATGCGCAGCACAGTATGTCCGGGACTGGGGTCGCTCGAGTCACCGAGAATAACGGGACTGATTGTAGGAGAACAGCGAGTGATGGAGGGGAACGAGAGGCATGATAAATATTTGCTTATACCCACTACCAATTGCACAATTACTTTTTACCAGAGCCTTTTTTCTCTGGTATCCTTTGAGGCAAATTTCAATGAGTGTATCTGCAGCCAGAAATGCATGGCAGAGACACACCCCACCTGACAGATTGAGGTCCCGCTTCCACAGACGCAAAATTCACTGCGTTTTCCCGCATGAGATTCGGATGGAGAAACGCAACCTATTGAAATCAATAGGCTGCAGTCCTATTCGCATGGGGGGGGGGGGGGGGACATGCTGGATTTTTCCGCATTACACATCCTAATTCCTATAGCTGTGTTAAGGCTAGAGGGATCTGGGTGTGTCTCGCCTCACAGCTGTGCCGTTATCGTGTCACACTATACATGCCTAGCACAGTGGAAACAAGCCCTAACCATGCTCCTATTCCTTGCCATCAGTATGCTGATCAGAATGAGTGGCTAGGGCTAGCAGCTACTCTCTGTCTCCAGCCATTGCCATTAGCAGCATTCAGTTATCAGAGATTGTTTTATATTTATCTACATCCCTTCTTTAGCGCTGGTTGTAAAGAATCTGATCAGAATCTTTTTTTTGTTTCTAGGCATTTCCCGCATTACCAGCATGTGTATGCAAAATGGAGGAATCCCGGAGGCAGCCGAGGACAAGCTGAGGACAGCTAATGTATCACTTGCACTGCGCACCGGGGGACATTTAACATTACACATTAGGGGGGACAGCGCGGGGGGTTTCGTCGTGTTCATTGCTTGTTCCTAAATTGCATACCTGTACCGCCGCGAACCCGATTGCGCAAGTTGGCCCTACATCTTGCAGCAAGTGCGATCGACTAATGCGACCAATTTAGGGCCGAAATTGGTCGCATTGTCGGTTGGGCATGCACTTGGTGGCACCAATTTTCATCCTATTTGATTATAATAATCAAATCCATCCAATCAGCCACCAAATCGCCTGATGTATGGATTTATTGGTCTCACTCATATTGCATTCTGTCTCTTTAGGGGCAGTTAGTAACACAATAACCCCTCACATCCAGTTAACCCCTTCAAATAGGTTGTATTCTTCTTGCCAGTCACATCCACCCCTTGAGTACATTGGTACGGACTCACTGACCTCTACTGCAGACTGAATAGCAGACAAGTGCCTTAGTTACACCCTGGCCAACAGTTCAAGCTTGAACCTGACCTGTATAATACTGCTGATCACCAGTAACTCTACTTGCTGAATATTAGAGCGTGACCGTCAGTATGATCTCTGTAAGAAAAGTGCCCTTAGGGGGTACTTACCGGTACCTCGGGAGGGGGATGCTTCTGGATCCTAAAGAGGCTTCCCCCGTCCTCTGTAGCCAGTGCAATCCAGCGCAAAGACTCCCGAACTGCCCACAAGCATAACAAGCCTGTGACGCGCCTCACGCAGGAGCAGTAGCGACTTTATGATGAGCTCCGGTGGAAATAACCGAGCCTGAAATCCGCTCTACTGCGCAGGTGCAGCCACCTCACGCTTGTGCAGTACAGCGGACCCTAAGGCTCGGCTATTTCTACTGGAACTGAAAACTGCAAGTGCGCCTGCGCGAGGTACGTCACAGGCTTGTTATAGTACTGGAGCTGGAAGACTACTGTTCCTGCTGGGATTTATGGGGGATGCCAGCGTTGGAAGGGGGGGTGTTGAGAAGGATGGGGGAAGCCTCTTTAGAATCCAAAGCCCCTCCCCCCTCTCCTGAGGGAAGTTTCCCCTTTAGGGGCACTTTTTTTCCCTTACAGGCTCACTTTACATTAGTTTGTAAAAGCACAAATGAGTGCACTGGTGATATCGTAAAGGAACAGCCCAGGCCTGTCACAGTAGTAGGGCTATAAATGCAGTTCCCAGGCAGGGCCGGATTTCTACATTTCACCGCCCAAGCCTCCCCCGCATACATTAACCACTTGCCGACCGCACACTCATTCCGCGCGGCGGCAAAGTGGTGGCTGGAGGACCAGCGACGCACATCTGCATCGCCAGGTGCCTCCCTAATTAATCAGGAAAGGCCGCTCGTGCGAGCGGCCGTTTCCTGTTAGATCACGGAGCGGGTCTCCGTAAATAGCCTGCGAGCCGCTGATCACGGCTCGCAGACTAAATGTAAACGCAGGAGACGTTTGTCTCCTTTGTTTACATTGAACGGCGCTGCTACTACAGCAGCGCCGTAAGGCAGATCGGCGATCCCCGGCCAATTAGCGGCCGGGGATCGCCGCCATGTGACAGAGGACAGCCTGTTACAGGCTGCACAGGACAGATAGCGTCCTGTGCAGCCCCGATCACCAGGGGTGAAAGGGAGAATTTCGCCGCGGAGGGGGGCTTTGAGGTGCCCCCCCCCCGCAACACCCAGGCAGGCAGGAGCGATTAGACCCCCCCCTGCACATCATCCCCATAGGGGGGAAAAAAGGGGGGGCGATCTGATCACTCTGCCTGCAACCTGATCTGTGCTGGGGGCTGCAGAGCCCACCCAGCACAGATCATAAAAAAACACGCTGGTCCTTAAGGGGGGGGGGGGGGGGGGTAAAGGCCGAGTCCTCAAGTGGTTAAAAAATATAGCACATCGAAAAAATAGCACAGGGTGATGCTGATAATGACATCTTGCTACTAAGGTTATTTAATGTATTAAAGTGGATCCGAGATGAACTTTTACACATTGCATAATTGTGTTCCTTACATATAGTTTATAGGGCATTCCTCAAGCCAAATACTTGTTTTGTTTTAATACCCTAATTTCCTATAAACTAAATAAGCCACACCCACAGCTTCTCCAGAGTGCCTTGGCGCTTGCAAGGGATTGTGGGATTTCAGTCTGGGCAGGTGAAAAAGGTGTTACTAGCTATAGATTTCAGAGGCAGAGTTTTCACAATCTAAAGGCAGCCATACACTGGTCGATGTGCCATCAGATCGACCAGCTGACAGATCCCTATCTGATCGAATCTGATCAGATAGGGATCGTATGGCTGCCTTTACTGCAAACAGATTGTGAATCGATTTCAGCCTGAAACCGATCACAATCTGTTCAGCTGCTCCTGCCGCCTGTCCTCCCCCCGCGCATACATTACCTGACGCTGGCTCCCGGGCATCTTCTCCACGCTGCACCGCTCTGCTCTTGCTCCATCTCGGCGCTTCCTGTGTCACTCCGTGACCAGGAAGTTCAAATAGAGCGCCCTCTATTTGAACTTCCTGGGTCACTGCAGTGACCCAGGAAGCGCCGGGATGGAGCGGGTGCAGCGCTGAGAAGATGCGGAGAAGACGCCCGGGAGCCCGCATCAGGTAATGTATTTTTCATCGGATCGGCCGCCGCTAGCGACGCGCACTTTACCCGCGGGCGATCGAGGGTAATTTCCCGCACGGCGCGATCGACGGACCGATCCGATTTCGGGAGGAAATCGGATCGTCGGCGGCGTTTACCGCGAACGATTGGCAGCAGATTCGATCCCAGGATCGAATCTGCTGTCGAAACGGCCGGGAATCGGGCCAGTGTATGGCCACCTTAAGAGCTGCAGTGCAGATACAGATCAGTTGCCTGTGTAATGGAGGAGATAAGAGTGGAGTTTTCACAGAATATGCAGATTAGCATGCCTAGATACAGATAAGCTTGCCTGTGTGTGTGATTGTGTAATAGTGACAAGCAGAAAACATGTCTGCTCCCATTGTATCACAGGAAAAAATATTAATATACTGTTGAAGCCGTTTGAAGATAGATTTGCTGTGTAAACTATCTAAACTTTAGATAAGATATATAGACAAGTCACTTGTTATATTTAGTTTTTCATCTCGGATCCGCTTTAAATAACCTTAGCAACAAGATGTAATTGCCGGTATCTCATTATGTACATTACCTGGCCTTGGTGATCGCATCGCCTCCATTAGTGTGGTTAGTGTGCAGGAGTCCTGCAGCAAGTCAATTACCATGCGGAGACTGAAGCCGCATGGTGATTGGCTGGCTGAAGGAGAGTTGCAAACTAACCAGAAAGTGGAAGAGGCGCAATGTCTCAGGACTAAGTAATGTATCCCTTCACCCCTGCCTAATCTCACACTAAACCCTCCCTCTACCTATGCCTAACTCTAAGACCCCCCTGCTGCCTAACTCCAACCACTCCATCACCTGCTGCCTAACTCTAACCACTCCATCCCACTGCTTAAAGGGGAACTGAAGAGAGAGGTATATGGAGGCTGTCATGTTTATTTCCTTTTAGACCATACCAGTTGCCTGGCAGCCCTGCTGATCCTCTGCCTCTAATACTATTAGCCATAGCCCCTGAACAAGCATGCAGCAGATCAGGTGTTTCAGTGGTTCAGACTTATAAGTCTGATCTGACAAGACTAGCTGCATGCTTGTTTCTGGTTTTAATCAGATACTACTGCAGAGAAATAGACCAGCAGGGCTGCCAGGCAACTGGTATTGATTAAAAGGAAATAAACATGACAGCCTCCATATACCTCTCTCTTCAGTTCCCCTTTAAAGGGGAACTGAAGAGAGAGGTATATGGAGGCTGTCATGTTTATTTCCTTTTAATCAATACCAGTTGCCTGGCAGCCCTGCTGGTCTATTTCTCTGCAGTAGTATCTGATTAAAACCAGAAACAAGCATGCAGCTAGTCTTGTCAGATCAGACTTATAAGTCTGAACCACTGAAACACCTGATCTGCTGCATGCTTGTTCAGGGGCTATGGCTAATAGTATTAGAGGCAGAGGATCAGCAGGGCTGCCAGGCAACTGGTATGGTCTAAAAGGAAATAAACATGACAGCCTCCATATACCTCTCTCTTCAGTTCCCCTTTAACCCTAACTCCCTGCACAAGTTTACCTATTCACTGCCGCCATAGGCAGCACGATTAGCCATAATTTAACCTGCCTGTCGCAAATCGAGGCTGTTACTGTTGCCACAAATTGCTAGATAGCTTTCCCCCCATCCCTCCTCTTTTCAGTATAGGCAGCTGTCCCACCTTCCAAATGTCCCCCTACCTTTAGTATAGGTAGCTCTCTCTCCCATCCCTTCAGGGCCTGTTTCCACTACACGCAGATTCTGCATGCAGAAAACTGACTCTAATGAATGCCTATGGGCTTGTTTCCACTGCACGCAATTTTTCTGATGCAGATTTCCCATAGGCATTAATTGGAGTCAGTTTTCTGCATGCATAATCTGCGTGTAGTGGAAACAGGCCCTCAGTCAGTATAGCTAGCCTTCTCCCCCCCCCCCCCTCCCTAAAGTATTAGCTATTATGCATTTTAAAATGCAGGAAGTACTTCACTTACAGTAGCCGGCTGCAGCCTTTTCTCCCGTGGGAATATCTACCGCTTCAGACATCCTGGATGCTGGAGAACTGTTAGCAGCTCAGTAACTTTTTTTTCAGAGGAGAGAGGGGAAGGTCTCGATCTGGTCGGCTCCTGCGTGCTGGGGTTCTGATGCATCCATCAGCCCTAGAGGCACCGCGAGACCTCCCCATCCACTACACACTTCTGGCTGGGCTCAGCCAGATTGACGTCACAGGATTGATATCGGACAATGGGCTAAGCAATGCGCCCGCTGCTGCTGCTGCTGCACTGCGTGGGACCCGGACTAGTGAGAGAGAGAGTCTAGCTGCTGCAGGCTCTCTCTCTCTCTGCACCGCAACTTCTGTTCTTGCGGTAGCCGCGGCCGCCCCCGCTAGCTGCTCACACAGAGACAGAGCAAAGCGGGACGGGTCATGCAAGTCTGTGGCGATGCAGGATTTTTAAATGTATGCGACGGCATTGCGTCGTGCATGCGCGGAAGCGTATTTTTATAATATGCTTCCATGCACTTCCATATTTCCGGAACAGGAAGTGAGCGCAAGCAAGCATCACTTCCAGTTTGGCTGTCAGCCAGAAGGGGATTACCACGTATTATCTTTGTAATCCCCGAAGGCTATTTTTGGACCACACCACTAACGCAGATGTGAAATTGGCCTCAAATGATGCAATAATACGCTCTTGGAAATGCAACAGTTTTTGTTATTGTTAAAGCTTTCAATAAAAATATTGAATCAGAAAAGGAGCAGTCATGTGAGAGCAATTATTGAACTGGTTAATAAACCTCATAATGTAGTGTCCACTACAAGAGGCTTCTGCATAGAGTACACTGAGCACTGTAAGTTTAGGGACAGTGTTTAACAGGAAGTTCAGGCTTGAAGTCACAAGAACACTTTGTGCTGGTCCACCTATCAGTGGTGCTAAAGTGTGACACCTCTGCTGGCCGCCTTATAGCGCCATGCATTGTGACCTTATTGTGTTCAAGTGAACGGGACTGCCTGACTCCACTGCTGGAAACCTTGTATGGACACATTTATACACAGTGCTGCAGCTCCGGCAGTGTGATCTATGCTGTGCTAGTGGAGGAGATTCCCAGGCAGCGGCAGTATGGAGGTTGTGCAGAGCAGTAGAGATGGGAAGAACTGCTAGCTGGCGCACAGTCCCTGTGTTGCGACCGCGCTACTTCTGCATTGGTGAGGTCCGTCTGTAGTGTGCAGGCCCTGGCCCAGACGGTGCGCATCCTCGATCGCGCTCTTGCGGTCAGGAGCACCCTGTGAGACATTGTGCTAATGTGCAGACCGCTCCCAGCAGCGGGTACGGGGTCAAGGATGTGCGTGGCTGAGCCAGCGGCTGCGCACTACTGATGGACGTCCCCGACCTGGAAGTAGCTCTGAGGTCACTACACAGGGACTGTGCGCCAGCAAACAATTTGTGCCAACACTACAGAGCACCATTTGTACACCACGGGCGCCACTGATCACACCCTGATTTTCAGAGCTCTTACATACACTCGCAATACAGTTTTTCACAAAACTGGGTACACCTGTCATATTTTTGTAAATTGTGGGTGTGGAGAAAGCTACTGATAGTTTCCTGGACAGAAGATATAACCAGTCAATACTTAAAAGAATTGTCAGGCAAAAAAAAAGAAAAACTTTCACTTACCTGGGGCTTCTACCAGCCCCATGCAGCCATCCTGTGCCCTCGTAGTCACTCACTGCTGCTCCAGTCCCCCTCCGTCAGCTCGTTTAGTTTTTGCCGACCTCGGGGTCGGCAGGCCGCATTGCGTACATTTTTACGCATTCCCGCTGGTGCAGTAACATTAACGCATACATTTTTACGCGTTAGAGGTTCAACGCGTATACATATTACGCGTTGAACTGCTAATGCGTAAAGATGTATGCGTTAATGTTCCTGCACCAGCGGGAATGCGTAAAAATGTACACAATGCGGCCCGACGACCCCGAGGTCGGCAAAAACTAAATGAGCTGACGGAGGGGGACCAGAGCAGCAGTGAGTGACTACGAGGGCACAGGATGGCTGCATGGGGCTGGTAGAAGCCCCAGGTAAGTGAAACTTTTTTTTTTGCCTGATGACTCCTTTAAAGGGAACCCGAGGTGAGAGGGATATGGAGACTGCCATATTTATTTCCTTGTATACAATGCCAGTTGCAGGAGGGACCCGCTCAGTCCACACTACCGGGACCCTAGGCGTGCTATCTTGCCCCTCTGATGAGGCCCTAGGCAAGTAAGGGCGAAACGGCTGTAAGGGCAGCAAACCTGGAGCATCCCTGAGCGCACCCATGCTTCTGTCCACACTCATGCCTGCTACTGCACGTCTACAATAACGCAAGTATTGCCTGCACTGCTCATCTCTTGCACCTCGCATGTTTCTTGGCTTGGCTCTGTGCTAGCTTTCGAATGCCTTATGGACAGTTTTAGTCACGTTTGCTTAATGCATAGAAGTGACTTTGATGGTTGATGTTTTGCAGCTTTTTGCTACGTGCATGGAATGGCAATAAATGACAACAGTTTTATCCATGAGTGCCTGCCCAATTTTTTTCTCCTGTAAAATACAATGCCAGTTGCCTGGCAGCCCAGTTGATCTTCTGGCATAAGTAGTGTCTGAATCAAAACCCTGGAACAAGCATACGGCTAATCTAGTAAAGCCTGAGTCATTTGAGTCAGAATACCTGATCTGCTGCATGCTTGTGCAGGGTCTATGGCTAAAAGTATAAGAGACACAGGATCAGGAGGACTGCCAGGCAACTAGTATTGTTTAAAAGGAAATAAATATGGCAACAGATAATTTTTTTCTTAAGTTTATTTCAAAACAGAAGAAGAACATTCGAGTACAGTAGTCATCCAGTACATGAGCTGGGGGGGGGGGGGGAAGAAAGTGTCAATCTAGTGTGAACACTACCATTTATTTTGTCACCACACTTTGCTACATGTGTCTCTTGCACTAAATGCTACCTGTGTACACTGCATTTATTTGAGTAGTAAATCTAAAATCCCTTTTGTCTTTTTAAAACATGGTACAAAATATGATTTATGTATGGCTCTGTGTCTCTCTGTTCATCTGTCAGTCATGATAATGCGGCTAATCTTTGTGTTACTGCCTGATGGCAAAGAGGACCATTCACTACAGCAGTAACTCCGTGACACAGCCTCTCAGTATATCTGCTCCAATTCGCACACATGACTACCTGACAAGGAACTTATTTGTATGAAGGTTACATGGCATGCATTCTGAGATTACCTTAAGGTGGCCATACACTTATAGATTCGACCATCGGATAGATTTCTGTTAGATGACTGTCAAGTCGAATCTGACGGGAATCTGATGTGTGCCAAACACGAGGAACAGATTTAATCTATTGGAAATCTATTGAAAATCGATCTAAATGCATTATTGAGCCATTAGATCCAATGCAACTCTATGGGACATCAATCTGCTGCCAGCTGCAGATCGACCTAGATCGTCCATCCTGTCAGATCAAATCGATTGAAATCTGCTGCAAATCAATCCATCGGCAATTGATTTCTGATCAATCCAATTCGAAGGCTGAAATCGACCAGTGTATGGGCCCCTTTACTCTCTCTAGAAAAGCAAGATTAGGTATAGCACACCTTTTAGTGGGAAAAGCTAATCTGAGCAATTCATTGAACGATTGGGTGCTGTGCCAAATTAATCAAGCAAAATTATATACAAGAGGACGTGCACACCATGGATGAGAATGCAAGTAAGAAGTATATTGAACAAGGTACAGCAAGCTGGTCTGATAAATCAAACAGTGTATACATCGGGCTTGATTCACAAAGCGGTGCAAAGTGTTTGCACGCCAGTGAAAAGCCCCTTATCACGCCTAAACTCACTTTAGGCATGATAAGAAGCAACTCGCGCGAAGTAAAGCTCCCATTAAGCCCTATGGGACTTTGCGCGCGCACGTACGTACGTACGTACGTACGTACGTACGTACGTACGTACGCGCGGAAACTTCGCGCGAGTTAGAGCAAAAATCGGTGATAACTCAGTGGTGCAAAGGTTATCACGCCTAAAGTCTTTTAGGCGTGATAACTGAGTTATCACTGCTTTGTGAATCAAGCCCATCATATTTACATAAATACAGCAGTACACAGGTACATGTTGCATTGAACTCCACACACAATGAATGGCAGTATTGATCAAACACTCAGTATATTATGGCTTCAGAAAGATTGCTACTGAGCAAGTAAGTAGGGTGGAAAGTATCCAAAAAGTCCAGCACTAAGGTGCAATGATCAAAAATGTCCATAACCCAGAGGAAAGACAAAGTCATCTTAGCTCATATGCAATGTATAGGCATCAGTAGCAAAGCGGCAGCACATAGCAAACAGTCAGTGTGAGAGAAGGTACTGAGACTCTTATTGTTATCCTCACAAAAACTGATTTTTTTTCCAAATTACTAGCAAAAATTATCTCAGAATTAGGACTAATAAAACATAACTTTTAATAAATAGAATAGATAAAATAGACCTAGGTCTAAACTAGGCTAGCTGTCTGATTAATGACAAATCTACATATGAATGAACTAGGGGTTACTGATCTGACATATCTGGAGATAAATAACTCCCCCCTTCTCAGTTCATAACAAAAATGAAATCTTACACAAACCCCCCACCAAAAATTAAACCCGACATGTTTCAATTCCTGGCGGAAGCTTTTTCAGGGGAATATAGTGATGTGCAAAAGTGCATAAGTGCTAGGGTGTAATAACATAAAAATAAAAACATAGTCATATTGCGTGTCTGCTCATAACCGCAGCCTGAAAAGAAATGACTGCAATGGAGCTCCTTTTATACCTCAAACAGGTCACATGGGCGGAGGTGTGTAATCAGACCAGCCTATGTATTTGTAATGAACCTTCTGATTGGTCAATAGATGCATCCATCTTAATTTCAGCCAATCACTAGAGGTATCTATAGGGCTTTATAGTATCTCAAAATCCCAGTCAGAAGCCTTATGGGGCGTTCAGAAACTTTGTATAAATACCTGCAAGTGTCCCCTTGTAGGGCATCAATACTTTTAAACAATTGCGTCGCAAACATGTTTTCCCCCTAAAGGTGGCCACACACGATACAATAAAATGATCCGATTTTACAGCAATTCGATGAAAACGATCGTATCTCTCGAAAAAATCGAAAGCTTTTTTTTCCATTCGACTGAAAAATCCGATCGGAATTCCCGTTTTTTTCGATTTAAATCGATCCGGAATGCCAGATATTTCTGTTCAATTTCTCTAAAGATTGTATGGTGCGTGTTGGATTGCAAGTTTATTAATATACACACCCTAGCAATTTTCTCAGAGTTTCCAATCATTTTTATCATAATTGGGGAAAAATTGAACATAGGTGTGTGGTACATTGGTCATATTTTTAAATTTGTTACAATTAGTCAGAAAAATTTATTGCAATTCTTAAATTGAACAGATATTTAAAAAATTGTATGGTGTGTGGCCACCTTTACGCAGATTTTCGGCGCATCTGATTGGCCGTGCGGGCCTCACTGTCATCCGGCCGCATCACCAATTGCGTACGAAAGTCCGCCAACCTCCTATCCGCACTGTCAATCAGGTCTCCGTCCGGGCCTTGCGTCACGCTTCCCGAGGTGAGCCGCAGTGGCTGCGATTCACTGATTTACTCTGTGTGCTTACAGAGTGGCTCATCCAGGGGAAAGACTCAGACAGTAGAGAGTCGTCTATGCAAAACGGCTCATCTTACGCGGAGTCGGCTCATTCCATATCTCCCACTTGGGATCAGTAAAAAGACTCATAGGGCTCTATTCATAAAAAATTGTGGTGAAAAAACTCGTGGAGGGAAAATACCGCATCGGTATTTTAGACTTCTGGGTGGTAATCCTTAAAATGTTGGCAGCTGCGATAGCAGTGTGGAGATTTCCCGCTGTAGGCTGGCGGAAGGCTTGCGGAAAAACAGAAGCTGCCTGAGTCCCTCCGTGTGCTGCTCTCTCTGCTGCTTCTTGGGTGGTCTGTCCCATTCACTTGCATGTATTCCGCCCGCTTCTCGCTACATCCGAGGAAGCGGTATTTCCCATCCGCATACTGCTTCCTCTAATATTTATGAATTGACATTTTGTTAGTTTTTCTAGATAAATCTAGAAAAACACCACACAAGGCGGAAAGTTATCGCTCTGCTGGGGATTTGTAGCTTTTCATGCGGAAACAGCTTTTATGAATGCACACTTTGCTAAATGGTCGGGAAAGTCAGCTGTTTTGAGCTGTAAACTGGCGGAAAAGTTTTATGAATAGAGCCCATAATCACTTATTTAACCACTTAAGGACCACAGTGGTAAACCCCCTAAAGACCAGGCCAATTTTAGCTAAAATGGCCACTGCAGCTTTTAAAGGGAACCTTAACTGAACGGGGGGTATAGAGTTTTACTTACCTGGGGCTATTACCAGCCCCCTGCAGCAGTCCTGTGCCCTCGGCGCCGCTCTGGAATCCTCTGGTCCCCCGCAGTCACTTAGTTTCGTTTTTGACGACTCACCAGTCGCCGGCCGCCATGCGTATTATTGGACGCATTCACCAATGTAATTAGCGCTATTGCGGACCGCAACGCATACAAAAATACGCGTTGCCGCATTACGCACGCGTAGATATGCGGCAACGCGTATTTTTGTACACGTTGCGGTCCGCAATAGCGCTAATTGTATTGGTGAATGCGTCCAATAATACGCATGGCGGCCGGCAACTGGTGAGTCATCAAAAACGAAACTAAGTGACAGCGGGGGACCAGAGGATTCCAGAGCGGCGCCGAGGGCACAGGACTGCTGCAGGGGGCTGGTAATAGCCCCAGGTAAGTAAAACTCTTTACCCCCCGTTCAGTTAAGGTTCCCTTTAAGGCCAAGCTGCAGGGCTGCACAACACAGCACACGAGTGATCCCCCCCCTTTTCCCCCCACCACTAGAGCTCTCTGTTAGTGGGGTCTGATCGCCTCCCAGGTGTTTGTTTTTTTTAAATAAATATTTATTTGTCTTTTTTTAAACAAAAATGTACTTTTTTTAAATTTCTCCTTATTCCCCTCCCGCCCTCCCTGCAGCTGGCCAATCCTGCGATCGGCTGTCATAGGCTTCAGCCTATGAGAGCCGATCGCTCTCTTGTCTCCCAGGGGGACAGCCGTGTCACACGGCTGTCCCCAGTAAAGCGCTGCTGCTGATCGCAGTGCTGTACTATGGCCCTCTAACAGTCTCCCGAGCGGCAATCGCCGCTCAGAGACTGAAGAGGGGGCAGAGCCCCGCCCCCCTAGCAGGAGATGCGCGTGCAGCCTACGCACGATCTCCTGCAAATCAGAGCACCAGGACTTGACACCAATTGGCGTTAGGCGGTCCTGGGGCTGCCGCCGCGTCCACGCCCGTTGGCGTGGGGCGGTCTTTAGGTAGTTTCAGACCCAGATATACATCTCACGTCATTTTCTGGGGCCGTTTCATAGACGGCATCTTTGTCTTGTGGGACAGCCCCAGAGAGATGTTTGTGGAGTTTGTGTCTATCCTTAATACTAACAAAATAGGAATGTATTTCACATATGAGTTGGATCGCAACTCCATCAATTTCCTTGATGTACAAATTAATAGGAACTCTACTGGGGGCCTTGACACCAAAATTTTCAGCAAACCAACCTCTACTAACTCTCTACTAAGTTGGGAGAGTCCTCATCCAACCCCCCTAAAAAGAGGCATCCCTAGAGGCCAATACCTTAGAGCAAGAAGGAATTGCTCAGATTCAGCTGATTTTGAACAGGAGTGTCTAAGCTTGCAGAATAGATTTAAGGAAAGAGGATACCCGGAAAATGTCCTGAAAATGGCAGAAATACAGGCTAAATCTGCATAGATGTGATCTACTGATCCCCAAAAAGACCAAATCATTAATGAACAGGGATGAGTCAGATAAATCTGTAAGAATAATTAACACATATACAGACCGTTCGGACAATATAAAAAAAAATAGTGGAGAGACATTGGTCAATTTTACAGCTTGATCCCCAACTTAAGGCCTTCCTGCCACCAACCCCCAGATTTACCTACAGAAGGGGGAAAATCTTCATCATGCTTTAATGCATTCATTTCTTCCAGCAAAGGGCACTAAGTTTAAAGAAAAAAAGAGAACCTGGTTGAATCCTGTACTAAATGGCATGTATAAATGTGGCAAGTGCAAAGCATGCAGCAACGTGGAGAAATGTAAGGAATTTAGGGCTTTAAAAAATGACAGGATCTTTAGATTACTGGATTTCTTTAATTGTGACACTGAAGGTGTCATTTATGCAATAAAGTGTCCGTTCTCACTTATGTATGTGGGGGAAACTACATGAGCTGTTAAAACAAGAATACTCAAACATATTGGTGATATAAAACACAAAAGAAATACTCCAGTAGCGAGGTATTTTGTTGAGATGCATGGAGGGGATGCCACCCTATTGAGATTTTGGGCGATACAACAGTGGCACCTCGGCCCTAGAGGTGGTAGCCTAGATCTGAAATTGAGGCAAATAGAAGCCAGGTGGATTTATAGACTGGGCACACTGGCACCATCTGGCCTGAATGAGGGTTTCACTTTCACACCCTTTCTGTGATTGACATTATGGCTGTGAGTTATTACCCCCACCAATATCTTAATATTCTTACAGGATTATTAAACTCAACCATCTTCACTGTGTCTCATCCATGTTCTTTTATATTTAAACAATTTGCATATCACAATGCAGTGATTTTGCATGTGATAGCTCAGTATTTGCTATATGCCTCTTAGCTGAGAGAATCAGCCCCTGGAGTTGATGAGATATTCTTGTCTGCTGGATCTGGAGACTGTTTCTAGCCCAAATCGATAGCCAATGACTTCAGATTTCTCTATATCTATTATCAATAGAACAATTATTTTTAAACTTATCTTCTGTTCCTCCTATTATGAACAACACAATGAAAAATGGGTATTTTGATAAAATGTTGATTGACATCTTGGCAACAATAATCCAACTCTAATTAGCTCCATCTTTATAGCCAACCAATAACATTGTTGGGAAGAGTAAAATCTCTGCTAAATGTTGTGTGCCTCCCTTGGACTTAGCCTTTTACAGGTCCCCCGATCTATGTTCAGTATTCGGTATTGCAGTGAATCACTGCCGGATCTGTGTTTATTGAGAGGTCTCAGAGAGTGTCGAGGCATATAGATGGGCTGAATCGGCTCATTATTTTGAATATGAGCCAGTTTAAATAAGTGATTATGAGACAGACAGTGATTATGACAGAGCTCTGTCTTGGGCTATATTGCTGTGGGACTTCTTGTGGTGGGGGGGATACTTTTTATGATTTGTACACTGTGTGTTCTATTTCCTGACGAAGCTCTTGTTTTATAGAGTGAAACTAGTCCTAGTTGAATGACACTAGCACTGTAAATTGTATATATCACCCACTTCTACCCCAGCTCTATACCTTCTGTGAAGGCATTTGTTTCATGGCTATAATACTACTGTGTAGGAGCATACAGGTCTCTCTGTGATTGATGGCAGTCTCACACTTAGCCTCCATCACAGTTATGTTACCATACTCCTATTTTGCCATGTGCTTTTGCAATCACTTCTAACAGTACTTTGCTGTGGTGGGACTAGCTACACCCCAGTATCCTCTGACTGATTGCCAGCACTGGGGGGATCAGCAAAGACCTCGCACCTCACAGCAACGTATTTTTATTTCTTTCGTGCATATATATGTGTATCAGTACTTAAGTGAGACTGACAGTTATGACACTTGTGTCAAGTCTCTCCCCATACTTGTATATATGTTTTTTGGAGACCTGTTGATCACTGGTTTACAAGACTACAATCCAGCTGATTGACCAGTGACTCCTCATGTCACTTATTTTGTACATATAGGTTAGGTCCTTGTTGGGACATAGTTTGTGAATAAATATTACCTGTACTCCCATTCGGTTTGTTTATGTATGTGGTGCTGTCATCAATTTTCTTAAAAGCATTTCTTCTAAATGTTTACTTAGTGAACGTCTTCAATGTTCCACGTATATGCTGCAAAAATCTTGTGCACAAAAAACAACATGCAGTACACTAAAATTTTCAATTATCAATCAATAAACACTTCTAAATGCACAAAAAATACTTCAAGCAACTGACAAGATATTACAGCAGTACAGTGACATAACATTTTTAGTGTTCAAAATAAACTTTATTTGAGCACGAACAAAGTTTACATACAGTCTTTAAGAGTAAGCTGGACATGTCCAGCTCTAGAATATAGCTGAAAAGCTTATGATATATTAAACAAATAACAACAATGGTATTATAAAATTAAGACTAATAAAACCTTAAAGAGGAACTCCAGTGAAAATAACGTAACAAAAAAAAGTGCTTCATTTTTACAATAATTATGTATAAATGATTTAGTCAGTGTTTGCCCATTGTAAAATCTTTTAAATCCCTGATTTACATTCTGACATTTATTACATGGTGACATTTTCACCGTTGGCAGGTGATGTAGCTGCTGCATGTTTTTTTGACAGTTGGAAACACCTGTAAACAGCTATTTCCCACAATGCAGCAAGGTTCACAGACAGGAAACTGCCAGGAGTACGTACTCATGAGTTTCTTGTGGGAGGGGTTTCACCACAATATCAGTCATACAGCGTCCCCTGATGGTCTGTTTGTGAAAAGGAATAGATTTCTCATGTACAAGGGGGTATCAGCTATTGATTGGGATAAAGTTCAATTCTTGCTCGGAGTTTCTCTTTAATACAATGAAAAAAACAAACAAGAAATCCTAAAAGGATATATATTATGGACAGGGTTACTGGTCAGTAGCTAATGATGTTAGGGAAAAGTTGCAAATATTTGGGGATGTGCAATTTTGGGTAAATGATGCAAAGAATAGAATTAGTCAATACCAGGTAGTCTAATCATTCATTATCTAGGACATTTGAAGATTTCCCCTGAAGTCAACCAAGGGTTGCCAAACTTTTTTAAATTAGGAGAGTTTATCGGCAATCCTGGCATTGATTTGTTCATACACTATTTTTTATCAATTAAGTGTTCGAGATGCGAAAAATCAAGGCAGGGTTGCTTCCATTGTGAAGCAATGAAAACTTTAGCTGTAGCTAGGATATGCTGAGCTAGGTTATGGGTGGCAGAGGTCATACCTTGGGGTTTAATACCTAAGAGAAACATTTTAATGTCTTTTATTATGAAGGTATTTAGCACTCTGGAGAGTAATGATTCAATTTTCAACCAGAGTAGCGCCGCCACTGGGCAACTCAGCCAAACATGTAGTAGGGAGCCAGTGGAGGCGCAACCCCTGAAACAAAGGTGTGAGGCAGTGGGAAACATTTGGGCTAGTCTTTGTAGTACCAGGTATGTGCGGTGGAGAAGACGGAGGAAAACCTCCATAGCTGTTGACTGGAGGGTACCTTTAGATAAGATTTTAAATGATTTCCTCCATTCTTGCCAAGAAAGATTCTCCCCAATATAAGGTTCCCAGGACCTCATAAATGCATATTTTACTGAATCAGTGGTTTGATTTTGTATGGAGTATAGTAAGGAAATTAATCCCAGCATTAATGGGTCGTTGAGACAGGTAGATTCAAAGAAAGTAAAGGGGGTATCTTGGGAGATTGGTTGGAGAGAATGGATGAAGTGGTGAAGCTGAAAGCCTCTAAAAGTTTCTGAAGGGGGTACAGCAAAGTTGCTTAACTACTTCCCGACCGCCGTATAGACAAATGGCGGCCGGAAAGTAGAAGCCGCAAGGACCGCCGTATTGACAAAATGCGGCGGTCCTTGTATGGGCGTGGGCGGAGCGATCGCGTCATCAGTGACGCGATCCTCCGCCGGGAGTCGGAAGCCCGGCATTTTGCCTCTGCTCGCCGGCCACTTAGCAGAGCCGGCGAGCGGAGGAATCCATACAATGGGCCAATCAGAAAGTATAAGGCACTTTGTTAAGTAAACAAAGTGCCTTATACATGCTTCCTCCTCGCCTCGTGGTCTCATTGTTGCAGAGACCACTAGCGAGGAGGAAGCATTTAGTAAGTACTGACAATTCAGCGTTTTTTTGCCACAGCAGCCCCCTGATCACCCACCCCAGGCCTCATACCCCCCCTGATCACCCCAGCAGACCCCTGCCCAGCACCCTTGCACCCCTATAAAACCCCCACCCCCCCACCTGCCACTAACTAGCGACACTGTTTCTTAGTTTAGGTCCCTAACTGCCTCCTAGTCACCCCTGATCCCCCCCCCTACCTTTAGATCACCCCCAGACCCCATCCCAGACTACCCCCCTGTATACTGTATACATCTGTATACAGCTACCTTACCCCCTGATCCCCCTCTGATCCCCCTCTGATCACCTGTCTATCACCTGTCCATCACCCCTCAGCACCCCCACCCATCAGAGCAGACCCTAACTGCCCCGCGGGGGTAACCGATCACCTGCCCAGGCCCTCGATTGCCCTCATACCCCCCTCCTGATTACATCCCCTGCCCTTTGTTTACATCTGTCCTCCCCAGCGATCACTAACTGATCTGCGATCAGTAACCCCCTGTGTCTGCCTCTCATCAGATCAGGACTCAGTCTGCCCCGTGCGGGCTCCTGATCAACCCCCCACCCCCTCAAATCGCCCTCAGACCCCCCCCCCCTAATCACCGTCCAAGTGCATTGTATTCGATTGTGCTGCGCTTGTATTCGATTGTGCTGCGCTTGTATTTGATTGTGCTGCGATTGTATTTGATTGTCCCGTGATCTGCTTCGATTGTCCCGTGATTGTTTGATTGCCTGAGACCCCACTTCCCACCACACCCAACCCCACCCTCCCCCCCCCCACCACAACCAACCCCACCCTCCCCCCCACCACCTCCAACCACCACCTTCCGAGTGCATCAGATTTGCTTGTGCTGCGATTGGAGTCGATTGTGCTGTAATTGTATTTGATTGTCCCGTGATCGACTTCGATTGCCCCGTGATTGTTTGATTGCCTGAGACCCCACTTCCCGCCACACCCAATCCCACCCTCCCCCCATCACCTTCCGAGTGCATCAGATTTGATTGGGCTGTGATTGGATTCGATTGTGCTGTAATTGTACTTGATTGTCCCGTGATCGGCTTCGATTGCCCCGTGATTGTTTGATTGCCTGAGACCCTACTTCCCGCCACACCCAATCCCACCCTCCCCCCATCACCTTCCGAGTGCATCAGATTTGATTGGGCTGTGATTGGATTCGATTGT